>NC_087066.1:12949354-13386633 GCF_963678635.1 Symsagittifera roscoffensis | reverse complement strand
TATGACGATTACTGGTACAATGTTCGAAAAAAACTGAACGTAAAGGACAACTGTCTTCTTGTAAACGAGAGTTTTATCATCCCACAGCAGTTATGACAGACCCGCTTACACTTGATAGCTTACACTTGACTCACCCGGGAGCGGCGGCAAGTGTAAGCAATCAAGGGGGAATCGAGCGGGACCTCCAAATATGTTCCTAAAAGGAGGAGAAAAGTCAACAAAAACAAACACAGGTGTGAGAAAAAGATAATAATTGAATAAGGAAAACAATGCAATAATTCTAAGATACAAAGGAACACTAAAATAAGTGAACACAAATATCACAAAAACACATGCGACAGATGGCTCATAAAAAAGTCCTTATCGCAACAGAAATTAAGGATCCTCAGACATTTGAGCAAAATACAAAACAGTAGAGGTTAGGTATATAAATTATCCGCCTCACATAGCCTGAGTTCAAACTAAAGGAAAACAGCCCGTCTACTAAGAAACAGTGGTTTCACATTTGTTACAAACCCAAAAAAATACGGACCATGCAGACCTTCATGACCATGTTTATGTTTCTTAGACATTGAACAACCAAGTGCCCCTCAACATGAAATGTTCCGGGAGGTTGCAAACACAGGCTTACCGAAGAAGATTTCTTGAAAGGAACAACAAATCAAGAAGGAGGCAGAAACCGCTGAGAAAATGGGTGAGACAAATCCACAGAGGGGAAAAAGGACGGCCAGAAAATTAAATCTCAGACAAGCCAGATGCATGATACTGAAAAAAAGCAGACAATACGTGAACGGAACCAGATATTTCATCAGTCAACGGATGATCATCCACCGCTCAAAAAAGGCAACTAAGCGGAACGATACCCAGTCAGTGCCGCTGACAACAACCAAAGTCTCAACGATAGTAACAGCAACTTTCAAAAAAGCCAAAACACACCCACAGGAAACAATCAAGGAAAAAGTACAAAAATCAAAAGGAACAAGCAACAAACAAGCAAGCCAAGTTGTTCTACAGGGAGTATAAATCTGACAACAAGACTATAAATCTCAACCATTGATCACACGGGGACGGAAAAACTGTTTTTAATTTTCACAAGTGGGAATGTCATCGTCCGGATTGGCATGAACCATTACTAAGTATTTATATCTATTTTTACTTTAAACATATCTCATCACAGACCAGGCTGATGGCCTTGACTGATGATAAATAATACCATTTAGCGTAGCGATATCATTCAGTTGATGTGAATTCAAATTTATGTTCAGTTCCTTCTCACAACCAAACAACCAAAGTTACTAAGATAGAACTAGCCAATCCATTCGGACTCAATAAAGAGCTCATACATTACAGTATGACAGTATTCTACTTGATGAGACTCTAAGATGACTGATAGCAACTCTAGGGAACTGGCACTCAAGATTTCACAAGAAGTCATTCAGGTCAATGAGGACAAAAACATTTCCTACGAGTGGGCAGACACTGCTGCTTGATGCATTGTTTCAAAACTTCCGAGCGATATTTTTAGTTGGTAGAAAAAACCAATTATTTTCATAAAAAATTAAGGACAATTAATTCGGCTAATGACTAACCCTGAAAAGATGCTTCTGAATGAATTCATGTATCGAAGCTAAGTATTCTAGCGGACGGGTTTTTTGGCAAATCAAGAACTTGGTAGACTCAGAAAAATAAACAAATCAAAACACTAACTTCAAAAATGCCCTTGGCGATTGCGTTAACTTGCTCCACTGCGCTTAATTTCAGTGCGAGGGTTACTATGCGCATAAAGCTTCTGTTGCCGCTAGACCATTTTCTTGATTTTTTCAAGCAAACGATGAAATATTAATGCTCGGCCTAACATTTGACTATTTGGTGTTTTGACGTTTTTCGGCATTTTTACCTGATGTGTTTTTTGTTGAAATTTTAGTGCTCGGCAAAAACATAGTACTCGGCTTAATATTTGACTATTTGGTGTTTTGACATTTTTTGAGATTCTTAAATGAACAGTACGAATTTTGCGTCAGTAGAGTCGAATCCCCAACAAGTCGGCACAGAGGAAACTTCACCCAACTTCTCATCGCCAACAATGTCTTGCTGCATCCAAATAGAAGTTATTCATGAGCTGATTGTGGCACATGTCATTGCAACTACAGAAAAATACACCGCAACAGAAGTCGATGAGGACACACCCCTCTACCGAAAGAAAGTGCAACAAATCATCGGGTTGCAATTTATCATCGCAGGCACTCGCAGGGACAAAATTAGCAAACGCCTAGTAAATTTCGTTCAAAAGCGAGACTGGGAGGAGCTAAGACTCGCATATGACGATTACTGGTACAATGTTCGAAAAAAACTGAACGTAAAGGACAACTGTCTTCTTGTAAACGAGAGGTTTATCATCCCACAGCAGTTATGCCAGACCAGCTTACACTTGATAGCTTACACTTGACTCAACCGGGAGCGGCGGCTATTCTTGACTTGTGCGAAAACATCTGGTTCCTACACATCTATCTCACAATCGTATAAATGGCTCAAAAGTGCCGAAAAGGTACGGAGCAATGTAAGATATATAACCAGCTATAGGAAAAACCCAGTCAATTCAATTGTAACCGTCAGTGGAACCAAGTGAGGAAGTCCAACAAGATTTTGCCGGCTCCTCCCTGATAAACTGAGCAAATACGCATACATTTTAGTCGTGTAGATAAATAGTCAAAATTCCCTACAGCAAAAGTGGGGTCCAATACAACAGCGGACATGGCAATAAAGTTTGTGCAAAGATGTATCTCAAACAATGAGTACCCCGAAAACTTAGTAGTGACCATGCGCAAATGTTTAGAGCCGAAATATTCCAAATTATTTTGTATTACCAGCAGCATTAAACTTATTTTTGCCCCAGTAGATGAACACAAATCGATTGGGGTTGTTAAACGGTTGTTTCAAACGTTAAAACACAGGTTGTGAGTTATGCGAATAGACGGTAAGAACACCCCATCAAAACTAGCTCCGGACGTAGCTGAAATAAAAAAAAACATTGAGATTAACATTATATAAACGACAAAAAATTGCTCTTTCGGAGCCCATATGGGCTGAAAGCGCAACACATCATTATTCAAGTCACAACAAATTCACCATGTAATTTACATTGGGAAAAAGCAAAACTCGCTTGCTTAGATCAAAAAACTTCAATCCAACCACAAACTGTAAACGATCTGCAATTTTGGTCAGAAGGCGAGGCCGAGATCACACGACGACTTATGGGGAACCGAGCGGAACCTCCAAATATGTTCCTAAAAGGAGGAGAATCGTCAACGAAAAGTAACACAGGTGTGAGAAAAAGATAATCATTGAATAAGGAAAACAAAGCAATAAATCTAAGATACAAAGGAACACTATAATAAAAGAACACAAATATCACAAAAACACATGCGACAGATGGCTCATGAAACAGTCCTTATCGCAACAGAAATTAAGGATCCTAAGACATTTGAGCAAAATACAAAACAGTAAAGGGTAGGTATATAAATTATCCACCTCGCACTGCCTGAGTTCAATATAAGGGAAAACAGCCGGTCTACTAAGAAACAGTGGTTTCGCATTTGTACCACATCCAAAAATATACGGACAATGCATTCTTTCATGGCTAAGTGACAATGTGGTTTATAAATCAGCTAGGAGAACAGGACCTTGTTTATGTTTCTTAGACATCGAACAACCAAGTGCCCCTCAACATGAAATGTTCCGGGAGGTTGCAAACACAGGCTTACCGAAGAAGATTTCTTGAAAGGAACAACAACTCAAGAAGGAGGCAGAAACCGCTGAGAAAAAAAGTGAGGCAAATCCACAGAGGGGAAAAAGGACGGCCAGAAAACTAAATCTCAGACGAGCCAGATGCATGATACTGAAAAAAGCAGACAATAAGTGAACGGAAACAGAGATTTCATCAAGCGACGGATGATCATCCACCACCTTAAAAAGGCAACCTCCCCATACTGCAATCACAAAAAAACACCGCCACCAAAACTTGAACTAAGCGCAGAACCAACAAGAAAACCCACACGGAACAGACGGGCCACACTCACTCATTTCTCCATTTCGTCACCAGAGCGACAGACCAGCATCACGAAACAAAACACAAGAAACCGAGACAACATAAGTATTAAAATTTTCATGCAGGAAATGGGATTCGAGCAAGGTTTTCCGGAGTTTGTCGCCTACACAAAACTTCTCGAAAGAATGAAACTCAAAAAAATGAATCATAACTTTATCGAGGTAATTGATTTGTTCTCACCGTCGGAGAGTCCCAAGAAGACTGCCGACGACAACATAGCGAAAGAAGACATGAAAACAATAGACGAATACAGGGAGGTGCACAAGAGGACGATACCAAGTAGGAGCCACTGACAACAACGAAAGTCTCAACGATAGTAACATTAACTGTCAAAAAAGCCAAAACACACCCATAGGAAACAATCAACGAAAAAGTACAAAAACGAAAAGGAACAAGCAACAAACAAGCAAGCCAAGCTGTTCTACAGGGACTATAAATCTAACAACTGGACTATAAATCTCAAACATTGTTCCCACGGGGACGGAAAAACTGTTTTTAATTTTCACAAGTGGGACTGTCATCGTCCGGATTGG
This sequence comes from Symsagittifera roscoffensis, assembly GCF_963678635.1. NCBI lineage: Eukaryota > Metazoa > Xenacoelomorpha > Acoela > Convolutidae > Symsagittifera > Symsagittifera roscoffensis. Next base: position 13,381,995 of record NC_087066.1, on the reverse strand, counting down.
TATGAACCATTACTAAGTATTTATATCTATACCTACTTTAGACATAACGCATCACAGACCAGTCTGATGGCCTTGACTGATGATAAATAGTACCATTTGGCGGAGCGATATCATTCAGTTGATGTGAATTCAAAATTATGTTCAGTTCCTTCTCCCAACTAAACAACCGAAGTTACTAAGATAGGACTAGCCAATCCTTTCGGACTCAAAAAAGAGCTCATACATTACAGTATGACAGTAGTCTACTTGATGAGACCCTAAGATGACTGATAGCAACTCTAGGGAACTGTCACTCAAGATTGCGCAAGAAGTCATTCAGGTCAATGAGGACAAAAACATTTGCTACGAGTGGACTACTGCTTGATGCATTGTTTCAAAACTTCCGAGCGATATTTTTAGTTGGTAGGAAAAACCGATTATTTTCATTAAAAATTAAGGACAATTATTTCGGCTAATGACTAACCCTGAAAAGATGCTTCTGGATGAATTCATGTATCCGTGCTAGGTATTCTAGCAAACGGATTTTTTGGCAAATCAAGAACTTGGCAGACTCAGAAAAAAAAGCAAGTCAAAACTCTAACTCTTTACTTACTCCACTGCGCTTAATTTCGATGCGAGTATTATTATGCGCATAAAGTTTCTGTTGCCACTAGATCATTTTCCTGATTTTTTTTTCCAATCAAACGATGAAATATTAATGCTCGGCCTAACATTTGACTATTTGGTGTTTTGACGTTTTTTGACATTTTTTTACTTGATGTTTTTTGTTGAAATTTTGGTGCTCGGCAAAAGCATAGTGCTCGGCTTAATATTTGACTATGTGGTGTTTTGACATTTTTTGAGATTATTACTTGATGTGTTTTTCGATGAAATTTTAGTGCTCGGCAAAAACTTAGTGCTCAGGTTTTTTCTCAGGAATTATGTCTAGCTTTTTTAAAGTTTTTAAAAATTATTTAATATGGAACTACTGTCTTTAGCTCAAACTTAACGAGATTTTGCTCCTTGGATCATTTTTTGTTAAGTTATGTGGGTTTCGAGAAACCCAATTTGGGACAATTAAAGAGCGATATTTGGTGTGTTATTTACTCGTTAGCAGATATTAAACCCCTCTCAGAAATTGTTCCCTTTTGAATTGAAGCCTCCTATTTGGTTTGATTATTACTTCGCTCAAGCAAAATATGTTATATTGTACTTTAAATAGCGTATGGGGTAATGCATATTGAAAAAAAACTGTACGGATGGAGAGGGAGACACGCAATGAGCGTGCTTGTGTCAGTCAGGTGATTGATGGGTGATCCTACGGGGAGATTGCAGTTGCTTGTGCGGGTAGGACACGTTTATAAGTGTTGTTGGATACTGAAGCTTCGATTTTTCCATTCAATTTGATGTGGCTCATAATTTTTAAAACAATCCAGTTATATGGCCTTACAAATGCCATCGAGAGACAGCTGATGGACGAGAGAGTGATGGTCACAGACGAATCAGGACAAACTTGACTTTGGAAGAGACCGATGCTTTTTTTGAAGCGGCAATGTGCCCGGGCTGAAAACAATTTTATTCTCGGACTTTGTCAATGAAGGAAAAAAATATGTTCTGTAGCTTTGGATTGCGACAACTAGTGGTCTGGAGGAGTAGAAGGGTCTACTTTTCCGGTGCAATTTTTGTTCCCAAACTGGTTCCAAGACAAATACCGACAGTGCCGCCAGATGCAGGAGGGCAGATGGATGCAGGAGGGAAAAGTGAGGCAACCAATATCAGGAAACGACACTTTTGTGAGAGGCAGAGTCAGGAGACTTCGAAGAATTTTGGCTCAAACGATGAAAAACTCAAAATTTGGCCATCCAACAAAGAGGACCACAATGTTAGGATAGTCAAAGAGGAAGACTCTGCCCTCCTCAAGACAGATGCAGGGGCAGAGTAAGCCAAACAGTGTCAGGGATCGACACCTTTGTGAGAGGCATCGACAAGACGTTTTTGGGAAGTTTGGCTCAAGTAATGAAAGTACTCACAATGTTACCATCCAAAAACGAGAACCACAGTGTTAGCATGGTCGAAGAGGAAGACGAAGAGCTAGAAACTTGGACAACAGAGGACAAAGACTTCACCAATGATTGTACCCCGATACATATTCGCTAGAGGAAGCTTTGGGAGGAACACAACGACCCCTGCAGGAGAATGTAACCGGCTTTCATGAGGTGGAGGACAATGAGGGAGAGACTATCCGATGGAAACAAAGACCTGCTGAGTTTGCCTCAGTGCTGAAACAAGATAAAACGATCGCCGAAGGAGTGGGCTATTCAGTGTGGATTCGAAGTGCTGGTCGCAATGGAATGTGTTGAGCGTAAGAGGCGAATTCCTCTGTAACAAATGGTTTCAGAGGGATGGATATCCATTCATCCACTTTACGGTAGACACAGCGCTGGGTCGGGAAGAAAACCTCAACCAGCTGCATTCATTGGAGGCAATGGGAGGACAACTCGCGGCCGAAAAGACTCTGGCTAGAATACCAAGGAGATTTTGGTGGCCGACGATTAGGATTGACGTTGAAAGAAAGGCTCAGTGGTGCCATAGCCATGCACGCACGAGTACAGAAGGGAAGCAGAAGCGAGCAACAAGCCAGGATCCATTTGATTCTCGAATCAGACTGAGCACGGTGTGCGAATCAGGTTAGGCACGGTGTTGATCCGCGAGTCAGATTAAGCACGGAGTCTGGTAACGTATCTTTTGGCGATGTTTGCGATTGCTGTTCCTCTGGTGTTTTTTGAACTCCCATTCCAACCCATTTCTAGAGTATAACTTCCTCTGCCTACCGCATCAGTTGAACCAGAATCAACCTATCAATAAAATCAAGTGTTTACAAGGATTTAAATTGCAAAAAATTGCAGAGCAAGTTATATTCTCACTCTTTTTGAGAGAGTAACTGGAGCATTGTGTACTTAAGCTTGGATGTCCCTTCCTCTTGCAAACGGATCATGGGAAAACTTTTGCATGCAAATTAATCCAGGAGATTTGCCGACTCTTAGATAATAAATTGCAAGCCAATGGGCAGACGGAGACGTGCAATATAAAAATGGCTGATGATATATCAAAATAAGATGGAGGATCCAATGACAATGTCGTAATTGTACTTTTGTGTAAAACACGACGATCAACGGGATAAGGGGCTACGCTGTTTCGTTAGTTGCACGGACAGGAGTGCCAGTCTCGGAATTACAAGTTTTACACACAGCCGCACGACATACCGTTGACACCACATGGTTCTCCGGGGACTAGACAAGCAGCAGTACGAGAAAAATTTAGTGTTGAACGAACGTCGACAAAAGGCTCAGTGTTGGAAGATAATTCACGAAAAAAACCCTATGCGACTGGTGACAAATTCTGAGTATGGGAGGAACGGCGGATGAATTCGAAGAATTCTTTGGATCCATGGGAAGGACCATATGTTGTTTCGGCAAGTATGCTCGAAAAGAACTGCAAGGTGATAAAGCAATCGACTCCCGGCAAAGTGACGTTCCTATGTTTCAACAATTTGAAACGTTTTTTGAGGAGTTAGGGCAAACAGAGGAAGCTGCCGCAAGGAAGCGATAGACACCATATCGGTCACTTCTTTAGGCATCAGGTGATGCATGCGGACGATGAGGCGTTATGGGCAAAAAATTGGGAGCGATCCAATCAGGGTTCCGGCTCAAGGCAAGAACCCGAGAAATCATTGTCGCGACAAAACCGAAAATTAAGGGAGCCATTTTTTAAAATCTCCTAGGCAAATTGAAGAGTTGATACGAGAGAGAATTTTGGTTGAAAACGTATATTGTAACGGAGCTAATAGCCACAAGAGATGATCATCCGAATCAGAAAAAAGGTGGTCGAAAAAGACGGTTGTGGTCGAACCTATGATGGAAAGTTGAACTAGAGATGTAGAAAGGCCAGCTCGATTAATAGGGCCATCATTTCGGTTTGGTGTTGACAAAATTGTGTTTTCACGATCTTTTTTTTCAGGAAACTTTGTCGTTCAACAATTCGATGCTTGTTTTCTATCAAAAAGCAACTGCAACTCAGATTGTTGTGTGACTGTTTATTTTTAATTTTAGTATTTAAAGGAGAGTTGGGGTCGTACTACGAAAAGTAAAGATATCAACAGTCAACTCCCTGGGTGTTAAGCTCGCAATTACATTTCACGAAGATATTAGAGGCACTAATTTAGGCACTAGCGAGTTAAGGCACTAGCAGGATAAATACCTTGTGGGGTGGTAAAAGGGATCAAAAGCAAAAGGAGATTATCTTGTTATCAAGAGATGGGCACGCCCAAAATTAAAAGTTTTGTATAGAGATGAAAATATGTGTGTGTTAAGTTATGGTGTGTGATAGAGATACCTCAATTTCTAGAAATTCCCTTAACTTAAAACATAATTAGTATTTGGGAGAAAAAAACAGACTAGAAGGGAAGACTGCAGGTTCCGTGATTCTAACTCTTTATCGCCAACCTTAGATTTCAGTTGAAATTTTTACCTTGAGAAATGCGTGCAGTGTTTTCACGGCTAATGAAAAAAACGTAGCTTGATATTCGATAACAAACACACTAAGTACAAAAAACACAAGCGCTCGATTTCAAAATAAGTTCAAACCCTTTGAAAAATAGACCCTAATATGGCCGAAAACCCAGGTTACGTAACACTGGCAGGAACCTACCCGAAGTATTAACTACTAACAAAGGAGGCTAACTTCATGAGCATCATGGGACGGATGCTAGAGATGATTTCACTCGGGCATGTAAATACCCGGACCACGCGGCCCAAGTGATAACGGTTCCTGAACGGCCAAAATGCTGTAACAGAACTCAGTAAATGGCAGTTGGAATGGGACCATAGTGTGATATGTGCAAGACCTAGCTGGACTATGGTTAAGTTTAGAAATCCACAACTTCTGGATCCCTACATTTGGTATTATACCTCAAGCAAACGACAGCAATTGGAAAAGCACTCCTTAGACCTGAAATAGGCAATTTGAGCAAAAGCAAATAGCAAGGTCAATCAGATTTTATAGCAGCAATAGACACTAAACATGCTTTCCAAAAATCCTTTTGAGAGTTTAACTCCCCCGGCAACTCGTTGCGGCGTTGTCAGCATTTTCCCTAAAAAAGCTGTAGCGGACATTAAAAATATGATAACTTGGGAAGTATGAATGGGAAAAGATCAAAACTTCATTGAACAGACCCCCTTGAACTCTTAACAGAAACACGGAAGACTAACCCCGGATGACACCGGTGGTTACCTTTTAATGACCTTTGGGTGTTAAGAACCAAAATTGCAACCAAAAAAAAACTTGGAAGTAACGGTTTCCCAGCTCCATCCCTTTGCGGTAAGTGGTTGATTTGAGATAAGTGGTGCATTGACAAGGAGTCTACTTGGCATACATTGATTTGAACTAAGCTACGATAGCGAAGATTTTAATAAAAAACCAATTAGACTAAAAAAACGAAATTGGCTGTGACAAGAGCGCGGCAAAGAAGTAAGTCTCTTAAATATGGCTTAGTAATGGATCCCAATTGGTGTTATTTGTTTTCTAATAACAAAATTTTATGTTTGAAATAGAAATATACACAGCAGAAAAAGTAAGAAGAACATTTGTAGCAAACCGTGGGCATCTGTCCAGATGTTCATTTTGTTTTCAATGTTTGTTTTTGGCAATTTAAATCAATATAAACACTTAATTTCATTCATAGGATGTTTCTGGTTTTTTATAATGCGGTAGACAGAGGAAGTTATAGTCTAGAAAACAAAATTAAGTCAAACTATTCAAATTAATTGAAGTACTGTTAATTTGCAAAAGCAACTGCAGCTGCTTATTGGAAAACTGAACTGTTTTCCAGGCGATTGGTAGTGCGGTAGGTCCGCTACAAGAGTGGCTCAGGAGGATCTCACATCTCATTTTCACAGGGTGGGACACAATTTTGTTCACTCGTTTTTTTAGGATTAGATGTCCGTTTTTGGGTTAGAAATGTTCAGCGGGAAACAAAATTAGATAAATTCTTCTATAGCACGTGGCTTCCTCTGGTGTTTTTTGAACTCCCATTCCAACCCATTTCTAGAGTATAACTTCCTCTGCCTACCGCATCAGTTGAACCAGAATCAACCTATCAATAAAATCAAGTGTTTACAAGGATTTAAATTGCAAAAAATTGCAGAGCAAGTTATATTCTCACTCTTTTTGAGAGAGTAACTGGAGCATTGTGTACTTAAGCTTGGATGTCCCTTCCTCTTGCAAACGGATCATGGGAAAACTTTTGCATGCAAATTAATCCAGGAGATTTGCCGACTCTTAGATAATAAATTGCAAGCCAATGGGCAGACGGAGACGTGCAATATAAAAATGGCTGATGATATATCAAAATAAGATGGAGGATCCAATGACAATGTCGTAATTGTACTTTTGTGTAAAACACGACGATCAACGGGATAAGGGGCTACGCTGTTTCGTTAGTTGCACGGACAGGAGTGCCAGTCTCGGAATTACAAGTTTTACACACAGCCGCACGACATACCGTTGACACCACATGGTTCTCCGGGGACTAGACAAGCAGCAGTACGAGAAAAATTTAGTGTTGAACGAACGTCGACAAAAGGCTCAGTGTTGGAAGATAATTCACGAAAAAAACCCTATGCGACTGGTGACAAATTCTGAGTATGGGAGGAACGGCGGATGAATTCGAAGAATTCTTTGGATCCATGGGAAGGACCATATGTTGTTTCGGCAAGTATGCTCGAAAAGAACTGCAAGGTGATAAAGCAATCGACTCCCGGCAAAGTGACGTTCCTATGTTTCAACAATTTGAAACGTTTTTTGAGGAGTTAGGGCAAACAGAGGAAGCTGCCGCAAGGAAGCGATAGACACCATATCGGTCACTTCTTTAGGCATCAGGTGATGCATGCGGACGATGAGGCGTTATGGGCAAAAAATTGGGAGCGATCCAATCAGGGTTCCGGCTCAAGGCAAGAACCCGAGAAATCATTGTCGCGACAAAACCGAAAATTAAGGGAGCCATTTTTTAAAATCTCCTAGGCAAATTGAAGAGTTGATACGAGAGAGAATTTTGGTTGAAAACGTATATTGTAACGGAGCTAATAGCCACAAGAGATGATCATCCGAATCAGAAAAAAGGTGGTCGAAAAAGACGGTTGTGGTCGAACCTATGATGGAAAGTTGAACTAGAGATGTAGAAAGGCCAGCTCGATTAATAGGGCCATCATTTCGGTTTGGTGTTGACAAAATTGTGTTTTCACGATCTTTTTTTTCAGGAAACTTTGTCGTTCAACAATTCGATGCTTGTTTTCTATCAAAAAGCAACTGCAACTCAGATTGTTGTGTGACTGTTTATTTTTAATTTTAGTATTTAAAGGAGAGTTGGGGTCGTACTACGAAAAGTAAAGATATCAACAGTCAACTCCCTGGGTGTTAAGCTCGCAATTACATTTCACGAAGATATTAGAGGCACTAATTTAGGCACTAGCGAGTTAAGGCACTAGCAGGATAAATACCTTGTGGGGTGGTAAAAGGGATCAAAAGCAAAAGGAGATTATCTTGTTATCAAGAGATGGGCACGCCCAAAATTAAAAGTTTTGTATAGAGATGAAAATATGTGTGTGTTAAGTTATGGTGTGTGATAGAGATACCTCAATTTCTAGAAATTCCCTTAACTTAAAACATAATTAGTATTTGGGAGAAAAAAACAGACTAGAAGGGAAGACTGCAGGTTCCGTGATTCTAACTCTTTATCGCCAACCTTAGATTTCAGTTGAAATTTTTACCTTGAGAAATGCGTGCAGTGTTTTCACGGCTAATGAAAAAAACGTAGCTTGATATTCGATAACAAACACACTAAGTACAAAAAACACAAGCGCTCGATTTCAAAATAAGTTCAAACCCTTTGAAAAATAGACCCTAATATGGCCGAAAACCCAGGTTACGTAACACTGGCAGGAACCTACCCGAAGTATTAACTACTAACAAAGGAGGCTAACTTCATGAGCATCATGGGACGGATGCTAGAGATGATTTCACTCGGGCATGTAAATACCCGGACCACGCGGCCCAAGTGATAACGGTTCCTGAACGGCCAAAATGCTGTAACAGAACTCAGTAAATGGCAGTTGGAATGGGACCATAGTGTGATATGTGCAAGACCTAGCTGGACTATGGTTAAGTTTAGAAATCCACAACTTCTGGATCCCTACATTTGGTATTATACCTCAAGCAAACGACAGCAATTGGAAAAGCACTCCTTAGACCTGAAATAGGCAATTTGAGCAAAAGCAAATAGCAAGGTCAATCAGATTTTATAGCAGCAATAGACACTAAACATGCTTTCCAAAAATCCTTTTGAGAGTTTAACTCCCCCGGCAACTCGTTGCGGCGTTGTCAGCATTTTCCCTAAAAAAGCTGTAGCGGACATTAAAAATATGATAACTTGGGAAGTATGAATGGGAAAAGATCAAAACTTCATTGAACAGACCCCCTTGAACTCTTAACAGAAACACGGAAGACTAACCCCGGATGACACCGGTGGTTACCTTTTAATGACCTTTGGGTGTTAAGAACCAAAATTGCAACCAAAAAAAAACTTGGAAGTAACGGTTTCCCAGCTCCATCCCTTTGCGGTAAGTGGTTGATTTGAGATAAGTGGTGCATTGACAAGGAGTCTACTTGGCATACATTGATTTGAACTAAGCTACGATAGCGAAGATTTTAATAAAAAACCAATTAGACTAAAAAAACGAAATTGGCTGTGACAAGAGCGCGGCAAAGAAGTAAGTCTCTTAAATATGGCTTAGTAATGGATCCCAATTGGTGTTATTTGTTTTCTAATAACAAAATTTTATGTTTGAAATAGAAATATACACAGCAGAAAAAGTAAGAAGAACATTTGTAGCAAACCGTGGGCATCTGTCCAGATGTTCATTTTGTTTTCAATGTTTGTTTTTGGCAATTTAAATCAATATAAACACTTAATTTCATTCATAGGATGTTTCTGGTTTTTTATAATGCGGTAGACAGAGGAAGTTATAGTCTAGAAAACAAAATTAAGTCAAACTATTCAAATTAATTGAAGTACTGTTAATTTGCAAAAGCAACTGCAGCTGCTTATTGGAAAACTGAACTGTTTTCCAGGCGATTGGTAGTGCGGTAGGTCCGCTACAAGAGTGGCTCAGGAGGATCTCACATCTCATTTTCACAGGGTGGGACACAATTTTGTTCACTCGTTTTTTTAGGATTAGATGTCCGTTTTTGGGTTAGAAATGTTCAGCGGGAAACAAAATTAGATAAATTCTTCTATAGCACGTGGCTTAACAAAAATTCATTGTTACCATTTTGAGTGTAAGTTTAGGAAAACTTAGAGCTTCCATGCCATTTTTCCGCCATGCAAAGAAGAATTTTTTCGAACGTTAGAAATGTTTGGAATTGTTGTTTGTTGTTGTTGCAAAAGAGTAAAGTACGTTATGGTACTTCTGAAAAAATTTTTCAGTTGGGAGAAAAAACCGGTGGTTTTCATGAATATTGCTGACAATTGTCGTCAATTTAAACTTTGCATGCGAGGGTTTTTTTTCTGGCTATTGTTTAACCCCAAAATGATGCTTCTTGATGAAGTCATGTATCGTGGTGTAGGTAATTTAGGAGACCGGATTTTTTAGCAGACCAATATTTAAGCAGACTCTTGTTATTCAGCAAGTCAAAACGCTAAGTTCGAACGCGACATTGGCGAGTAGCGTTTGCTTATTCCGCTGCGCTTTATTTTGGTGCGAGTTTTACTATGCGCAAAAAGTTTGTTTTGTCGCTAAACTGTTTTTTTTAAACTATTTTTGTAGTAAAAAACAAAACATTAGTGCTCGCGTTGGTTTTTTCTCCACGCAAACTTTGACTTTTTAACTGGGGTTTTTCACGCAGTAATTTCTATCTCGGCGGAAGTATCTCGTTGTCTTGTGTTCAATTTTAAAACACTCTTTTACCTGTGGTAATTCTTTGGAAAGGTGCTAGGGATTTTAGCAGACCGGTCTTTTAGCAGACCGGTTTTTTTTAGCAGACTCAGAGCAATTATAAAATGTGATATCTAGCTTCAAACGCAGCTTTGGTGATTGGCGACTGCTTGCTCCGCTGCGCTCCATTCAACACTAGTGGTATTGTGCGCGTAACTCTTCATTTTGCCGCAAATTTAGACTTGTGCTTTTGAAGTTGATAGTTTTGTTAACAAATCGTGAGATAATTGACTCAATTGGGGAAGCTTGGCCCCAGACTGAGCGTCTTTTTCAGTATTTCAATCATCCATCACTTAGTTACGTTGGTCTGCTAAAAGATTCATTTTCCCTTTTTATGCTAGAAGATTGGTCAGCTAAACGATCGTTCCCCTCAGGAAAGTTATGGAGGTTTAAAGATCGCAAACTTGCGAGTTGGGATAATTAACGCGCGATACCTTTCATGCTAATAACGCGTAAGCGAAGATAAAATCCGTTCAGTATTCAGCTCGAATGTATCTCCTAACTTGTTGAATCATTCTCTGAACTCATAATTTTTAGTTCAACCCGCATCTAGTTTTTACACTTTTTAAAAATTAAAATGTTTACTATGTTCTTCTTGAAAAATTAAAAATATCGGCGCAACCATTTGCTCAAATAAACTCTTCACCAGCTGTGTCCAAATTGAGGCAAATAATTTTGAGATAAAAATGGTAGTTCCAAGACCACCACAGCTTTTGACACAAGTACCAGACCGAGTATTTGCTAAAAGCGTTCTACTTAAAACCCCAATCCTCCCCCCTGAAACTCGAAAGAGTTTATCCACAGTAAGGAAAAAAGGAAGAACGAAAAGGCGTTGAATATGGTATTATCTTATCAGTGACGTTGACAAAAACCCCTTTGGACCTTCTTGAACCGCTGCGGCCGAAATTCGATATTTCCACACTTTGCTAACCGATTAGATGTATCCGCGACTGGCACGACCCAGAAAAAAAAACTGACAACGGCGCGACCCAAAGATTATTAGAAGCGTTCGGTGCAACCCTTGTAATTTGGCTTTGGTATATAAATATGTGTATTGTTTCAAATAACGCACGCATAACTTTTGCAATTCAAATTGAAGTTGTTCTTTTTTTTGGTTTCAAAAATATTTTTACTCATTGTGGTATATAAGCCTCAAAACTAGTAAATTTTATTGTGCGAGTTATGAGCTTGACCTCTAAAAGAGAGAATAAGAGAAAAAGAGTAGCGACGATTAGTCGTAAGAAAACAGATGTTTAAAACATTCAGACCATTTTGTTACTCTTAAGCTAGACTTAATTGACGATAACTTTCATGGTAGAAGGAGTTTGTTGCAGTGAAGTGGAAGGGGAGACAATTCGGGAAGATCCGAAAAAGGCAACAACCGAAAATGCCTTCAGGTACCAAATCAAACGCAGGAAAATGTCGTGGCACAGTGAGAAATTAGTTCGACATATTAAACGATCAAGGTGAAACCGTCATCATGACAGGTTCAAACCTTCAAACGGGAAGCCACACAACTCGAGGAATAAGAACCGAGAGCAACGTGAATGTGACCATGATCAGCGTACAAGAATCCGATTCCCAAAACGAGCAAACTTACTCGGAGTCAACGACACAGATTCCCGAAACGAGCGATGGCAGAGAAGTGAGATCAAAATAATGAAGCCACAAATGGGTATGATATCACTACAATTTGATAAAATCATATAGCCAAAGCGGAGATCATCCTGACAGAAAGATAACAAAAACAAAGTAAGTGCAAACACTCATTCCTATAACTAACCATAAATAATTACTTAAGATGTAGGAAAATCTAGAAATGTGGAAAAATTTCTCTCTAATAGACTTTTTTACAGCCGCTCAGGTGAGTAATGAAAAAGCACTCAACATATCTAAAGAAGAAGTAAATGTGGAAAAAGGAACAGAATCCTTCGTGAGATTATTAGATGAAAATTTGCTCCCAATCAGTTACAGAAAATGTAATTGTTACCAAAAGTGGGAAGTGTAGACTTTTATGAAAAGATCTGATTTTACATGAGATCTTTACTTTCAGAACAAAAAGAAAAGCTGAAAAGAAACTGAGGATTTGGATATGATAGTAAGGGATGTGATTTTTTGCGAAGTATTGTTGACATGTTCAAGTCTGGATGAGATCACAAAAATCAATATTGAAAGTATAGCTAAAAACAACTCTGGCAATGAGATAATGGATCCAACAACATTGCAAGACACAATGAGAATAATTATTTTGTCAAAAGAGCGCACAGCAGGAGACAGAAAGTACATCAGATGAACGAACATGAGCAGAGGCGGAGTTAAGTCCAGAGGAAGATGAACAATCAATTTTGAATGTTTTAACTGAAGAGAAGAAGGATGCTTTGCGAAGGATTTCAGAAAAAGGAGAACTCAGGGAGGGACATTTAACAACTGGAGAAGGTAGCCAAGGAACAATAATCAAAAAGGGAAAAAGACGGGAAGATATCTCAAGACGTAATTTATGGCGCGGATGAAAAGGGATTACGATGTGGATTCAACAGCGAAAAGTGTTCGCGCTTAAATTAATGACGTCATTATAGCGCGAAAGTGAAAAAGCTAAAATTAGATTTGCTTAGACAAAAGGCCTTGAAAACTACTGGTTTGTCCGATTAAGGTCAGTTTGCCATCAAAATGTTTATAGATTTTTGAGATGGTTGAAAAACCGTTTTGATAACATGTTAACCGGAAGATGTTTGCCTTATTTTATATTATCTTTATATTGTCATATTATCTGTTTAAATTGCCGATAATTTACAGATGTTGAACCAGGTTTTTTAGATCTTACAGGATACGAGAGTGCGGCACAATTTTGGTCCGCCGACCCGGACCAAAAATGTGCCGCACTCTCGTATCCTGTAAGATCTAAAAAACCTGGTTCAACATCTGTAAATTATCGGCAATTTAAACAGATAATATGACAATATAAAGATAATATAAAATAAGGCAAACATCTTCCGGTTAACATGTTATCAAAACGGTTTTTCAACCATCTCAAAAATCTATCTCTTCGTTTTCTGTGGCGGGAGGACCCCACAGCCGATGTGGTTGTACACCAGTACACCAGACATATCTTTGGAGCGAGAGATTCGCCAACGTGTGCAAATTATGCATTGCAACGGACTGCAATGGATAATCAGGCGATGTTCCCTGACGCAGCATCCGCAGTTCTAGAGAAGTTTTATATGGACGACTACCTTGACTCCTTTGAGGACCCTGATGTTGCATTTAAAATGAGTCAAGAGTTGATTACTCTGTTAGCTCTAGGTGGTTTTAAATTAACTAAATTCATAAGTAACGTAACTAAATTTAATAAAGAGTTAAACCCGCCCCAAAGCGCGCCGCAACAGGAAAGTAAAAATATTGTAACTTGTGGGGATAATTCTTCTCATGTTCTTGGTCTGAAGTGGGTCCATATTGACAACACTTTGGTCGTAAGCCGTAGTGTCAACCGTGAACTTAAGAATTCGATAACACAGCGAACAGTGTTAAGTTTTGTTTCTTTCGTTTTCGACCCCATAGGTCTCGTAGCACCCTATACCGTAAGAGCCCGATTGTTGTTGAAAGAAATCTGGCGCATTCATGGTCAACAATGGGATGATCAGCTACCCGTTGATATCAAGAGAAAATTTCTTGCCTGGCACTCTGGTTTGCCATCTCTAGGGAAAATGAGTATAAAGCGCAGCTACTTCTCCGCACCAGTCGATTGGGTTGAGTTACACATGTTCGGTGACAGCGCAGAAGAAGTTTTTTGTGCTGTAGCTTTTCTTCGCGCCCGTGTGAAAACTTCACTCGAAACACAAGTTGCCTTCGTCTTTGGAAAAGCAAGAGTGGCGCCCATGAAAGCGCTTTCCATCCCGAAGCTTGAACTGCAGGCCGCGTTGCTCGCTACCCGCTTGAAGGAAGATGTCCTCAAAGCTCTAACCATTCCTGTGTCAAACACGTTCATGTGGACTGACAGCACCACTTTGCTCCAGTGGTTAAACTCAGGTAGTAAGCAACCCACGTTCGTGGCGAACCGGATTGGAGAGATTCTAGAAAGTACGACCGTAGATCAGTGGTTTCATGTCTTAAGTGGAGACAACCCTGCTGATACGGGAACCAGAGGAATCTCAGCGGAGTCCTTAAAAACAAGCAGCTGGGTAAACGGGCCAAGTCTGCTGAAAAGTGGCGAGTGGCCTTTCAAGCCGAGCAAAGAAATACTTAAGAAAATCCGCCTGGCTGGTCCCGCTTGTGACCTTAATGAAGGTTTACAGCAGGCCTCTAACTTTTCAAACGTTGCACAAAAACAAAAACAACCCATTTTATTTGCATGGGAAAAGTTCAGCTCGTTTCGTAAACTCCAGCGAGTGGTTGCCTTCATGCTCAGACTTAGTCCGAAACACCGGCACTACCGCACTAAAGTCAAGGAAATAACCGATCCGGTTGAATTAGAAACCGCCAAACAACGACTTTTGTTGATTTCCCAAAAGGAATCTTTTGAAGCGGAATATTTACTCCTGTCCTGCAACAAAACCGTCAAAAAGTCTAGTCGTATTGCACAGTATGCACCGTTTATGGGTCCTGCATTCCTCATTCGTTCAACTGGGCGAATTCGCCGCCTAGTTGAAACTGAATATGACACAAAACACCCCATAATCCTTGATGGAAGGCATTCTTTGGTGAAATTGTTCGTAAGTGATATTCATTATCGCTATCAGCACCAGTTCTTAGACTACCTGCGAGCTGTAATTCACTTAGAGTTCGCAATCTTGGACCTTCGCTCTTTATTGAAGTCCATTGAAGTCCACTACCTTATATGTAGGAAGCGCAAAGCCAAAACTGTCACACCTATGATGGCAGAGCTTCCAGTTGAAAGGCTTGGTTACCGCCAGCCTCCCTTCACAAACTGTGGTGTTGATTACTTTGGACCCTTTTACGTCTCAATCAGGAGGAGTTCTGAAAAGCGATGGTGCTTCCTTTTTACATGTATGACCACTAGAGCTGTACATATTGAGTTTGTCTCATCCATGGACACGAGTTCGTGTGTAATGGGAATCGAAAGATTCATTGCCCGTCGCGGCACTCCATCAGTCATTTGGTCTGATAACGGCACCAATTTTGTGGGAGCCGAGAAAGAACTCTTAAATTGTATTCAGTCGTGGAACGATCAAGCACCCCCAGAGCTGGCGAAAAAGGGTATTAAGTAGAAATTTAACCCCCCGGCAGCCCCGCATCACGGTGGTTCTTGGGAACGTCTCGTTCGGTGTTGTAAAAGGGTATTCTACGCAATAATAGGAAGTAGAAAGCTCACTCCCGAAGTCCTTGAAACAACTTTCTGTCTTGTAGAACAATCACTGAACGCTCGACCTAAAACATCAGTAAGTGCAAGTCCGGATGGTTTCGAGGTGTTAACTCCTAATCATTTTTTGTTAGGCCGAAATGGTACTAGCTTTCCTTCTCTCTCTTTCCAGGAGCACTTCGACCATCGAAAGCAATATATCCGAGCGCAAAGTGGCAGTCCGATAGTGACGTTATTTTAAAAACAGGGGATTTAGTGTGGATTGTTGACGAACGCAACCCAAGGGGACAGTACCCTCTGGCTCGTATAAAAACCCTTAATTACGGAAAAGACAACATAGCCCGATCCGCCGTAGTTACCACCCGCTCCGGGGAGCTAACTCGATCGGCCGTAAAACTCGCACCCGTTTTTGCTCCTTTGGGCGCGGAAGATGTTCGCGCTTAAATTAATGACGTCATTATAGCGCGAAAGTGAAAAAGCTCAAATTAGATTTGCTTAGACAAAAGGCCTTGAAAACTACTGGTTTGTCCGATTAAGGTCAGTTTGCCATCAAAATGTTTATAGATTTTTGAGATGGTTGAAAAACCGTTTTGATAACATGTTAACCGGAAGATGTTTGCCTTATTTTATATTATCTTTATATTGTCATATTATCTGTTTAAATTGCCGATAATTTACAGATGTTGAACCAGGTTTTTTAGATCTTACAGGATACGAGAGTGCGGCACAATTTTGGTCCGCCGACCCGGACCAAAATTGTGCCGCACTCTCGTATCCTGTAAGATCTAAAAAACCTAGTTCAATATCTGTAAATTATCGGCAATTTAAACAGATAATATGACACTATAAAGATAATATAAAATAAGGCAAACATCTTCCGGTTAACATGTTATCAAAACGGTTTTTCAACCATCTCAAAAATCTATCTCTTCGTTTTCTGTGGCGGGAGGACCCCACAGCCGATGTGGTTGTACACCAGTACACCAGACATATCTTTGGAGCGAGAGATTCGCCAACGTATGCAAATTATGCATTGCAAATTCTTCACGACTCGCCCTTTTCAAGATAAGCAATGGAGTTCTGAAAAATTACCAGCACGCCTGCAGGAATGACGACAAACTGATCAATAACCCTGAAATAAAAATGGCCTACGCATCAAAGAAAGAAACAAACTTAATAAGAGACCTAAACGGAATTTCCCTGTTTCGGCGAGTTTATGGGGTAAAACCAGCTAAAAACATTCTAAACCATGGAGAACTTCCGGATGCTCTCAACAATGCTAACAAAAAAGATTTAAAATACTGAAACAACACCTTAATACGACTCAAGCTGAAAAAAAAGAGGAATTTAGTTCGATATCACAGACAGTTGTGAGAAAAAGGAGTATGGCAGGCTTTGCGAAAGTAATCATGAGTCAAGAGCTAAAGGTCTTGATGAAACAAAAAAAAAGGATAATCCATGCACATTAAACTCAATTCAAACTGACCCAAGATTGGAACACAGAAGAAAAGACGACATCCAAAAATTGATCAATCAAGGCTTACAAATCAAAAAGGAGAATGTCAGAACTGTATCAATCTCTACGACTCCCCACATACATTCATCAAAACCTCGTTCATTGATTACAATCGAGAATTCGTTCAAAACGAACATGAGTCATGAATTACTTAATGAAAATTGTCACGATCGGAAAATTCTACAAACTATCAAAAAACTGTAAGCAAGCAAAACAGAGTCAAAATGGAACGTGAACAGGAACAAAAAGCGGATATGGAAAAGGTCACTTGAACAGTTTTTTCATTTTATCAAAATCAGTTTCGACGTAAGCTCAATAGAAAACGGGAAAAAGACAACAAATAATTAAAAAACAATTAAAAACCGGATCTATCGAAAATACAGAAAGCCATGAAATTAACGGAAGCGGAGACTTATGAAAAGTATTGCCCTTTTTGTGAACGCAACGTTCTGAATGGAAACAATTAGATAACAACACTTCAAAAAAAACGACGAGGAAGGAAACAAGGAGACGGAAGAAGAAAGAATAGAGAACAGGAAAAAATGGTAGAGTAAAAACTGATAAGCTTCCATGACAATCAAAGGAAAGGCAGAGAAAAACTCATTTCCCTAATTGATTTGGACGTTTGTCTGTTTTGATGAGCTTCAAAGTCTTTGATGATACAAATGAGGCCGTACAATTTTCATGCAAATCTAATTATTTTTGTTATTACCACAACCCCAGTGAGGTCCACGGATAGCTAGAGTTAGCACCTCGACATCGTCAACGTTTTCCGACTCGTTTTCAGACTACACCCGACTGATATACTGACTTTGTAGTGATATTTTAAAGGCTATCACGACCGATTTACGGACTTTCATTAAAAAATTCCGCGTTCTTAAAACTCTCTTCAGCCTATGAACTATGAACTCTGGTCTCAGAATTAACATCGGTTCGACCAGTAGCGGATTTAGTGGGAGGGGACGCTCCCCTCCTCAGGGGTTCGACCCACTGCCGAATCAAAGAGTCCTCTTTTGTACTATTTTGAGATATCGAATTTTGGCTGACTGTTCATCTATTTTTAAGGGCGCCTTCTGTTTCGGCGCCATTTTATATTGGTTTTTGGTCATAAAACGCCTTTTTGTCTGTTTTCTCACAAATTTGCCTGCGGTGCTGAAAATTTGGCCATTTGTTCTCAGACCTCAAAAAATCATAAAAAACCTGATGTTGCGCAAGGTCAAGGGACTTCTTGGGAGAGGACAAAACTCAGAAAAAGCGATGAAGACACAACTAGAGAAGCATAGTCATGCTTGTATCTTAATCTCAGCTCCCGATTTTCAAAAAATTGTACTCATAAAAACCTCAGCGATTTGTTAAAACCTGAATCTATCGATTTAATCGTCACTGCACGGAAAGATCAAATTTCAAACTTGAAAAACAACGAGCTGAACACTTGTGACTTCACGCTAATTTTGACGGGAAAGAAAAAATAATGTATAAAAGTATCGATGAAAAACTGTATGAAGAAACCTTTTCTTGAAGGAACATGTGAGACGGACATGGACAAAAGTACATACGAGAAAAATTTCAGAAGCAAAGCAAGGATCACCGAACATCCGAACATTTGTGGTGCAACAGAAAACTTCGTCATCATCATTGCATTACCAAATTACTTCAAAAGAGTTTTTTTGCTTTGGCTACAAAAAATGCATTTTCGAGAATAGATACGATATCAGCCGACTTTCTGGATGTATTTCTCAGAATGCAAGGACAAACTTATGATATTAGGCAAACTTGGCCGGCAAAAATAACTAAATCCATGTTCTACTTGGATCCCGTACAATCAAAGTCCAATCTCTCCTATTTGTTTTTCGTCTATTTATTACCTTAGGCTTCCAGCCAATTTCAATTTTTTTTCTAATTTTAACAAAATAATCTACGCAATCAGCAGACAGCCAAAATTCCCAAGCGTGGTAAAAAAATGATGCAATTGCACCATAACCTTCAGAATTTAACGTTTTTTTGCACAGTGTTGATACACGTTTTTCAATTGAAGATTTTTATACAATCCTAGGACAACTGTTACGGTCTTAGAAAAATATGCAGGAGTTTTCAAAAGTTTCCATAGCATGATAGTTGTTTCTTCGAATTTGCACTCTGAGCTGGAAGGTATGTTCAAACCAGACTTAATGAACCAGAAATAGATTACATCCGGAAACAACTGAAATCAAAACAGTTCAGGAGTTTGACGAGTCTTAAAATCGAACCGGAAGAATTATTCAAATTGCTGGACCTTGTGTAATCATATTCACGATCAATTTTACCAAGTCAAATTCGGTCGGTTATGCCGCACACTGATGATATATTAAGATCTAAATCACTGGGAAATAAAAAAGACATTTATCCCAAACTTTAAAAAGGTACATCCACGGTCTTAACTAATAATGATTTAGGGTTCGTTATTAATTTCACTGACAATGGCTAAGCTTGTTTTAACTTCCGCATTTCCTGAAGAAAATATTTTACTATAGCTCCTAATTGATTACGCCAGAACTGCTTCGACTCAGTGTAATAGACAAAATAGCGGAACCAGCTTACATTTGCGGAATCCTCTCAAAAGTTTGCGGAATACGCTTCCTTACATTTGCGGAATCTGAATACATTTTGACAAGTCTGCAGAGTCCAAAACAACTTTAGTCGTTGTGGAGTCCGCGACAAAACTAACCTGCCGACAAAATTTGCGTTACAAGTTTTTGTGCGGATGTTTTGTAAGTAGAATCCACTCACATGTTGGAACATGTTTAAAGGTTTCTCTTTGGAATCAGCTGACCTCAACACAACAAAGAGTGAGCCTAACCAGATGAGTATGTGAGAGAAAATGTTTCCAGCTGTAGTTCAAATGTTGATAATATGATTTTCAAAAAAATTGCTTGCTTGTATTTTCACAGTTTTTGGCTAAAATCACTCATAATATTTGACCTCGCCATTTAAAATCTGGCATACATGGTTTCTTTTCCCGGCACCAGGACTAAAACATGTATTTAATTTACAGAAAAGTAGTTTTCAGTTTTTTTCAAATTAAAAAAAACCATCAAACACAAAATTTCAGAGCAGATTTTTTTGATCTGCAAAAAGAATTTCAAAATCTGAAGTATAACAGTAGAAAATCAGAGACTTTTTTTGAAAACATCAATACGGTATCTGAAATCTAAATAAAAGAAGTTTCAGATCTGAATGGAACCATTGATGCCTGAACAACTCTCAATGTAATCAAGGATTTTTGAAAAATTTTGTCGGCCTTTTTTGAGTACTAAATTGATTTTCCGAGCGGTGCTCAAACACACAAAAAAAATTTTTTGACAAAAACTTAGGACCGCCAGCAACGTTTTTTAAAAAAGGGACAAAAGGGTTTTTCATTTTTTGTGACAATTTTTGACCCTTGCGGGTTTTTGTCTAGCGCTACCTTTATAAAAACTGTATGAATTGGAGCCGAAAATGGATTTGACCAAATAATACCAAAGGATGGACCTTTTAGTGGGTGGAGGAGTGGAAACCCCCTAAATTCGCTCCTAGTACCAGTGTTATACTTGAAATCATTCTTCAACAAAGATATACCAGATGCCAAACATTCATGAAAATGTAGATAATGCTGCATTACAGTTTTCTTAAGAATCCGTCGGAGAAAATTTGGTTTACAAATTTGAACCTCAAAAACGCTATTGTCAATTAAAATTAGAAGACTTCACAATTAAGCAATGCAATTTAGGTATTTTAGGAGAAAAAAAACCGGTACTTAGCAATTTTAACAAGTTTTTATGCACATGACGACATGCGAGAGGAATTCCATTGAGTAATGAACTCAACAACTGGAAATATTCAATTTAACAACGTTTATCTAGACAAGATCTTGATTTCTTCCAAAGGAAGCTTCGACGAACATATTTTGATTGTTGAAAAGATTCATCAACACTCGAGAGAAAAAAATTCGCAGTCAAATGACCGAAATGCAAGTTTAAAAAAATTAAAGGGATCGTTTTCAAAATGTCAAACTCAGGAGTAATTATACTGGAAGATGAATTCTGAGCAATAAAAATCCATCCCAATCCCTTGGAACTTGACGAAATTATGTTCCTTTTTCGGACCAACCAACAAATTTATGAGACTTGTACCAAACCTTGCATCTCTGGGAAGCTCTTTAAGACCGTTAATAAATAAGAAACCAATATTCAGTTGGTCGGATGATCATACAATTGCTTTCGAGAAAATTAAATCCGAAAACGTTTACTTAACCGAAAACCCTCAATTCGACTTAAAACTAAGTCCGAGAATAAAACCACACAACGGTCTCGACGTTACGCTTGAAAAATTCCATGGGAACGACTGGAGATCGGTTTTTTTCGCAAGCCGAATTTTAAACCCTCACAAAGCGAAATAATCAACAAACAAGGTGCAAACAAGGTGCAAACAAGGTGCCAAACAAGGTTGTTTGGGCTGTAGAATTTTTTAAAAAATACCTTTACGGGTCCGAATTCGAAATCATAACAGGTCATAAAGCATTATTATCAGCTTTATTATGTAACCATGGAAGTAATAGTTATCACATTCGCTTAACAAGATGAGTTGACAGGGTTTCCATTTTTAATTTTTCAAAAAACTTCAGCATGCAAATATATGGGTTTTACAGATCTCATTTCAAAAATTCCAATTGGAAAGCCCTTTTTACTCTCATTTTATGACGACGAACTCGTATAAGCAACAAAAACTAAAAATAAATCAGTTATTAAAACCATCCGATATTCAAACAAAAAACAATTTACCTCAAGACTCATATCTGATTGTTCAAATTTGGGAATTTTCAATGACTTGATGCTATGATTAAGATTATCGCATCTATTCTCTATCTAAATAGTTCCAAATTGATAATTTTGATAATTTCTGTTCCAAAATTTTAAACCCTAGATGTTCTCCGTTGGATTTTTCTAGAGTCAATTGTTCAAAATTGCAACTAAAACTTTATTTTTCTATATTTTTTATCTGTACATTCAAAATTTTTTAAAAGCTCCTATGGACTTCAATTTTGATTATAATGTAATTGTGAAAAGTGGAATTTTAATTACTCCCTCGTCATCCGGTATCAATGTAATTTTAGCTGTAGAAAAATTGTCATCAGACCAATCCTCGTTGACAAAAAAACGCCGTGGTTCTCTAAAACTGCCAGAAGGACCTTTGGAGTTGAAACGCTTCTTTAATAGTGCAACACTCGCCTGGCTTACCGATAAAGACAACATCTTAAAACCGTTGATTAAAGCACTAGAAGATAAAACGCAGGAACAAACCACAAAACTCGGCCGTTATTCTTGACAGTTTTGCTTAGACCTCCACACTCTAAACGGATTACTTTATATTGACTACAAGTTAGGTCTACACTTTGTCCTCAGAGGAGCCGCCATGAACTTACACCATGAAACCCATCTACAATTTGGAATGAATTATCTTTTGGAATATGTTTGGTGGCCACACACAAACAAGATGACATATTTCCAATTGTTCGGATTGATTAAGTGCAGGTAAAAACCTTTAGACTTTCAAGTTAAATTACTTCAAGTTAAAATTACAAGGCAAAATTACAAGTTAAAATTACTTCAAGTTAAAATTGTGACTTTTTTTCTTACCGATTACTTTCATCTACACAGAATTTCAAATCAGTTCGGGTTGAGCACGCTTCTATTTTTCTGGGACCAACTATAATTCATTTTTCGATTCAATTTAGGTAAATTTTATATTATGTACAGTTGCAGCAGCCGACCACCATTCGAACTGATTAGCAGAAAAACATGTACATACCCTTGAATCAAAGTTACAAACGATGTCAACAGAAACACCGAAAGCTTCACAAATCGGCTGTGTTTCTAAAATTATGTGGAGTTTAAGGAGCACAGAACAACTGAAAATAAATTGTACACTATTCGAAAACACTCCAACAGAGCACTAAACACTCTCTGCAATACTTTGATAAGAAAAATGATTTTTCAGACAACAGAAAATCAAAATTATCAAAGACTAGGGCTGCAAATGACAGAGTAGAAGATGGATACCTAGACACTGCTTTGGACATCAAAAACAAGAGTAGAAAGGGTATGCCTCTAAGCCTAACCCTTCATCAACCCAGAAAATTTCTGAAGAGGCTAAGACGAGGTTACCTCATTCAAACCTGCTCAAAAATGTAGATCTTATTGAAAGTTTTCAGTCGAAAGAACGGGGAAATCTATTATCAACTAACGGGCGAGAAAATTATCCACTCTACAAAAGCGACAGTGAAACTAGCGCGCGAAAAATTCCTACGAAACTCAGATATAGCTATCCGAAATAATTGTTCCAAACAACCAAAAAAATTTCAAGGTAGTGTCACAATTTCTGATTTATCATGAAGTAGGGTCAAAAATTTTAGCTTAAAATAATCTCACAAGGACCAAATCAACCACAAGGATATAGAAGAAATCCAGAAAACTCCCACAGAAGAAGGCGAGATTTCAACCGGAACGAGCCAAAGGAAAAATTTTTTGGCAGTTTATTTTGGTGGAGACGAATCATTTTTTTTGCCTTTTGATATTTCAGACCTTATGATTGGAATGGACCCGAGGCGGTTTTCCGTGCAGGGAAATAGACAGAGAAAAACTCATTAGTGACCTTTACAGTCATTTATCACACCTGAAGAACGAAAACATTCCAATGGATAACCAAATTAAACCAGATTATGTAGATTTAGACTGAAGCTCACAAGACCATCAGAGGAAAGCCCAAAATGCATTATACCAGCTCATAACCCATGCATTGGACTAGGATACGCGGAAAGGACCGAACCCCCTTCAGCTTTCGAACTCTCCGCTGGAACATGATCAAACAGCCGGAACATGCTCAAACAGCAGAACTAAGCACTAGAGAGCCGGTGGTTCACGAGTTAGTTGACATTTCTGCGTCAGAAATCTCGTTTTACGAGGTGTCAGACTCACCTTAATGTAATAACCGAATTTCTACTCGGCCATGACGAAATGTTGGACCACTAAAATTTTATGTTGAAAGGTTTTTTAAAGAATTTGTAAAGAACAAGATTTGGTGAGTGCGGAGAATTCATTTATACTCAGTGAGGACACAGCCAAAGACATAATTTCCGAAAATTAGTGTGACTGCAGTTACGTTTTGATCGCACAGTCAGTCGAACAAACCAGCCCTAGACTCTCAACGACTCCGACGGAAGTGATCCACGAATCGAGATATTTTACTGAGGAAGAAGTACAAGAGCTGCTTACCTCTTTACCATCGTCTGTGATACAAAATTTTGATGGTTCAGTCATGAAATCAGAACTCAATAGACATTGTGACAAGTACATGAAAGACATTGTTTCTGACTCAAAAAACTAAAACTCCTGTAAACTTTTCAACCCTTCATCTGAAGCTAACATTTATTAAAATTCTTGGGCGCTAACTACACTAGTTTTGTGTTTTTTTAGTTCCTCAGCCAGTGAAGTTTACAATTCCTCCCTCAAGTCATCAACCATCAGTGCAGTTAGTAAATTTTTCAAATTTTGAAGGCTTAAAAGTTCCGTCGGATTATCGCTTAAAATTTGTTATTAGTGTCTCTTAACCTATCCTTATCTCGACAAAATACTTTTTAGTGTCGTAATTAGTCGTGATCCTTTAAATCTTTTTCATTGGCACCCAGAGGATGAAGAGGGTTACCCACTTTCTATGTGTTCTATTTAAATTTTTCTCAGTTAGGAGAAGTGTTGTGATTGTGTTCTTATTTTCATGTCTCATTTGATTTAACTGGTCTCACATAAAATTGTCTATTGCTAGCCGCCTCTATTTTCCATCGAAGTGAGCTAACCTTTGTGGAAAATTTTGTGGAAGTTATACGCATTTTGAAAACAGCGCCTACCTCGTCTTTTATAAGATTCGAAAAACTTCAGGTAGCTGCAGAAAGGTTTTTGAACCAATAATAAATGCAGCAAGTTGTCTTGATACTATTACAAATTTCAATAATCATTTTCTGAATATTGCCTTGCTTAACTAAGTTAAGCTACAAATTTGACATGAAAAAGAACTTCAGGTAGCTGAAGAAAGCTTGTTGAACAAATAATAAATGCAGCAAGATGTATTGATACTATACGGATATCAGGTAATTTAAGCAAAATCAAATAGGAAAAACTATATTCCAGTGGACCGCAAAATTTCATTAAATAAATCCATGGAGGATTGTTACTTTTGATTATATTTCTTCCGACTTTCGAAGAAAACGGAATATTTATGATTGGCCTTTTTTTCCTATTTATTCAGTATTCGTTGATCAAAAAAATTGCTTTAACAGATAAAACTTCTTCCCCATTAAAGATGTCGACTCCCCAAAATCAAATTGCTTTAACAGAAAAAATTGCTTTAACATATAAAACTTCTTCCCCGTTGAAGATATCGACTCCCCAAAATCAGATATTGACTCCCCAGAATTTCTTCCTGTTGAATCCTAAGGTAGCTTTTTTATCCTTGATAATGGTTGGCTTATCCTCCAAAAACCAATTTTCAACCTTGCTTGTATCAGAGCAAACAGAACAACTTTATCATGCCTACAGACATTTGGCAAATCGTTTATATAAAAAAAAACATCAAAAGACCCAGGACTGAACCTTGTGGTACACCAAACTAGATTTTTTTAGTGTCTGACAAGGAATAATTATAGTTAACGTACTGCTATCCGTTTTCAAAGTATGACCTCAAATAATATTTGTTCCGACTTTCGAAGGAAACGTAATCTTTATGATTGGTGTGTTTTTTTTATTCATTCAGTTTTGTTGATCGAACTAATTGTTTTTAACAGAAAAAACTTATGCCCAATTGAAAATATTGACTCCCTAAAATCAAATGTAAAACGATATGTTACTTGCAATCTTTTTCGCAAAGTTTTGGGAGTTTGAAAATTGCCAATATGGCCAGGCTCTGGACTAATTTACGCGCGCATTGAAAATTCTATTCATAAGGCTGAAAGCGTAACGCGAATTGTTTATGCGTGGCCTAAAATCGTTCTAAATTGAATTGAGGCTAGCTATTCGATCGTGCTAGTTTTTACATTTGATTTTTGATATTGTCAAAATTTTATAGTTTTTCAATAAATTCTGTAACCAAAAACTATTCGATATGAACTAAGGGGCAGTCCGAACATTCAGGGTTTTGCCCTGATATACGAGCAGTCTTGTTTGTTTTTGATTTCGTTTATCAAGCACTTAATTAAGTAACTGTTTTATAATAGCAACTTTTTGACCACCTTATATAACAGTGTTGACGGCGATGTCAATTAGCGTTTTTTCTAGCGTTTCGACTCCTAATGCTGCTTTGAGGCTGTCATTGATGATAGATTTGTCATGTTACAGAGTCGAAACTTTTAATTTTGAAACATAATTTCGGGTTGATATAAAATACACATCATGCACTTTCCTTGCAATGCACGGTAGATTAAATACATCTACAGTATGCGTATAAACAACACTATAGACACTTTTCCACATTTTGCAATGGCATTAAAAGCATCTATCTATATTATCAATGTTTATATGACAAAAATTCTCCGTGCCAAAGATGGGAATAAAAAGATTACCCGTATCAGGGCAAAACCCAGAAAATTTTGACTGCCTTTCAAAATGTTTGATGATGTTTCTAATGAAAAAAAAATATCAAACTTTCATATGGTTGTGAAACGGTTGGTAAAAATTGTTCAATTTTTTTATAATCTTTCCCCACGCAGTTTCGAAAAAAAATTCAACCCCAATTCTCTGCATTTAAAGAAAGCTCGATTAAAATAAATTTAAAAATTAAGAATATCAATTAATTGGTTTACTTCGCGGCTCAATCTCATAAACGAACAAACTGTTTCTCTCTCTCTCTCTCTCTCTCTCTCTCCTGCTTGTTGTTTCGACGTTCCAAACGAAAGTGTCGAAATACTTAGGCTCGGGGTGGTTTTTTTCTTTCGAAAGACCTTTTTGATTTTTTATATCATTCTAAAGGTATTGTTGTCCTGAGCTTAAATTTGAAAAAAAATTTCACCTGTGATTATTTTTTGCAATGCTATGTGGGTTTAAATATTGCCATTTTCGCCAATTTGGGACATCTAACGCGCGATATATTTCGCGCTATTAACACGTCAGCGGAGATTTATTCAGTCTTAGAAACTGTGCCAAACTGGTTGAAGAGACTTTATTTGCCATAATTGTTATGTTATTAGAAGCTAAATTTACCACTTTTTACACTACATGGCGTGTGAGTGCTAGGATTTTCACAAAAATTTCAAATTAGAAAAAAATTTCATCTTATAATAATATAATAAATTTATTTTCATGCCAAAACTTAAATTCATACATTCTATAAAAAAGTAGGTATACATTTAAGTTCAATTTGGGAGAATACCAAAAAGGCATCAGCCTGTCAAAAAGCATCTTCAGGAGCAAAATCTATTCGTCTAAACTTTTAAACTATGATCATATGGACAAAAGGACCGCAAAATTTCTTCAAACAACACAAAAAACTAAAAAAAGAAAAAAAATCGGTTCGTTTCAGTGTTGTCTAACAAACGAAATAAGGCGACCAAAAAAATTATAACAAAAGATTGGAATATCGCCATAACATTCGTGAAAAAGTTCGTTTTCAAAAATATAGATGTCTCTTATTTTTTGAAAAAAAAAGTCCAAAGATTCATTGGAAGGTGTTAACGCTTCAAGAAGAATATTTTCATCCAACTGTAAGAACTTTTATGCAAAATACGCCCCATTTTTTGGATTTTATTTTTAGCTTTTGTATTAAGTTTATTTCAGCGGCGAATTTTTTTTTTCTTGTATTGCCTGTTTTGATAGTATAAGTTATCTTCTGTTCACTTATGTGTTCATGATTTTTTATTTAGACAAGATCGTATTAGAATTTTAACCATCAGTTTAAAACTTCATTTATTTTTGTTCAAAAAATTTTGTCTGTCCTGAATAAGTTTCAGACTTTCCCATTTAATAGTTTTAATAGAGTTGCTCCGCATGAGTCTTTGCTGGTTTTCTAAAGTCTGTTTTGTTAGCTGTGCCATAGATCAGTACATTATACTGATATATTGGTTGAAAATACTTTCTGTGTATCTTGAGCAGTGTAGATGCGTTAAATTAAAATCTGAGTTGAAAGATCATCAAGCAACATTTGGCTGCCCTCCTCAAAGTTTTATTGATGCGTGTTTTAAAATTTTGTTTTTCAATTATTAGACTTATTGGATCTATTGTTAGAGAATTTCTTCCTGCTAAATTCTAAGGTAGCTTTTTTATCGTTGTTAATGGTTGGCTTATCCTCCAAAAACCAATTTTCAACCTTGCTTGTATCAGAGTTCACCTACTGCTGATTTCCTGTTTTAGTTTTGTATACAATGCGCAATCACCAGCAAACAGAACAACTTTATCATGCCTACAGACATTTGGCAAATCGTTTATATACAGCAAAAACAACAAAGGACACAATACTGAACCTTGTGATACACCATACTTTATTGTTTCAGTGTCTGACAAGGAATTAGTGTAGCCAACGTAGATCATAGCTAACATAGGTCAGTATACTATGTTGATATGTTGGTTGAATATACGTTTTGTATATCTTGAGCAGTGAATATGTGTTAAAATAAAATCTGAGTTGATAGATCTTCAATCAAGATTTGGCTGTCTTTCTCAAAGTTTTATTGATGTGTGTTTTGAAATTTAGTTTATCATTAATTAATTAACTTATGGGATCTATTATTAGAGAATTTCTTTCTGCTAAATTTTAAGGTAGCTGTTTAATTCAAGTTTAGGGTTGGCTCATCGCTGATTTCCTGCTTTAGTTGTTGTATACAATGCGCAATCACCAGCAAACAGAACAACTTTATCGTTCCTACAGACATTTGGCAAATCATTTATATACAGAAAAAAAAACAAATGACCCAGTACTGAACCTTGTCGTACACCATACTAGATTTGGTTGTTTAAATGTCTGATAAGGAATTAGTATAGCTAACGTACTGTTCTTGGTTTTTGAGGCATGACCTCAAAAGATTAACAACTTTACCCTGTAGGCCATATAGTTCACATTTTTTTAGTTTGATTTCGTGATCAAATGTGTCGAACACTGTTGTAAGATCTATTAACAAACACACGGAGCCAACATTATCTTCTAACTTCTCCAGTATTTGTTCACTGAAATATTTATTTTATATTATTTGTAATTATTTTATAATTTATATTTTATACTATTATATTAAATTCTTTGATTTTTATATATATTTATTTTCTTAATGTTTTATTAAATTTATTTTTTTCATGTCAATACTGCTCTCTAGACCTTAAAGGCGGTGGGAACATTCAGAGCTTTGCCCTGATGCGAGCAGTCTTGTTTTAATTTGATCTTGCTCTCTTTGCAAAGTTCCTGCCTTTCTCTGTTCATCGTCGTCACGCACTTAACTAGGCTAATTTTGCAACCCCAGGATTTGTGTTACAGGAGGCTCCCAATACGATTCAAAAATAACGAAATTATAATTTGGTGGTGTCAAAGAGGCTGCATAAAAAATACCCGGGTCGAGGTCCCGCTCAAAAACCGCTCAAGGTATGAGCGGTTTCAGCGGTTTTCCTGCAAGATTTGAGCGGTTTGAGCAGTTTGCGCGGTTTGGGCGGTTTTTGGAAAAACCGTTCAAACCGCTCAAATCTTGCTTAAAAAACCGCTCAAAAACCGCTGATTTCTTGCGGTGATTTTTTAACGGTTTTTCAAGCAAGATTTGAGCGGTTTTGAAGCGGTTTTTGAGCGGTCTTATAAAGAAAACCGATTAAAACCAAAAAAAAGGCTGAAAATCATTTTGAAGCAAGATTTTGAGCGTAATTGTCTAAAAAAACCGCTCAAACCGCTCAAATCTTGCTTCAAATTAGGTGAAAAATGAAAAATCTCGACTCGGGTAGTGACTTTTCCAGAAAAAAGAGCGCAAGAGTAGTAGGCATTTTCTCATGACGACAGAGAATAAATGAGACTAAAAGACTTTGTATTACTCGAGAAACCCGTATTATTGGAAAAACTTGGAGAACTCGAGGAGCTTGCGGCACTGGAGAATCTTCTGGAGCTCGGACAACTTGCAGGAGTGTAAATAAGCTTGAGATAATTCGAGGATGCTTGTTCTGGAGAGTGTGTAAGACTGGGAAAACCTGAGTAACTGGAGAAAATTTTGAGATTTGTGTAGCTTGTATTTTTGACAAAAAAAATTGAAACTCCCCGAAGAGGTTAGAAAAAGGACGATGAGCGCTTATTTATCCAATTGAGCAAAGCTTTTATCGAAAACTTTCTTTCGCTAGTGAACTATTTAATTCAGGGTTTGACAAGATCAAATGAGCCGTTGTAAGGAGAAAATGACAATTAATTTAAAAAATGATAGAGTGCTATAAAAAACAACGATTCTGAAAGACTGCATTTTTTTGCCAAAATTACAAATTGAGACACGTTTATTTCACTTCCTTCAATCGTAGCATAAATAATGAGCTTTTTGAAAATCTAGTCAATTGGTATCCTCTGAGACTCTTTCTCACTTTCTTGTCTGTTCTATTTTGTGAGTTATAACCGAGGTGGTTAACTCATAGAGTAATTTCGGATAGGGTACACCGTCTGCTCGTCACGCTATCTTATTTTTGGCCGGATAGATTCGTGCAACTTCTTAGTCTAATACCGATCCTAATCTTACTCTTATACTATCTAGTCTCAGGTTGTTTAACTAGTCTCTGCTAGGCTCAATAGATCTAGGGTATACTGGTTTATTGCGGCTGCTGAAGTCGTCTTGGAGAGTCAACTAATTTCTAAGTTAAATTCAAATCTCTCTGGTGCTGAAATTACAAGTAATTTCAGCACTTACAAATAAGTGGGTTGTTAGTTAGATGGATCATGATTGGTTAATATTAAATACTTTACAGTGGTAAAATATCTAATTTATCCAATCATAAAATGTAGTTTAGATCAGGTTCCACCCATCCGGGTTTTACAGAGTTTTTTAGAATAGTCTTTCTGCAATTCAAAGGATGGATGATAGACGTTAGTATTTGGTGAACATCATAATTCTTCTGGGTTCTCTTGTTAGAGAAGTTCCAGGTTCAATCGCTGTGTCTTCTCATGACAACGACTGGGTTTTCGCAACAAACTCAAATCTGATTTCAGAATGGTTTGCTATGACAGGTTTTTCTGTTCCATGTAGAGAACTTCTTTTGGGTTGACCTTGTCTGGGAATGGCGTGGAGATTGTGCGTGGAGGGGATGCCTGGTTACTCGGATCTGTACGTATACTTGAACATCGAGGTGGTCATTGGTCTATTTCAATGAAGTCCTTTTCTGCGAAGTCAAGTCGTACTCTAAATCCTTTGAGTTGTGATTGTGGGCGGCATATTGATTGTGGTTGGCCATTCTTTTTCGAGTGTAGTGGGGTCATTTTGTCTTTGGATGTTCGTCTTTGGTGTTGTATGCTGATCTATATACTGCAAGGTATAATTTACATTTTATAAAATTTTTATTAGTTTGGTGTTTTAATTATGATTTTGGTTAGTTGTTTTCACAAAAGCTTTTTGTTTTAGTTCGGTTATTTTGAAGAGTTACTCACCCTTGAGTACCTCTTATTAAAAATAGAAGTGTGGTCACAAAGCGTGGATGTAGCGCGGTGGGTTAGGCCGGCTATAGAGCATGCTCAGGACGTCCTCTGTGGTGGGTTAGGCCAGGAGTGGGAGTATGATTTCGTGCGGTTTCTGTGAGAGGTCCTGTTATGTGATAACGTTTTATGTTGGGTTTATTGTGGTTTTTCTTATGTTTCGTTGGTTGTGTCCTTTTTTCAAAAATCAAATTGTTTTTGGTATGGGTTTGTCTTTCGACTTTTTTGTGTTTTATTATTTCTTTCTTAGACTTTATAATAGTCTTCAAAAGAATAAATTATCCAGTTTTAAACTGGGTTAATCCGGTTTGGGTACCGTTGGTTTCCTTTTCTTCGTCATGCTGTTATTCTATGTGTTGTGGTGTTTAGTAAGCTGCATTGGTTAGTTTTGTTTAGTATATAATTCCTTTCCAACCGGGTTAAAGGAAA
Source organism: Symsagittifera roscoffensis (assembly GCF_963678635.1). Classification (NCBI taxonomy): domain Eukaryota; kingdom Metazoa; phylum Xenacoelomorpha; order Acoela; family Convolutidae; genus Symsagittifera; species Symsagittifera roscoffensis. The sequence goes on along the minus strand of NC_087066.1, from coordinate 13,350,026 downwards.
GTTTGAAACTTGTTATCGTGTGTTAGAGTTGTTGAGTGTGAAAGCTTGAAACTGAAATTCATTAATTAAACAATTCTTCGTGGGCGAGCTGTGCGAGTATGGATAGAATTCTTGTGCGAGTGAATGAAAATATCAAAAGGTTAGTACTGCATTTTCGTCTTATCAATTTACTACATAGAATTTCAATTTTACTGCTAGTTTTGGGGAAAATTAAGTTACAAATTATCATCATTATTAGATTTACTGCTTGTGGGGAAACAATTTATAAATTAATTTACTACATTGGTATGCATTTTTATTTAAATTAGCTTGTGCAAAATATTAATAGAGTTTTGAACAATTTGAAGAAGTTTCCTTTTTTTTTTCATTTTTCTTTTGTGTATTTTGCAGATGATCGTGGGATGAAGACTAAAAATCAAAGTGAGACATGGATAAAGAATGGTTAGTGTTTTATTTTAATTTATTAGTTAAGAATATGTATAATTTATACTTACCTGTTAGTCGTCGGGGAAAAAACCGTGGGGGAAGATGTCGTGTATTATGTCGTAATTTGTTAGTAATTTTGCTAGTATGCGAATGATGTTTTTAGTTTGAAGCAGTGGATAAAGCAATTGAAGCGCTTTAATAGTTTTTAGTTCTTCAGTGCCTACTGCAAACTCATAAGGTGTGTTTTGAATGAGGTTATATAATTTGTGATTGTATTTAGTGTTGTGGATGAATTCTAATATTGGGATTTCTATAGGTTGAATAAATTCATGTGGGATAAGGAAGGGTCTGGATTCTTCTGCGTTAAGGGTCTTTGTGATGGGACAAAAAATATACATTTGGGTTATGGGGTCATAATTGCGAAGAATACCGTGAAGGTTAGTATCTTTGATGCAATATGTGAAGTTAAGAAAAAATGGTGATGTGTATTTAGAGTTAATAAATTGAAAACGATGGTGTGGTTGTCTTGATGGAGTGTGTAGGTCAAAGTGATTTTGTATAAAGCGGTAATATGTATATGTGTGGGTTTGTTTAGTGCGTAACATAATGTCGTGTGAGCAGTGCAAATCTCGTTCATGTGGTGCAAGGAAATGAAAGGTTAGTGAAAATAATTGAAATCTTTCTTTAAAACTTTCGTAAGCTTGTGTGTCGGTTAGTGCTTCAGAAATGATGTGGTCGAATTTGCGATCAAATATATTAAGTGTAAAAACATATGGTGTTTTGATGAAAAATTTTTCTGTAATTTGGAGGTTAGCGAAGCGATCATCATCTAAAAATTGGTCTTGGTTAGTTCGGATGATGTTATGATCGTAATATTCTAGCGTGTATTCGTTAGCTCGGGGTGCAGTGTATGTTTTGAGTGACTTTTTATATCCTATATAAGTAAATTGTCTATGAGTTAGTGGTGTAGTGAGTCGATATAGCATATCTTGATTTCGTTCTATATCGATGTGAGTATTAGATAAAGGTAGGCAAAGGGGGTTAGTAAAATGATAATATGATGTCCAATGAAGTGTAGGCATTAAAACTTGTTCATCTACAAAACTACGTGTGTCGTTAGTGTCGTTAGGTTTATTTAAAGTATATTGTGGAAATGAGGGTAAGGTGATGGCTAAAAAATCTTTCGTGTTAGTGTGATTTGGATGATTAATATATTCACGGGCTGTTCCTGGTTTTATTGGAAATGGATGGTTCGGGAATTTTCTTTTGAAAGTGCGATAAGCTCTATTAGTGCTATTTGATGATTTGGTGGATGTGGATGATGGTGCTAGTGATGCGGTATAAGCTGAAGAGGGTGTAGGGGTAGGTGGGTTTGATGATTCTATGGTTGATGAAATCTGATTTATATTTGAGGTGTCAAGGTGGAAGGGTTGTTGTTGTAAGGTGATAAAATTATCTAGTTCTTGGGAGATTTGGGGGGTGTCTGGAGAATTGGATGATCGATCTGATTGAAGTGAAGAGTAGGTTGGGGTAACTTGTGAAGCATAGGAGGGTGTAGAAATGGATGGGAGTGGGTTATTTGGCGGGATTGGTTGAAAAGGGGGTTTCGAAAAAACTGAGGGATTGGTTTGAAAATTATTGGATGGAGATGGTTCAGAGTCGGCAAATTCATCAGGGGTTTCAATATCTGGGTTATTGAGTTGTGAGATGGAGTATAAAACTGAGTTATGTGAATTAGTGTCTGAATTCATGCCTGACGTTATATTATTGTTTGGGAAATCGGGTGGCGGGAAAGCAAAAAGTGGAATTATTGTAATTGGAGTGTTGAGGTTGGTTGGGTGGGAATTTGAGCGGTGTAGGGATCCAAGTTGTCGGCTCATCGTGGGCTAAACAAATTATTATTTTGAGACTGAAAAGCAGTTGTATGTGGTTGTTCTATAATTTGTTCATATGTATTTTCATGTGAATTGTGTGTCATTATATGTTGAATGGGACTTTGTGATATGGTTGGTCTAAAAGTTGGATTTTGTGTTATTGCTAAATTTCGAAAATTTCGTGGGACTAGTGATAGTGGATGGTTATGTGGTAGGGGTGGTAACTGTGGTGCTGTAGGCGTTATGTCTACATTGTTATGTTCTTCGTCATATGTGTTCTGTCTTGTTGCTATTTTTGTGTTGTATTCTTTTATTTGTGCGTCTAAAAGAATTTTGTTTATTGATGATGAAAAAATTCCAAAAAATCCTGCAAATAGTATGCGTGCTACACTTGCTTGTCTATTTACTTGTGTGTGTATAGCGCATGTATTATAGATTCCTTTTAAGAGTGAGAAAAGAAATCCTATAAAGTTAAACATTGCGTATAAAATAGTCAATTTTTCTAAGATGTAGTAGGGCCATCCTAGAAAATCGAGAATTTCATTTTTTAGTGTAACAAAGCTAAAAATATTTATAGGTGAAATATCTTGTGGTCGGTATTTTTCACCGTTGAGATATATATAGTCTTTAATGTCTTTAAAATATCCGCTATAATCTTGTGTATAAATGTCTGCAAATCCTGCAGTTTCGGCAAGTTTGCGTAAGTTTTGGTCAATTGATTGTCTTTGTATAGTGTCCATTTGTGTTAATAATTCTTGGACTTGTTGTGTTCTAATTTGATGTTGAATATCGGATTTTGAATATATTCCAATTGATTGTAGGTCAATATTTGGGTTTCGAGCAATAGCTCTGATGCTTTCAGGTGAAAATTTTTTGAATGATTGCATTAATGTGGGATATGGGGTAAGAAGGTAATATTTATCTTCATCAGGGTTCAGTTGAACTACATTGTGGCTATTTTCTGATCCACATGGGACTGCGGTATCCCAGAAATAGGTTCGTCTTGAAAGTGTGTCAACGAAGTGTACTTTATTCTTATAAAAGATAGGGATTCTTTTATAGCATCGTTTATCTTCAAAAACATATAGTGGTGATACTTTTTTGGTACAGGTATAAAACCATAAAATGTTTCCTTCGTAGTCTAAAAAATTTGATCTATTTCCTGATAGTAAATATCCTGCGTAGGGTATTTTTAATACTGCTAGTGCAAGTGATTGTAGGATTTGTGTCCTTTCTAATTCGCATAGTTGGTGAAGTGTTTCTAATTCAGATAGTGACATTTCTTGAAAAATTCGGCTAGTTGTGTAGTCTAATTTCATATCTAGGTGAATATCATAGTGGATGTTACCGAAATATGTACTATTCATTAGTGATCGTTCTTGTAAACGTGTGCTTCTAGTGTCATGGGGCTTTAGATGTCCACCAGGTTGATTTTTACTTTTTTGAAAATTAACTGGTATATATGATGTTCCTTCGTTTGGAGGATGACCTGTGGCATATGGGTCGATTTTTATTTTTCCAGTGGTCATGTCGAATCCATTTTCGTATTCAACTAATATCTCGGAGTATTGTGTTTTGTGAAGTGGATTTCTGTATTTACATGCAAGTTCTGTTTCTTGATATATTTGAAAACGTGTCAATTTATTTTCTATATTGTCTATGTTTCTAAAATTAGAACTTTGTTTTCGTGATGGGTTTACTTGTTCGTATGGAATGGACTGTATAAAATATTTTTCGTGAAATTTTATCATACGAGCGTGTATTTTTGCTACTTGAAATGTTGTACATGTGTCTTCGGGGAACCAAACAATTGTTGCTTGTGTTCGTGTTGTAGGGTCACAATAGCCTTGGTCGTTTTTACAAGGTAATCTAATTCCTTGATAGATCATTGTGTTGTCTGATAAATCGCGTGTGAGTTGTATTTTTTCGAGTTGTATTTTCCAATCGAAAAACATGATTTCTTGATATCCTTTATTTTTTGTGTCTGCTTTGCAGTTTGATGGGTCATTTATACCAATGTGTGGTATCCAGTGTTTATCGTGTATATCATAAGTTAATCTTCCGTGTGCGCCGTTGTATGGATATTTTTCATCTAATTTTATATGTCCTTGATATCTTTCAAGTTCTGCTTGATGTACAGAATCTGCAAAAACTTGGAAATAAACTAATTTTCTATCTGTGTTTTTATTTCTTGTGATATTGAGTCTTAGTAATTCGTTTTTACAATCTTCGGGATTGAGATGTAGAAGTCGTTCGATATTACTTTGGTAGAATGATTCGTGGTCAAGTCGGTTTTTATTTCCATTTGAGACTTGTGAACAATGTACTTTCTTTTCGGAAAATGTTGCTGTGAATTTATATCCTATAACTGTTGTTGCTCGGGCTTTTGAATAAAGCGTCGCTATTACATTTGTTGTTTCTATAGCTTGTGGTTCTGTTTCGCTTTGTGATACTTGATTTATTGCATATTTGTGTAGTGTTTTTTGTTCGTTTTCTTCACAATCGTAATGTGTTACTAATAAATCTTGGGGTCCTGTGCGGGGGGAAGGGTTTATGTTTTCATTGGAGATTACTAGAAAAAAGAGTTGGAGAAAAATCAATATTTTTAGAATATACATGTGTATGATAATCCTGAGTATGGGTTATAAAATGTGATGTAACCAATTGTCTTTTTGGTATATCTGTCGTATTTGTATATTACTTCAGTTGTTATAAATGGTGGTGGTAGGGATTGAGCTGTTATATTTGGTGGGTTTAATGGATAGGGATGTTGAGTAATGTTGTTTAATTTAACCGTGATTTCAAATTTTAATTGTAGACTATTCTGTTGGAGTATTTGGATGTCATGAGCACGAATGTCTTCGTGAATGTCTTGTCTATATTGTAGTCTATTTAGTGCCCAGTTATGGAGTCGGTTACTTTCTGGGTGTTGTCCAAATAATGGTGGAGGTGCTGTGAATGTATTCCAGTCTAGTCTTAAAGGAATATTTGTTGATGATTGTTCTCGATATCTAGCGTCGAGGTTATTTGGGAAATTTAAGTTAAAAGGCGGTGGTGAAAACTGGCTTATTGATGGTGTTGATGGTAGTGATAATGTTTCTGGTAGCGATGAGGATGTTGTTGTATCCGTAGAAATATCTATTGGATCATTGATTAAATTTGGTTCACCTTGTGTGAATGAATGTGTTGTCCAGTATGGTAGTCGTGATGTTTGGTTTGTGGGGTTAAAGGGGTTTTCACGGATTTGTTCAGATGTTGGTGTTGAACCTAAGTAATCTGAGGGTAGGCTTGAGGTGCTACGTTGTGAAAGAAGCGTAGGGGTTTCTGGTAATATGCCAATGGGGTTTTCTGGAGTAGTTTGTGATGGGGATTGAGGTATATCAAAATGAACTCGGGGAGTTTGAAAATTTCTGTTTCGTCGAGGATGTATAATTTGTCTATTTATTTCGACTGTATTTTGGTTTTGACTAGGATTTCGTATTCTACTTAATTCTTGTGGTAGTGTTGGGTATAAATTGTATGTTGGTTCGCTTAGAGGTGCTTGTCGTTGAACTGGTTCTAGTGGTTCAGATAAGCGGGCGTGTCGTTCTTCAAAGGTATATGGGTTATCTTGAAAGGAAATTCGTGTAGATATTTGGGGGTTTTGGGTAGTTGAAGGTGGTGTTGGGTTTTCCTGGGATGATGTCGGTGAAGACTGACTGTGTGATTGTTGGTTAGCAATTTTTGATGGTTTTTGATCTATTCTTTTAGTGAAAAAATTTATGCTTATTGTAGTATTCTTCTAGAAAAAGAATTAGAAGGATTGTTGCTAGGGCGAATGTGATGATTGCTTTCTTTATACATTTGCATATTGTCAAGATGAGGGATGATAGAAATGTTATAAAAATTACAAATAGTAAAAAAATATCTGTTCTACTAAAAATGGTTCGTATCATTTAGATAAGTTTTGTGAATCGTACCTGTGGATATAGTCAATAGCTTTTGAAAGCTGGAGGTATAGTTCAAATATGGAATAGAAAATTTAAAAAATATTGCAAAAAATGATTAAGATTATTACAAAAGATTCAAAGATATCAAAAAGAAATATGATGAAAGGTTTAAATATTGTGAAAATGTTTGCGAGAATGTTTAGAATTATGGTAACTGGTCGAGAGAAAAGCATTTAAGAAATGGCTTCTCGATCGAATATTTTTTGTTGTTTGAGGCAATTTTCAAGTGTGGTCGGATTATTTATTGGTTTTTTGACAAGTGGGTTGAGTTTTGTGAAAAATTGTTGGGGGCGAATTTTATGGTGATCGGGAGGTCTTCTTTGTCTTTATTTTCATTTGTCAAATGATCTGGGGTATTTTTGAGATTTTTTATACTTTAGGCTAATTAAAATGGTCGTTCTTTTACTTTAGGCTAATTTAACATATTTGTTTGGGGGGTATTTGAGGTCTGAGTTGGGGAAATATTGTTGATCTTTGGTTTATTAGATAAGGGAGGGTTATGATATTATGGTGATATTTGTTTTAGTTGTCAAGTTGGAATGGTTTGCTTATTTTTGACCTGGAGGTCGCAAAGTTATAGTTATAGATAGATATGCCTGGAGTCTAGTTGATCTGTGTTAGAGTTAGAGAAGGTGACGGATTGGATGAATCCTATTGGCTAATTATGAACTAGAATCGTTGCTTGTTTGTCAGCATGTTATTTTGAAAAATGAAAGTTCAAAATATTTCAGAGGTGCAAAGATTATGAAATATAAAATTAAAGCTGTTTTTGAAATTCGACTTTCTTTAATATTTTAGATTGTGGAATGAATGTTTTATAGTTTTTACGTGGTTGATTTCTAAGTCGTGATGACTCTCTATGTTCTGATTTGTCGATTTGTTCTTGGGGTATTATTTTTTCTGTCAATTTTCTATTTTTCCTTTCTTTTTGAGGTATATTTTGATCTAGCTTTTTTGTATTGTTTTTTGTTGTAGTTGATTTTTTATTTTGGTTTTCGAGGTGAATGTCATGTTGTTCCTTTGTTTTATTTTCCGTATGTGGGTAATTTTGAATAACTTTTAAACCTGTGAAAGAATACAATTGAGTTAGTTCGCGTAGTGCGTATTCTTTTGGGTAATAAGGTAATAGATTGTTTCGGTGTTGTACAATTTCTTTTTTGTCTGAGTCGGTGATTTTATATGTGACATCAGTGGGTTTGGCAATTATTTGGTATGGTCCTTTACGAAGGGGTTGTAATTTTTGAGAAATTCCTTTTTGAGTGTTAAAATTGGGTATTAAAACAAATGTTCCAATTTTTAAATCGGAGGCTGGTGTAAAGCGTGAATTTATTTGTTCATTAATGGTTTGTCTTTGTAACAACTTTTTTGTTACTTTTTGGTAAATTTCATTGTGTTTTTTATCTCTGTTTAAAATCCATTCGGTGTGTGTACCGGAGGCTAATTTGAGAATTTGTGGGCGATGAAAATGATCTTCATCGTGTGTATGTAAAGGTAAGTTGTAACAAATTGATTCTTTATTCGGTTGACAATAACTTTGTGCATTTTTATGAGAGTTTGCTGTAAACATAATTGGTTTGCGTGGCTTTTGATTAAAAACCATTTCATATGGTGACATTCCTAGAGTTGTCGTGATTTGTGAATTATATGCTAAGGGAAATAGTTTTACATCTGCTGACCATTCGGTGTATTTTGTATCATTTCCATTGATGATACATCTAAGATATTCTTGTAGTGAACGGTTCATACCTTCGACTAAGCCGTTTGTCCAAGGTGCATGAGATGTACGTGGTTTGTGTTTGATGTTATATAAATGACATAGTGTGATGATTTCGTTATTTATGAATTCTGTACCGTTGTCTGTAACTAAAATTTCTGGTAGTCCGAATTTGGCTATCCAGTGTTCATAAAGTGTTGTGTAAGCGTAATAAGCGTTACAATGTGGTACTGGGTTAAGTGCTACATAATGTGTAAATGCGTCAACAATTACCATAATGTAGGAGTTTCCTTCGGATGAGGGTGAAATTGGTCCTTTTGTATCAAATGAAATACGGTGGTTAAAGTACAAACTTTGTCCTTTAAAATCTTGTTTTTGTGCTATTTGTTTTTGATTTGGATAAGGTTTATTTAGCTGACATACTATACAATCATTGCATAGTACTTTTATCCAAATTGGTGCATTTGGAAAGTAAAAGTTTTGTATGAAATTTGAATATGTTTTCTCTGATCCAGAGTGTCCTTTAATGTTTTGTGTATGTCAAATATTAAAAGCTATAAGAATCATACTTAGAGGGAGACAGGGAACTATAGATTCGTTTAATTGGTATTCTAGAAGGTCTGTGTTTTCGTTAATCGTTGTATTATTAAATTTTCGAAAATATCTGAGGAGTGTTTTATTTCCTAAAATAGTTGTATCTGCCTTGACGGGTTTAGTTTTATATTTGTGCCATGATTTTAGTTGTCTAATTACTGGGTCAAGATTTTGATATTGTTTCAAGATATTAATTGTAATTTTATCTGTTGGGGGGAGAAAAATGTTTTCAATTTCTAATTTAGATAAAGGAATTGTGTCAAGTGGGTCATGGAGGTCAAAAACTTGATTTATTGTGTATTTTGAATCGTTTGTTTGTGGTCCTGATAAATTTATTTTATCAGTTAGATTTTCTTTTTCAATTAATGGAAAAAGGTCTTTTTTATGCGAGTGTCGTTTTACTCTTTTTTGTTGGGTGTTATTTTTTATCCATTGTGAGTATGGAATTGGTTTGAAAGTTGATGTTCCAAGTAGATCAACTTCGTAGTGGTTATTTTGGCAATCTAAATAAAGTGGGAAGTGTTGTAGATTGTTTATCTGTGATTGTTCAACGTCAGTTTTTACTGCATATTTGCATTCTAGTCGGGGTGATGTTTCGTTTTCTGCAAGGTAAAATTTTATATTTTTGGGTATTTCAACTGTAGCTTTACGTGTAAGTAATTCAGGTGGTGTATTTCGACTTAAAGTGTCTGGTAATGCAAGATTTTTTCCTGCTGTCCAAACTATATGTAAGTTTGGGAATTTCATTAGAATTAATTGAAATCTATAAACTCGGTGATTTGGATTAGATTTTTGTGTAAAGAGAAAAATGATTGGTTTGTGATCTGTGAATAGAACTGTTGGATGTTTTGATCCAAGTATCAGAAATTCATATTCTGTTAGTGTATATATTATAGCTGTACATTCTCTCATCTGAGTTGAGAGTCGTAGCTCTGCTTGAGTGAATAATCGAGAATTTGCTGATATAAGATTCATTTTGTTTGTGCCATTGTGTGATTGTAATAATGCTGCGCCGATGCCAAAATTTGAAGCATCGCACATTGCATAGAATGGTTGATTTGGATCTGGAATTGTATTTGAAATTTGTTCAGTTAGGAGTTTTTTAATTTCTTCAAATCGTGTTTGATGTTCTGTGTTCCATTCAAAATTATTTTGTTGTCTAAGTATATTATAGAATGGTCTTAGGTATAATTGCATTTTATAAACATATTTGCTTAAAAAATTCAACATTCCAAGGAATTCTTGGATTTTCTTTTTGTTTGTTGGTGGTTGGAGTTTTTGAGTAGCATCAATGCGTGATTTTAATGGAGTGATTGTTTTTCTTTCTATATTATGTCCTAAGAATTTAACTCGTGTTAAAAAGAAGTGTGATTTATCGGGGGCGGCCTTCAGATTTTCGTTCTGAAGTATTTTGTGGTAGTTTTCTAAGACATTGAACATTTCTTGTTTTGTTTGTGATTGCATAAAAACATCGTCTAAATAAGTGATTGCGTTTTTCTTTAGTATTAGTGGTCTAAAAATTTTGCTCATAAAAGCTGAAAATGCTGCTGGTCCTATGGATATTCCATAGAATAGGCGGTTGAATTCATATTGCTGATTTCCAATAACAAATTGTGTTAAGCGTCGCGATTGTTCATCTAGTGGCATTTGATTATAGGCACTATTCATATCTGCGGTTGTAAAGTATTTTCCGTTTATTTTTGTTAAAATAACTTGTATTGGTTCAATAGGCCAGTTGCATTTTGATTCGTCTATTAGTGAATTAAGATATCTAGCGTCTAGAACTATTTTTAATGATTCTCCTTTTGCTAGGATGATAACAGGGTTGATAAATGTGTTACCTTTTGGTTGTTCTTCTTTGTTTACCGGTGAGATTATATTGTATTGTTCTAAAATATCGAGTAATCTGTTCACTTTATCGTGTAAATGAATTGGTACTTTACTTGCTCTTTGTTTTTTGAAAACTGCGTCAGGTTTTAATGGGAGATGTAGTGATGAACTGATTTTGCCAACATCAAATTTAGATGTTGCATAGACTGATGAATATTTTATTAGCTGTTTGGCTAATTTTTCAAATTCGTCTTGTGTTATTAGTGAATGTTGAAAGTTAAACATTGTTAAAAACTTCTGTTGAGTCTCTGTGTAGTTACTTATGTTGAATGTAGGTTTGAAATATGGAGTTTTTGTGAAATAATCTGTAATTCTTTTTTCATTACTTATTATATTATTTATGGATAATTCTTCATTAAGAATTGTGGATTGACAAATATCTAATAATTGGAGTATATTATTTACGCGGTATGCTTTTTCGTGTACTGGTGATATCGTAGCGTTGGTTTCGCAATAGCCTAAAAGTCCTAAAGGTAATGTTACTTGATAGGGTGTATTGTTGTATACATGTAGAGAAATAATATCTGAATTCGAGTTTTTCAAATATTTTATGGATGAGATTGTGATTTTGAAAAACTTATGGATAGGTTTCAATTCAAAATCTGACATATAGAGTTGTTGTCTATTTTGCTTTTTATCATATTGGTGAATTTGTTTTATTGAAAAATTATATATGTTTCCTGATAGTGGTTTCAGGTGTTTTCTTTGTTGATTATATATCGGATAAAATTTTGAAAAGAATGGTGGTTGTTTATTTAATCTTTGAAAAAATGTTAGGGATGTGTCTTTTGTTTTTGTGTATTTATCTTTGATTTGTATTTTACTATTCAAAATGTTGATTGTTGGTATATATTTAGAGATAAATGGTATTCCAATGATATTGTGTTTAATATCAGTGATATGGAATATTTGTTTAAATGGTTTATTTAAAATTTTATTTTGCTCTATTGTTCTTGTGGGGAGAAGAAATAATTGAATTTTTCCATATTTTACCAATGTTGATCCTTGTGCTGTTGCTAGTTTACTGGATGTTTCAAGGGGCGTTAGTTTTGGGTGTAGTGATTTTATCTCATTCCATGTGGGAATGTTTATTATGTTTGATTCTGCTCCTGAATCAATTAAAAAATCAATTTCAAGATCTGGTGGTTGAAATTCTTTGCTTCTTGGACTTTCTAAAAGAAATGGTATTGTCCAAATTTTTTCTTTGGGTTGTTCTTTTTGTATATTTTGATAGATGTGATTTGTATTCAAGCATTTTGTTTTGTTATTTTTATTGGATTGATTTGTAGTGTTAATTTCGTTAGTTTCCTGTGCCGTTTGTGTAGAATGGATGGGTTCAATATAATAATTGTGAAGGAGTTCTAATTGATTTTCATATATATGTGATGAAAAAGGTTGTTCGTATATAATAGGTTCGTAATCATTTTCGACTGCTATCATATTGATGGAGATAGTGTTTTCTGTATCACTTTCTGAATCTGATGATTCACAGTTTATTTGATTTAGTTGTAGTTCGTTATTTCCTGTGTCATCAATACCTGGGGGGTCTGATGTTGTTTCTGGGTTTGATTGTACTTGATTAATATTTCTTTGATGTTTAGGTGTACTACTTCTGTGGCGATTGTTAGAATTATTATAATGGTTATTATTCCTGTGTGGTGATTGGGAATAATTTCTATAACGGTTATTATAACTTGAATGTCGATTTTGTGAATTATTTCGTGATCTGTTTTGATAATTATTGTTTGGTCTGTTATAGTTTGATCTATTATATGAGTTATTCCTTGATCGATTGTTCGGGTAATTCTGGTTTCGGTTGTTTGAATAACTTCTATTTCGATTATTGGAGTAGTTTCTATTTCTATTGTATGATGAGTTTCGTGATTGATTGTTTGAATAGTAATTATTCCTTGATTGGGAATTAGATCTAGAAACAAATTGTGTTGTATTTGAATTTGATCTGGAGTAGTTATTTCGACTATTTGGTCTATTGTAATGGTTTTGTGATGAATTTTGTGTATTTCTTCGTTCTGGTGATCTTCCTCTATAACTTGAGTTATATGGTGATTGATTTCTCGTGTAGTTGGTATTGTTCGGAAGTGGTTTTCCTGAACTGTTGTTGCTGTATACATTTTTGTTCGGTAGATTTTGATCTTTCTTCATGTATTGGTAGAATGATTTATTCGGTTCTTTATATTTTTGAGGTTTGTTTTGATTGTCCTGTTGTTTTTGTCTACATTCAGAAATACTATGTCCGTATCGTCGGCAATAATTACACCATTTTTTGAAAGATGGTTTGCCTTTAAAGTTTGGGTGTTTTTCATAAATATTGAGTATTTCAGTGATTTTTTCAACGAGGTCTGTATCTGATTCTTGTATATTATTGATATTTGTGGTATTTGTTTCAATTCCATTAACATATTGTAATTTCAGATTTTCTGTTTCTTCAAGTTTCATTGTGATTTCCGCTTGCTCTAGTTTATCTACTAGTTTTCGAAAATCTAAATCGGGCTCTCGAATTGAGGAGGGATGGGATGCTCTCTTTTTTATTGCTATTTTCCTTAATTGAGGTGTTAAGGTCATCATTAAGATTTCTGTCATTTTTGTGTTTTTGTAGTCATGTGTATTTAGTGAGTATGCTTTTCGAACTAGTGTTTCGACACGTACTGCTAATTGTTTGATGGTTTCATTTGGTAATCTGCGAATTTCATTACATAAAACTCTTTGTTGTTGTTTGTTTCTTTCGGAGTCAAACATTTTTGAAAATTCTTGTGTAAATCTTTTCCAATTTGATTTTATTTCTATAGGCAATACTGAAAACCATTTTTGGGCTGCGCCGTCTAGGGTTGTCTGTATCAACGCTGTGTGTCGATGTATCCAGTTTTGATGTAGTGGCGTATTAATTGGTTCAGGTCCTATATTTAAAATTAAATTTGTTGTTACTGCATTTAAATAATCTTCTACAGAATATTCAGGGTCTGTTCCTGTGAACACCATTAATGGTTTGTTTGATGTTATTGATGATCCACCCATAAGGTATGGATTCATTGTCATTTGTAATGATTCTGCTGCATTTGGCATTTGTGAAAAATTAGAAAGTTGATTTTTTGTTATTTCGTGTTGTTGAAGATAATATGGAAGTGGTATTTCAATTTGCATTTGTGTTGGTTGATATGAGTGTGTAATCATTGGGTTTTGTGGCTGAATTGGTTGAAAAGATTGTGTATTAATTGGGTTTTGCATTTGTATTGGTTGTTGATTTTGTGTATCTATCTGGTGTGGAGAAAAATTTCTATGATGTGTATATGGTTTCTGCATTCCTTGTCCGCGATATTCTTGGGTATATGGTGCAAATATATCTGGTTGTAAATGATCATCATCAGAGGATAGGTAATCCGTTTGATGAGGTGCTTGTTTTTCATTTTTATTCCGTTGAAAGAATGGGTAATTTTCACTATGATCCTGTGGAGGATGTGGATTAGCTTGAAAATTTACTGAATTGGTTGTTGCCATTGGATTATTCCAATATTGAGATCTGATTTGATTATTATTATTATTTCGTGGAGGATAGTTTGTTTTTGATGAATGTGTATAATTATAATTATGTTCCGCAAAGTTGTTTCTTGTGAATGCTCTGCGTGTTTTTGACTGTATTGTCATGGGTCTATATGTTTGGTAATCCATTTGTGAATATTTTGGAGCAAGCGAAGGTTTAACGGTTGATTGTAAGGTTACCTGTGCTAGCGAAGTGTTTGTATTTCTTGGTGTAGTTAAATTTGGACGTATTGGTGAAATACTTTGTTGTGTAGTTGTTGTTGTTTGGACAATTTCTTCATTTATGAAGTGTGATGGTGTCTGAATATCTTGCTGAGTGAGATTTCTAGTTCAATTAAGGTTTTCATTGTGTATGACGGTCGAGTTTAAGCTGTTATTTCGCGTATCCGGTAGAAATGTATTGTAGTTTAATGGTGTTGCATCAATGGTTAATGGTACTACTCTTACATAATCTCTGGTATAAGATATTGTACTTATTGCTTGACTTGCAATTGATTGTGGAATATTTATAAATGCATAATGAGACCATTCGGGGTCCCAAACGTAATCTGACTGTTCTGTGATGGCGGTATCATCGTTTGAATTTTGAGGTCTGAAATTTTTTCTTGCTTGTGAAATTAAATCTATATTATGTGTGAAATAATCTATTATAAACCATGCCAAAATTTTTTGTAAATCATGTTTTGTATGTTGTGAAACATCATCTTTGGTGAAATTTTCTTTAATTATATGTAGAAAAGTTGAAAATAGTGTGATTTCATGTCGTACCTTTATATGTTTAGATGTCTCTGTCGGTGAGACATTTGGGATTGGAATTTCGTTCTCTAATATTGAGATATAACTATATATTATGGCAAAAACTTCATTAGTGAATATGGAGTTTGCTCTTTGTGAATTATGATATTGTATGCTTTTTATGTATTCTGAGAATACTTTTGAAAATTCTAAATCAAGGTCGTCTGTTTGAATTACGTATTTGCGGTGATTCGGGTTTGGTGAGCTGAATTCTATGGTGTAGATTCCGTAGTGTTGTGTTAAATTACATATATCTTTCAGATAGTGATCAATAATTTGTCTTTTTATTTTTACATCTGGGAATTTTGTTTTACATGGGCTGATTCCGGGTTCAAATAATTTTAGTAGTAAATTCTTGCAAAGTATATGCTGTCCTCTATCATTAGTTGCATCTACGAGGAAGGGGAAGATATCGTCATCATCTGGACTATCTTCACTTGGAGTGTGTGTTTGGCTCATTTTTTCGTTTAATGACTGTTAATAGGTAATTATCGATGTGTCTAATTGGTTGATTGCAGTTATATAAGTGTACTGGTTTGTGTTTATATTGCTTTTTTATTCGTCTTTTTCCTCTTTTTGATGAATTTGAAGTTGTTTCTGAGTCGGAAAAATATAATTGATCGTGAATGGGGCAATTTTTATCTATAGATTCTTTTAATTTATAGAGTTCGTCTAAATTGCTGGCTTCTGATTCTGAAAATGCGTTTCTATTTTTGGAAAATCTTTTTCGTGTTAATTGTCTTTGTTTAGTTATTATTTTTCTTTTTAGTGTTTGTCGTTTTGTTCTAATATATCCAACTGTTTGTGTGTGAGGTGTGATTACAAGGTCGTATTTTTCGTTTTCTATTTCACAGTTGTGTAAAACGATTGTTTGTTTGTTTCCTAGATTTTTAAATGACATAAGGTTTAGGATGATAGATGCAGAAAGTTGTTAGATGATTTCTATTTTCTTAAATTGTTAGTCCTTACGATTTTTTGGTTAGCTTAACCTGGGTCTATTTGTTCAGGGTTGGAGAGAAAAGTATATCGATTCCGAAGAATGATTTTTTACTTTCTCGTGGCTAGTATAAGCTAAGGTGTTAACTTACATAATCTTACTTAGGGGTAGTGATTGTGTTCAAGGGTTGGAGAATAGTAAATCGATCCACAAGGTTCAGGTATAATTAGAACGCGAGTAGTTCGTTAGATACTATTTTAAACTTACTAAGTCTAAGATTTATCCTGGGTCTGGTAAGAGGAGGGTTCAAGTGAAGGATGAATAACCGAAGTTCTTCACTGTTTATCCTAATTTGAATGATTAGTTTTGTTCAAAAATTTCTATTAGTCTTGGGTTTTTTGAAAGGGTTGGATAGTGAATCGACGTTTGAGGTCGTTAGACACTAGCTAAGTGGGTGAGGGAGAACAAATTTGTTCTTTTTGATCCAAGGATAGGCCTTGATGATCAAGTTTAAATTTAATTAAATAGAAAATGAATTAAGATCCAAGGATAAGCCTTGATGATCTGATTTTAAAATTAAGTGAATTTAAGTTAAAATGATTTAAATTTGTTTAAGAAAAGATTTAGTGTTTTAATGATATTAGTGAGCTTATGATTGCTGTTATGTTTTAGGTGATGAAGCTGAGACAACTGATGATTTTATGATTACTAACAGTTTATTGTCATGCTACTAATTTTTGTTTTGTTTTTCAATAAATATTTTCCAAACATGTTTTATATAATACTGCAGAGTTTTAGGCAAACGATCTGAGATATTTTTATCAATCGTTATTGTATATTAATATTTTGCTTAGCGCCTGTAATGATTATGAAGATTGACTTCAAGATTTAAGTTTGCAAATGAAAATCTAAATTCATTGCTAATAAGATTCTAAATATAAAAGTTTGTGTTGGCTTTTGCCGTACTATCATATAACTATTTGGTAAGTTTCTACTTTGTCGTATGTCCTCTCTTGTTCGAGGTCTTCTTGCGATTCCGGGTAGTTCTATTATCGTTCGGAATATTGGCTCTGATCTATTGAGTCGTAGAGACATTTCGATTAAATTATCGTCGTATAACATTTTTAAAAATGTTTTGTCTAAATTCTAATCTATTTTTGGTTAATTCTAAGCTATTAAGGTCTTGTTCGAGACTTATGGTCGCACCAGATGAGTTATAACCGAGGTGGTTAACTCATAGAGTAATTTCGGATAGGGTACACCGTCTGCTCGTCACGCTATCTTATTTTCGGCCGGATAGATTCGTGCAACTTCTTAGTCTAATACCGATCCTAATCTTACTCTCTCTTATACTATCTAGTCTCAGGTTGTTTAACTAGTCTCTGCTAGGCTCAATAGATCTAGGGTATACTGGTTTATTGCGGCTGCTGAAGTCTTCTTGGAGAGTCAACTAATTTCTAAGTTAAATTCAAATCTCTCTGGTGCTGAAATTACAAGTAATTTCAGCACTTACAAATAAGTGGGTTGTTAGTTAGATGGATCATGATTGGTTAATATTAAATACTTTACAGTGGTAAAATATCTAATTTATCCAATCATAAAATGTAGTTTAGATCAGGTTCCATTTGCTCCTACTTACTTTTGCAACTCAATATCTCAATTTTGAGTTGCAAAATTGAGATATTGAGTTCTCCATCGCTAGCAGAACTTGGACGAAGAGAGACACCCAAGTCTACACAGAACCAGATAGGAAAAAATGCATTGATTCACCGGTATTGGAGCAAAGAAAAGATATTTTAAAAGTTCACGGTGCAGGTCTCTTATGTTCGTTATTTGCACAGGAAAAAACTCATAAAAAACGGGCTTTTATGATCAAACGGTCGCAAACGAATTTGGTATTTTCAAACTGTCGCGACCAAAATTGGTAATTACCAGACCTTGCAGATCGATGCAAGGTGTCCGCGATCGGCGCTACCGAAGGCAAGTTAACCGAGACTGGCGCGATCAAGGAACGATCAAGGAACGTTGTTTGCATTTTGAGACGACAAATCTCGTGAATGATTTAGATTACCATTTACTCCGTGTCTAAGATCATTGCAAGGACGAAATCATATTGGTTTCAAAACTCAAAGATTCACATGTCGAGATAACAAAAACCTAAAACATGGTGTATTACTGTAAAAGTATGCTCGGTTTTGTTTATTTTCAAAAGTTCCTTGCGGTGCCTTTTGCTATGTGGTATGAGACAACGTAAATACGTTTTGGGTCCCCTTTTACGTGTATATTAAGAGTAAGCTGTAACTCTATATATTTAAAATGTGTTTGGACTCCATAGGTTTGGTTTTGGAATATAATTCGCGTACGGAAAGTTCGAGAGAAGAAATTGATTAAAGCCCCAAATGACTTCATGCCCCCAAGGCATCGACCAAGTTTCAAACTACCGAATGATCATTTGAGCGAAGACAAAAAACTGAAACTTCAGAACAGTTTTCATAACGAATCTTTATAAAATCTCAGAAAATCATGTTTTTGCAACCATCCAAGAAAACAAGAAAACTACCAAAAATAGAAAAATCAATTTAGGCTGATTTCGGTTCAACGCCGTTTGAGTTCATCGGCCATTCTGCATGTCACGTAGTTAATTTCCCTTGGTACGTGACTGAATTATTCATGCCGGGCTCATAGAACTGAAACCCATGTTTTGCCACTTTAACCCACGGCTTAAACTTCCAAATTCCCAAAAGAGACCTGTGGAAATATATGCCGGGGAGACGACGGCCTGCTTACTAATTCTTATATAACTGACTAAACAAAAACTCCACTCACGAAATAGCCCAGAACGTGTATTATATTCAACGTTCTTGCCATGTGAAATACTTGGTCCTGTACCGTACCGTGCGACTTTAATAAACAATTTGTGATTTATTAACAGCGGTACAAATTTCCGACATAAGAAATCATATTTATGTTCGTTTCAACAAATACATTTTTTTTTCTCGTGACCGCAAAGTTAAAGCATCAAAACTATGAAGGTTTTTCTTTCATGGATTAATTTTTCCTAGTCCGAAAATAAGAAAAAACTATACAGCAGCTACTGCCCTTTTTTGTAAGCTTTTGAAAAATTCAAAAGAGATTACACAAAACAAGCCTCCTTTGCCTTATTATCGATATCGTAAAAAAAACATATGTTCTCAAATGGACAAGACTAATCAAGCCACGAATGACGCAGAAGACCCGTTAAATAATGAGGATCCGACTGACCCTAACAGCTCTGGCTCGGGTTTCGCCAGTCGTGCCCGGACTATCCCCGACTTATCCCGACTGGGAGGCGACAACACAACTTCGGCAGCTGATTCATTCGAGGTGAACGAGAAGAGGATGCTGGTTGAAGGGGGAGGAGAGGGGGAGGGAGAAGGGGGCAATGAGTCATCGGCTGGGATCCAATCGGACGCAGAAGACAACGCACAAGGAACAGGTATAGTCACAGAATGAGGTTTCAGAAATTTGATTTCTCCTTCGGAGTGCGTATGTGTTGCGGCTTTTCTCTCACAGACGAACAAAAAGAAAAAACTCGTTAACAAATCTACCAAAATTCAAAAATATGACGAGACAAAACTGCTCGTATCGGGGCGAAGCCCTGAATGTTCCGACTGCCTTTCAAAGTCATTGGGTAATGTTTGCTTAAAAACGTTCAAAATAAAATCGACTTTTGTTGAATTTTTGAAAACCATACCCCGACACGCTTTGTAAAGCACAAAATATTATATGTGACATATAGTGAAGTATTAAATGGGTCAAATAGCATAAATCGTTTCAGTTTGGAACGACTTCTAAGGCACGAACTATATGGCCCTTTCATTATCCCAAATTGGTCCAATTTGCAATCTTTAAACTCTTTACGAAGGTAACATACTTTTTTAATTGAAGCTCAGGACAAAAATATGGTCGAAATTATATTTTGAAAACCTTCAAAACTTGCTATTTAAAAAACCAAAGTTATCTGGGGGAGTGAAAACAAAAGTGCCCTAGCAAAAAAAACTCCGTCACTTTATTGTTCCAACTTTCGATACGAAAGTAACGGAATATTTGTGCTCGGTGTGGGTTTTTTTTTCTTCAGACAAATTTCAACTTTTTAACTAGCCATTTTTGACTGAATTTTTTTTTTATCATTCGAAAGCTATTGTTGTCCTGAGCCTAAATTTGAAAATATATTTTACCTGTGATCATTTTTCGTAAAATTATGGGGGTTTAAAGATTGCCATTTTGGCCATTTTGACCAATTTGGGACAAATAACGCGCGATATAATTCGCGCTATTAACGCGTAAGCGGAGATTTAATCCGTCTTAGAAATCGTTCCAAATTGGCTGAACGAAGCTTATTTGCCATAATTGATATGTTACAAGGAACGAAATCTACCTTTTTCTACTTTATTTGGCGTGTGGGGGGATAATTTTCATAAAAAATTTCAAATTTTAGAAAAAAAATTTTCATTTTATTTTATTTCATTTAATTTTTTTGAATGTATTACTGCTGCTCAATAAACCTTAAAAGGCAGTCGGAACAATCAGGGCTTCGCCCTGATACGAGCAGTCTTGTTGTTCCGACTTTCGATACGAAAGTAACGGAATATTTGTGCTCGGGTGGTTTTTTTTTTCTTCAGACAAATTTCGACTTTTTAACTAGCAATTTTTGACGGAATTTTTTAATATCATTCAAAAGGTATTGTTGTCCTGAGCTTAGATTTGAAAAGATATTTCACCTGTGATCATTTTTCGTAAAGTTATGAGGGTTTAAAGATTGCCATTTTGGCCATTTTTTTAAACCAATTTGGGACAATTAACGCGCGATATAATTAGCGCTATTAACGCGTAAGCGGAGATTTAACCCTTCTTATAAATCGTTCCAAATTGGTTGAACCAAGCTTATTTTCCATAATTCATTTGTTACAATGAACGAAATCTATCCTTTTGTACTTTATATGGCGTGTGGGGGTATGATTTTCATTAAAAAAATTCAAACTTTAGAAAAAAATTTCCATTTCATTTTATTTCATTAATTTTTTTATGTTATTACTGCTCCATAAACCTTAAAAGTCAGTCGGAACATTCAGGGCTTTGCCCTGATACGAGCAGTCTTGTTCTATTTGCTTCGCATCAGAACCATCAGTTGGTTTTGCAGACGTGTTTTGACAAATTTGAAATCAAGTAAGCAGTCGAAATGTCATCGTTTTTCAGCGGAAACGGTAGAAAGCGTATCATGATTTCAAAATCGAACACCAAGACATTTAGAAAAATGATATTTATCTATATCAAACATCTATTAAACTTAGACAAAATTTTTATAAAAACATGGTAAAAACTTA
Organism: Symsagittifera roscoffensis; assembly: GCF_963678635.1. Classification (NCBI taxonomy): domain Eukaryota; kingdom Metazoa; phylum Xenacoelomorpha; order Acoela; family Convolutidae; genus Symsagittifera; species Symsagittifera roscoffensis. Next base: position 13,328,889 of record NC_087066.1, on the reverse strand, counting down.
TTTGAAATGGTTTATCAGTCTAAATAATGGGTTTTAAAGCAAAATTAACGTAAATTTTATCGCGCTTGTTTTCTGCTATTTTTTGGCCTGCTTGACTGATGATTAGAGCAAATGCCATTTGAAGACTAATCATACATTTTAAAATCATACGGGCAGTTTTTTTAACAGATTTTATCAATGTAGCATGAATTACTCAACCCAACTTGATGAAACAGTTTAGTATCTGATTTGTGGAGAAAAAAGCACAATCGAATTCAACATTCATTTCTTTCCCGACTATGTGGTTGAAACATTATTAAAATTAGATATAAAACAGTCTCCAAGCGTATCAATACAAAGATTTTGATTTTGAATTTGAGTAATTTCAATTAACATTTTCAAGAATCACTTGAACTTTTTTGCATTTAAATAGATGTAAGGTCTTCAAGAGGCAAGCAAAAATAGTACGCGATTGTGGGCTTATATATTTAAATGTGATAGCAGTGATTCTTCTTGAGATGATTCTGAAAACACTGGAATTTTTGCTACGAAAATCAACCCAGCAAAAATTACATCATGGTTATGGATATTTCTATATATAACATATAATCAAGCGATACAAACAGATATTAAATCTACGGGCACCGAACACTCAATGGATCATAATCGATTATAGTGCCATTTTACATTCAGAATGGGGGCGTTCAGTTTGTTCATATTTGAGTTCTTGAATAGTTGAGTTCTTTAGGCAGTTTTGCGTGAATACTGTTTTGCTTTGGAACGATGTCAAGAAAGAAGGAAATCTGAAAAGTTGCTGGAGTTATTTGTTTGCTCAGAAACATTTGTGACGCCGAGCTTGGGGAACTAGCGACCATTTTTGTCTTTTCAACTTCCGTCCATTTGAAAAAAAATAACTCTTGTCAGTGATTTGGGATGAGTAAAAAAAGTATTCAAAATAATTTTCGGCACTATTGAACAAAATTTTGATTTCCGGCACTGCTGTACTTCGGCGCTGTTGTACTGCCCCTTCAACATCAATAAAACTACAAAATAAAGCATTATAATTCATTAAAAATTGATCATAATAGTATTATCCTATTAATTTTTATGTCCTATTAGTCCTATTATCCTATTAATTTCTATAACTTACTATAACTGATTATAATTAATTAGAAGTGATTTTTGAAAGGTTTTTGATGAATTTTATAAAACTGTTCTAATAATTATCTCATTTGCTGCGTAGTTCAGTTGCTAAGTATCACGTTTCATATTTCTTTAAGTTTCAAATTAAATTTTGAATGTTTTTGTTTTCTCGACCCCATCATTCCAAACTCCCTCAGCATTTTCAAGTAACCACCTCAAGCCCCTCCTCCCTCCATCCCCTTAGTTGAAGTTCACCCTGCCGCCAACTCGCAACAACCTCGACCTCCCTCCTTCATCAACAACCTTAATGGTGGTAGGAGGCTCTAACTTTTGTTTCTACGTTTTTATCGCCCAACTTAAGCATGTGGGGTATTGTTTGAATGTAGTTGGGAGATTTCAGCAGAAGTTTATTGCACATTTAATTTTCTGCAAAATTGATTATTATAATTGATTATAATTAATTAGAAGTGATTTTTTGAAAGGTTTTTGATGAATTTTACAAAACTGTTCTAATAATGATTAATCAAGTTTAATTGGTTTTACTGGCATAATTAACCAATATCAAGTGCCAGAAATAGCGAACTATAATCAATCATATGGATTTTTTCCTTCGAAATTAATCGATTATATTGACCATATAATCAATAAATTGGTCTGATTGTTTTGTCTCGGAAATCCATTACAATCGACCTAAGCCCATGGGTGCTCGGTGCGGGTAGCTTTGCGCTTATCAATGACCCTGAATGCAAAAGAAGTTATTCATTCAAAATGTCCTTAATCTCACATTTGTTTGTTAATCGGGCACAATCACGATGTGCGTATGGGTGGGTTGGTTTGGGCTCAACTAAACGGGAGATTGAAACAAATCAGGGGTAGTTTCATATTAAAAATTGCCGTGATTTGGACCCTTACAAAAAACTGTCTCCCTTTTGCGAATAACAGCAGATTTTTTGACTACTCGGACTCAAACTCAGCTAAGATAAGAAGTCTTATGTTTGGCTGAAGTCTTGATTTTGAGTCTTGATCTAAAAGATCTATTTATTTATTATTTTGAACATAAAACGTTGATTAACAAATATTTCAATAAAATTAAAGATAACACTATCAGGAAATGTTGAATGAAAAAAAGTTCGTTAGTATCAAAACTGAAACAAAATCGAAATTTAATTTTTTTTTGTAATTCTTTGTTTATTGCTTGCATTTATAACTGTGATTGGAATTTTCTGTGCTCTTTCCTGGTTGTTCATGTTTCAAAAGAAAAAATGTCTAATATTTTATAATTTAAGAACAATCCCTCTCTGAGATCGAAGAGGACGTCGAGATCAGCGACTGCGACAGCCTCGAGTTAGATCCAGAAGCAGACTCCAGTCGCATCCAGGGCAGCAGTGGGAAACTGGGAGGGGCCACTGTGTTCCTGGACACATATGGGGGAGGAGGGGAGGCGGGGTCACTGACCTGTAGCAGCAGCTGGAAGCGACTGACTGGGAGGGGCAGTAGACGCATCACAGGCACTAGTTCACGCGGTCATCGCGATGCAGGTTTAATCACTATTAGCTTACATCAGCTTTCGCAGTTCGTGTAATCCTTGGAAACAGGAGAGGATTTAAGGGAGCGGGGGTGGAGTTGACCGTTTATGCCTTGCTCGAAGACGGGGATGTTACAGAGATTCAGGGGATACCACTTGACTCCATGAACGACCTTCATAATTAAAATGATCATTTTTTCATTTCGTGATTAGGTTGGCATGAGCATTTTCAAGTGATTACAGGTGAATCTGAGTGGTCGGAAGTAATACAGAAAGTAATAAGAAGACAGAGTTTTTCCCGAGGAAGGAGGCTGATTTTTGAAAAAAAAAATGTCAAACGTTTTGTCAACACTTTTTGAAATCGACCAAATTAAATTTTCGAGCTCTTCCAAAACACTTTGAAGAGTTTTGAAAAAAATGCGTTTTTAGGGGATTTTGGAAGGCTATGACCTCAAAAATAGCGTTAAGAAGGCAAGGAATTAATCCTCTAGGATCATTTTTGACTAGAAATAAAAAGGTCAGCTAAACATGAAGTTGTTTTTCTAGATGATGACATCTTGGCAGACGGTGAAGACGGTGAAGGAGACGAAGACGACGACGAAGACGACTATGAGGAGAGACTGTTGAGATTGGAAGAGGAGGTGGAGTACTACAAGGGGGCACTGGAGGAGGCACAGGACAGGTTCCACCAGGGGGACATGCTGTTCATCAAGGACCTCAAAGAGGAGAACTCCAAGTTGGGAAGAGACCACAGAGTGCTGCAGTATAAATACAGGTGAGCTGAACAAATGGAAACTGGATCAGAATCTTTTTCTAAGCGGCTGGACTTTGGAGAAATCGGTCATTGGGACTACACAACTTACGATCCAACTTCTACTAAAACAATCAAAACCAGCAGTTTGGCCAAAATTGTTTGAGCTGCATTCAATTTTTTTGATAAAACATTTTAAAAATGTCGTTTTCAAAAGGTAACGATTTCTCCAAGATGTTGTCTTTACCCATTTTTGAAACAGGAGAGCTCAAAAAGAACTGGCCGAAATAGAGAGCGAAAGGGACGCCCTCCTGTCGGAGTTGCAGAAGAACCCCGCCTCCGAGACAGCAGACACCCGACTGCAGGAGAAGATCAACGGGGGAGGGGGAAGTATAGTGGGTGCTGGTGGGGATGGGGAGGGGAGTGACAACTTGAGACGCCGGCTGAATGAGTCACAGGACGGGAGAAGTAGATTACAGGAAGAGAACTTGAGACTTCAACAAGAGGTTCAAAGAATTAGTCAAGATAATACTAATAATTGCAGACGCAAAAATATATTTTTTCAAAAGCAACTACAGCTTAAAAGTAGAAATATTTATTCAAGATTTTAATATAGACTTTAGGAGCAGCATTAGGGGAGCATTTCTCGTTTCTATAGGCGTGAGGCGACAATTCGTAACAGGTGACAATTCGTAAATGGCGACAATTCGTAACAGTAAGTTAAGGGGTAAATACTGATTCACGCGAGGTATTCCTCTCGTGCCGGATGTAAGCGCAGCGGAGCAAGCGTATTCTACTTGCCAATGCCTTGTTACGAATTCTCGCTCATTGCGAATTGTCGCTAAGGTCCACGCATCGTTTTATGCTCGTGAACTGATTAACTCAAAAATAATAGCAAAAAATGATTTAAGACAAACCTTTTTTGATATACTTTCATTGACGTTGTTGTTACATTTCAGTAATTCTGTTCTTTGAAATAGGTTCAGAGCCTGCAGCAACAGCAACAGTCCTCAAACCCAGCAGCCCAAATTCAAACCCAGAGTTCGAGCCAGATTAGTAGTCAAGAGGATCTCATTCATCCAGATCTAGATGAAAAGCTACTCACCAGACCAAGGATTAGAGTGAGTTCCGCCGCACTTTCGAAAAACTCATCAAAAATTTACCTAAAACGACGCAGTTTCAATGCAACTTTGATATATCATTGATCTCTTTTCTTTTTTTAACTAATTATAAAAATTTTAGAAAAACTTCATTGCTCAGAAATCTCTTGGTACTACTTTTGGTTAATGAACTGCTGTTTCAGTTTGTTTTTGTAAAAAATGTTTTCTGCAAATGCAAAGTTTTATTGAAGACAAGCTTTTTTTCATTTCAGCGTTATTTTGGATTTCTTACTCGGATGAGAGACTATGATGTTTGTGACTTTGTTTGCAGAGGCGTTCCCGCCGAGACAGTGAGTTGGAGGCGCAGGTGGCTAAGCTAGAGAAGGATCTAGAAGTGAGTAGGCAGAGGGAGGATGAGATTACAGAACACCTTCGGGAGGCAGAGGACCACATCGACCATCTAGAGGGTAAGAGGAGGGAACTCTTGTTAAAACGAAACGAATTGGTTTCATGAGGCGGGAAAGAACTAAGGGGAAGAGGGCGCGGACATGAGGGGTAAATACATGATAAGATTAGCCTGCTCCTGCTAACTACCGCCCCCCCCCCCGCTGCTGGATTTCAAAATTCAAAATTCACGCTGCTAAACACGCTGCTGGATAAACAGCGCTGCTGGATTTCAAAACTCATTTTCCTCGATTTGCAAAAAAAAACAGTTATTGCGGATTGATCACATGAAGTGTCGCCAAAAGCAATCACTAAACTGGAAAACTATGAGCAAATCTAGGTTTTGTTATCTGTAATTTTTCTTTAATCCCAGCATTTATGGCCTGATTAAGTGAAAATTTTGCCATGATTCGTAACAGGGGCGGATTTAGGGGGGGGGGGGGGAGGGCGGGGGGGCGGACGTTCTCCTCCCTCAGGGATTCGACCCCCTGCCGACCCAAAGAATCCCCCCTTTGATACTTTTTCAGAAATCCATTTTTGGCCGACCGACCAGAAAATTTAGCCAAAATAGGGGCAAAACAGTGCTTTGGGAGAGCTCGAAAAATCAATTTGGTCGACCTAAAAAAAAAAAAAGGTCGTCAAAATTTTCGAATTTTTTTTGAAAATCCGCCCCCCCCCCCTCGAGAAAATCCTAGATCCGCCCCTGATTCGTAAACATCTTTCCTTATATATCAAATGTTTATGAACCTAAATGGGTTTAAAATGCAGGGCAACTGCAGTTCGTGCAGGATGAAAAGACTAGACTGCTGGCCATCATGGATGCCCTGAAGGCGGACGACAGAGTCCCTGAAGAGCTAGAAGTGTCCAATGGGGAGACTGTGAACACACTCATCGCACGCATACACGAACTGGAGGTCACATCGATTAAAATCCAATCAAAATAATCAAAATTTGAGGCATTTTCTTCTGAATATGGGCCTTAGCCTGATAAGTTTATGACAAGCATTTGTTGGCAACCCGGGCTGGGCTATTCAATTGACAAAATTAATTAAGTTAAGTTTAAAAGTTAAGTTTTTAGGTGTTTTCGTGCTTGAATGCAGTAACCGAAACAGTTTTACACTCAAAAATGGATCATAAAGTTGAAAACAAAATTACTTTAATAGTTCATTTTTTACCCACTTTTTTGTATAAAAGTATAAAGTATAAAAGACAAAACTTTTTTGAATGAACCGAAATTGTCGCTGACAGGACGAGAACCAGAACGTGAGCAGCCAACTGCGTGGCCTGCAGTCAGAGTACGCTCTGCTGGACGAGACTTACCACAACCAGAAGAGACAGTGGGAGGGGGAGGTGGAGGTGAAGGGGAGGGACCTGGAGTTGGTCCACTCCAGACTGGAGGTGTGTGAGAAGGAGAGAGGGGGGCTAAGTGAGACTAATGATGTGCTCAAGAACCAACTGTTCCAGGTAGAAGTATTTGATTTGATTGTTATCCAGTACTTGTTTAAAAAGTGAAAAGGAATTAAAAAGCTGAAATGATTAGTCAGTTGCTGTGCAAATTTTTTTGCAAATTTTTAGAAAAAAAAATTCTTATGCCAGGAAGCTTTGAACACTAAATGAAATTTCGAAAGCTAGTTTTCTTGGAGTAAAACCAACTTTTTCAAGCTCACAAAATTATCCTACTTTAACACATATTCTCTAGCTTTACTCGCTCGTAATTACTCGCTCGTAATTAGACTAAAAAAGTTCCTCCTCACTTTCAACGATCGGAACAATATAGCCTTTGTGATGCTTAATTGCAAAATTTTAAAGTTTTAAATTTTTTGACCAATTTTCTCAAACAACTTGATTTTTTCTGATTAGGGTCTTTTTAATGAGTAAAATCTCGTGCGAAAAAAAAAGAAATGCAGCGCACAGAAATACGGGCCAAAACAAAGAAAAAAATAAAATTTCAATGGAACGTGTGAGCCCATTGTTTTTTTTTGGAAAAATTGACTCAAAATCTTAATCTGAATGTTTTCTAGCTTGAGAACCAGTGCAGTGCGTATGGGAAAGAAGTGGAGGAGTTGTACAACAAACTGCAGGACACAGAGTGGCAGCTGAAGGAGTGCTACAGCGAGATAGCCAATCTGAAGATAGACCTCAGTTTCCACAGGAGTAGTGGATGCCATGCTGGGTCGGCTTCTGTCATTGAACATGTGCACTCCGAGGACTCCGACTCCAACACTGCCCCTGAGAGTCAAGAGGGGGGAGGTGAGAGGCAATGAGTTTTGTGCAGTCACATTTACCGGTTGACCCCACCCCTGTATTTTTTAGCCCCATCCATGAATTTTATGAAGAACGTTTTTTCACGCGGTCGAAGCTTGATAAATTAGGACGAAACCACAAAAATGTCGTTTATAAATTAATTTATTTACTTTGCGTAGAAAATAAAAGAAGAAAAAACCGAATACAAAGTTACGCCCCATTTTCAATGGTCGGAACAAAAATTATAGGATCGTGTTATAGTTTTGAAGTGGAAAGAAAAGGTTGTCGCTAGTCAAAAGAAATTGTTTTCTAAGCAATAGAAGAAATTTTTGACGCCAAACTCATCAAACAGTTCAAAAGTTGTTGCCTTATCACCAGCGAGCGGAAAAAAATTTAAATGTTTTTTTAATAATCAAAAAGATTAACAAAAAACAAAATTAAAAAAGTAAATCAGAAGGAAAAAAATAAATCCATTTCTTACGTTTTTTAAACTTTTTTGTTCCTACTTAAATTTAAAAAAAGTAATCAAAAAGATAATTTTGCGCCTATTCGCTAAAAGGCAAAAAAAATTTCAGAAAAACCGTAAACTTTAGTTGGTGATGAAAAATTTTGCCAAATTCGTTCATGCGCGGTAAAAAAATCGGTATGGTCTGAAACATTTTCAGTAAAAAAATTTTGAAATCCAATGGTTGCCAAAAAAGTGTCTAGAGCAAACATCCGATATGTCAAACATCCACTATGTACAAACATCCGAACTCAAATAAAAATTATGGAATAAAATGACGTTAGAATTTCAAATACAAGACGTAGTTCAATTAACAGACTCCAACTTAGCGTACTCTCGGTTTGAAGTCGCCGGATAACAGTCTCTAGTTTTCATATAGATTCCTACCCTCTGTTGGCAAATAGCAAGAAGCGCACGCGACAACGACGAATCGCCTTCATTCGATCACTATTGCATCGGTTAAACGGATCTTTGCCCTACTTTTTGAAAAATGTCGGATGTTTTCCCTAATAAATCTGTTTTTTGAATGTTGCAACAGTTTTTTTTCTTCTGATGTTTGACAAAATGGTTGCTTACACTGCACCCGTCATAAAAAGCCAGATGGAAAACATGCAAAAAATTTGCGTTTGTAAGATGAAGTTTGAAAATTTTTGTACTTAACTTTTTTCTTATTAGAAAAAAGTTCAAAAAGTAGTTTTTACGACTTAGTTCTTTAATTTTTTTCCGCTCCCGGCTTAAAACATGCAAGCTATGCTGGGTAGAAGTCAGTTTGCTGAAATGAAATAATTTGGGCGCGAACCGAGGCTCTAAAGCTACATAAACTTTAAAACTGACAAAAAAAAACAGGTTTACATGATGTCGTATTTTCAGGCGTAGGAGGCGATAGGGCGGAAGTGACAAGAAGCAGACCAGGAGGAGTAAAAGCAGAACTGGAGAATGCTCTGTTGGAGGTGAATCATATGAAGCTGGAGATGGAGAGGCTCAAACACTCCATGGATGCGAAGAACAGCGAGCTAGAGGACAAACTGCAGGTAGAAAACTCAATAGCTCAAATTTTTGCTTAATTAGCGGCGCATCTCTGTCTCAATAGGGTGAGAGCGCTAAAAAAACAATTGTCATTTTGGGGTTAAATTTTCAATAAAAGGTTCAAAAAGCAACATACGAAAAATTACCTAATCAGCGATTGATCTAGAGGTAAAGACTCTCCAACTCTCATTATGAGTTTCAATTAAAACTCGATAAAAGAAAAAATTAGTAGACTATTGATAAGTAAATATGAGTGGACCTTGTAGATCATAGAGACTTGGAAAGTAATCATGATTTGGATTGTTTTTCAGACTATCTCCAGTCTGGAGTCCAGACTGAGGGATGCGGACTCGATTGAGGAGAGACTGAACAAGACCATCAGTGTGTTGAGGGGAGAGAAGAGTCTGCTCCAGAAAGAGGTAATACACTGCAAAACATGGGGTCACTTCATCCGCTGCTGGTCTTTAGAACTGAGCTAGCATGTTTAAAAACTTTGAAACACTTGAAATCGGAAGTTAACTTTTCCACTATTTTTGGCAGAAGTATCTTCAGAAATGATACTCGAACTCGCTTCAGCTATAGAAAACATAACCGATTTGAAATTCAGTTTCGTGTAGAAACTTAATTTAAAGCTGTTTTATCGAACTTTGTCCTGGTGATTAACAGGTGACTCTGTACCGGACGCAGTGTTCTAAACTGACTGAGGTGAAGGAGGAGAACAGTGAGTTGAACGCACACGTGGCCAACCTCAAAGTCCTCCTCATAGAAAAGACAACCGAACAGAACAACTCATTTGCTGCAGCCAATAAAAGTAAGTAAAGAGCAGTCCAGTAAACCAATTGAAACAGAAGAGAGCATTCATTTACTTGAGAGAGTGTGTTCACTTCATTTTTGATGTGGACACTTTTTTCTTTCTTTTTGAGATCCGAACGGTTAGAGTCGTGCTACTTACTGGGGCTGTGAAGATCTGGGAGATATCATAGTATGTTGCTGAATCTAGATATACAAAGTTTGATAACGGGAATCTGAATGTTCGAATAGTCTGAGGTGATTCTTCTTACAAAAATCAACACGTCTAAGATGATTTTTGGTTGCAAAGTTGTTATTTTTCAAAATAGTTTTTAAAATGAATTTTTTCTAGGAACCTCAAGCTGTTTCCGCATAAACATTTCAGGAACGAGAGCTTGTTACCGCAACTTTGATTGGTTAAAAATTTCGTTTAGTCACTCCATTAAAAGAATAGACCCTTCATAATGTTAAGATAACGTTTTTTCAAAAAATCAAAAAAAAATACGCTACAAGAACTCGGAAACAAAAAAAATGATGCTTCAATGCCTTAGAACTGCCTTATGTTCTAACTGCCTTTTAGCGTGGCGGAAAATGTTTTTTTTTGCGTGAGGCGAAAAATCATAACGGGTGACAATTCGTAACAGGCGACAAATCGTAACAATTAAGCGTGGAACACTTATTCACACGCAGTATTACTCTCGTGCTGGATGTAAGCGCAGCGCAGCGAAGCGGAGCAAGAGTATTCTATTTGCAAATGCCTTGTTACGAATTGTCGCCTGTTGCGAACTGTCGCCTGTTACGAATTGTCGCCTGTTACGAATTTTTGCCGTATCTGTCTTTTGTTATGAAAAACCAAATTTTTTCAGAGATTAATTAATTCGCCGCCTAACCTACAGTGCTAATTTAATTTGTCCAGCCAAGAAGAAAACTCGGAATTTAAAACGCTCTTTTCCCTAATTGGGTTGATTTTAGACACATTATGAGGAGAGCAAAAATTGTTTAGAAATTGAGCAGAATTAATGAAACTGAGCAAAAATTACGCTAAAGCTGCCACTTTCATTGCTGACAAAACTGTACCAAAGTGAGTTTTTTATGTGGCCTAACAAAGTTTAACAAGGGCATTTTTTTCTCATTTTTTTATTGAAAAAATATATTTTTGTTTGATAGCCACCAATGCAATTTTAGTTTTAAAAATAAATTTAAAACATTGCGAAAAAACTTTTTGTGCAAGTTCTTGGAGATTGCGCCCTTCTCAAATTTAAGCTGCCTTAATTGTTTTGACAGCAATTAAAACTGCCGCTTCAGTGCAATTTTTGACAAACTAAAAGCCACAAAATATCAATTTTTTTAGTAATTTTTGGGCCCAACTTCTGAAAAAAAAATTTCACAATATTAATTCTGTCAAAATTTAAGCACGTTTTGCCCTAATATATTTTTTTCTCAAATCGAGCAATAATTTAGCGCGCAATAATCATTTGAAATTGGACAAAATGCCAATTTTCTTACCCCACTTAAAATTAGAAAACATTATTGAGGGCAACTTTTTTTTATTTTCAGCGTCGAAAATCATTTTTTCTTAAGTATATCCGTGCTTGGGAAGCAAAAGTTCGATTTTTTTGACAAAAAATTTTTTCTGTAATGAAAATAAAAAACACCGAGCGTATGTATTCCGTCATTTTCTTCAAAAAACGGATAAGTTACGCTTTTCTCAAATAGACTCGTAAGAAAAAGAGGCATGGTGCGAACTGAAAAATCAAGCAAGTGTTGTTTAATTGTATTCGATCTAAGTTGTTCGATTAAATTGAAAAGCTGTTTGCAAACTTCAAAAACCAATTCCACAGTTTTTGGCATTTGATTGAGAAATTGTAGGGTTAATTCATTGGATCAATTTAAACTTGTCTCCTCATAGAACATAAAATCAAGGCGCCCATAAACTAGAACGAGAGGTATTTTTGCCAAAAAAACGAAGTACAATTTGTACAAAACTGAAGAACTTCCATTTCCAAGAAAACACTCAAGTTGTATGTGAGCCATGAAATGGGTCCTTAACGATAGCTCTTCTCGTTTTAAGAGCAACTATTTTACTGAGCCTTTAAAATTCCAGTTCAGAATTGACATTATCAAATCAAGGAAATCTTTTTTTTAAAGATTTTAATTTTTGATCAAACATACTCAAATTTGTAGCTCAACTGGTTTCAGTAACCTCTAAGTTTTGTCAGCTTTGAAGGTTTTTGATTAAATTTGTAATTCAGTTGAGCTTTTAAGCTTTTTGTTTAATATTTGAACTCAGTTTGAAAACCAATTTGTTCGAATTATAACCAGAAAAAACCAGTTAACCGCAGTTAACTCCCTCGTCCTGTTTATTTCAGAACACAGTTTGGGTGCCAGCTCTGTAAACACAAACAACCTCGCTTCAGTAGAGACCACTTCAAACAATTCCCAGTCAGTCAAAAACCCAGTCGAGAGTCAAACCCAGAACCCTCAAATGCTCCCCAGCCAGACTAACAAACGGTCAAGTTTACCCGCGGGCAGCAGTGGAAACAAAACCCATTTAACCCCACTGGTTGGTACACGAGTAACTACAAGCAACGAGTCGTCTACGAGACGAGAAGGCGCCACCAGTTCGGGAGCCGAAACGAGAAGAAGCGCGAATTTGTCGTTTTCGGCGGACGAAGAAACGAGAGCAGCCGAGCATGATGGTCAGAGCGAGGAGCATGTGTTATCACCACCGCATAGTGCTTTTGCAGAGACACAAAATCCGGTATGTTTAATCCAGAGTAGTCGTCTTTTATCTTTAAGCAACAAAATTTAGCTTAATTAGCCTAATTCTGCTCAGTTTTTGGACATGCGCTATACGAGAAAGAAAGAAAAAAAGAAGGCAAGAAACCAAGAAAAAATTATGATAGACTAAGGGCGAATAAAATGAGGGTCTACTCGGCTGTTATTTGGCGCAAATTAAATGATAACTTCAGTTTGTCGAAACTAAAATAAATGAAAATATTTTGAAGACCATTAAATTTCAAATCCATGATTGCAGGCAGCACATTTAGTGGTTTTTAGCACCATTGTTATAGTAATGCCACAGGGTGGAGCCACGCTCTTCGTACAGTAAACAAGAAACAAATTTTTGAGAGTATCTGAAAAAAAAACATGAAAAAATCGATAGCTATAGTCTATCGGAAAGAGTTAACAGAAAAGTATATGAAGCAGAGCCCAAGTTTTAAAAAAAATGTCAAAATTTCGATAAAAACATGATATCTCAAGCACTAGCAGTATTTGGGGGTTCAAACAATAAGGGAAGATTTACAAACTATCAGGGTGTTTTGAAGGCATTCGATTAATTGTCGGCCAACAAAAACTCATATACCATATTTCCCTTGAATCCAGGTTCGTAGGTAGCAAGTCAGTCTCTGCCGGTAAACATGCCAGCTTTGAACCCCGATTTTGCAGTAAATGTGACTTATGGTTTTTGACAAAGTGATCTGACAATTTATTGGATCGCCTAGTTTTATTTGAAATGTCAAACGGAATGAACGTGCTGTTCAAAAAGGTTGTTGAATAAAGGCGAATTAAAAAACGCATACCAATTTTCAGAAAGTCATACACATATAGCTCGTAAACAGACAATTCCCTGAAAACAGATCATGATGAATTATAGGTTTGTTGTCGAAATTATTATAGGAAATTAACCTTTTGTCGGTGCAATATGACTCACTTTTGAGACAACCCCTCGGTGGCGACCTAATTTCGATCACAGTTTGACAAACTGATCGGCAAAACTCAGTTTACTATCTGCAATAACTCAAATTAAAAATGAAGAGATTACTAGCCGTTCAATTTCAGAATGGTCAACACTTTGCTGATGATGGAGCAATCAGCAGCAGCGCAGCAAACTCATCGGACCAATTGGGAACAGCAGAAGATGCACTGAATAGAATGGACAGACTAATCCAGGGTACTAATGACTCACAACACTCCAAGGGGGCAAAATACCCCGCAGCTGTAAGTATATTTGAGTTCGGGGAAAATTTGTTCTCAAGACTGTAAAATAGTGAAATGGGATAGTTTTTCGTCACATAATTTCCAGCCGGCTTCGAAAAAACTAGTAAGTTGTGGCGTGAATCTAACGCCTTTCCGATTCTAAAAATATAATTCTTTTTTTTTCACTTCAACGCAGTTTCATTAGCTCAGAAAAGCTCGTAGGAGCTCAAGTGTAGTATCATATTCAAGCTCTTTCAGCCACGTTCACATTCCAAATAAAATTAAGAAATTGAAATTTTTAGCAAAATTTGATGACACTGAGCTCAAATTGATGACACCCAAGTCAGGTCAAACTTAATCAATAACTAGCTCTAATTCTTATAACTTAGCAAAATGGCTTTTTTTAAATCAAAAACCACAGAAAATTTTAAAAATAATAACTTAAAAAAAAAACAACTTTTTTTCTATTTAAAATGTGCTCCAGATTTTGAAACTTTTTGTAAGAATTATAATGGCCGGCTTATTCTGAATCAATTGCATTAACAGCCGGCTAACCTTGTTTAGTATTTGGATTATTTTGTTGATTTTTGCTTCCGTTGACAAAAAAATGGTAGAAACTACGTTCAATTTTGTTTTACACTGATTGCAAAGGCCCAATTAAAGATCGAAGTTTGCAACGATTGAAAGTTCTTACTTTCAATTTGTATCTATTAAAATAAGATTCAGATTTTGAAAATGACACCTCTCAAAAAATAACCAGCCTTTTGATATGCACTTAATGCTTAATGCTTGCAACATAACTTTTCTAAATGACGTTGAGATTTTGGAGTCAAAAAAATATTCAGTCAAGCTTTAACTCAACTCTATAACCTAAATGAGGAGTTACTTCATTCATATATTTTTGTTGTGTGTGTGTCTAGAATTTTCAAAGTTTTGGCATTATCAGCTCTAATCACAACAAAAAGGCGCCTAAAACTAATGTTTTTTTTTGCCGTTTGTGGTCAGAACAAAAATTATGAAATTCTGAAAACAAAATCTGACACAGCGGCGAAGCAGAGCTTTGAACGATTTGCGATACATAAATGAATGACTCCACTACTTGCAGATAACTTTGAGAAAAAAAATTTCAAAAAATATATAAAAATTGCAAAAAACCGAAATCTTGGAATTGAATTACCTTTAACAATTTCACAAACAGAGGTGAAGCAAAATTTAGCACTACTTGGAATACAACAAATACATAGCCTGAAAAATGAACGGACAGAAAGAGAGATAACGCCGCAGAAAAACTTGGAAACTATTTTTGAAGAAATATCGAACATTTGATTGATCCAAAAGTTTCCTATTTTGTCTTGCTTTTAACTGGAACTTTTTTTCAATGAAGTATGCTAAAATCTAGGACAAAAAATAGTTAATTAAGCATAAAAACAAAAAAAACGGTATGACGAAAAACGAAAAAAAATCATGACCAGACACACGCTGCTACCAAAAAAACACGTTATTAGAAAAACTTAAAACCTCGACAAAAATCTCCTCGATCGAAATATTAAATTTTTTTTGCTGCTCAGACGACTGAAAAAGAAGCTTTTTAAACCGACATATTATAAACCGAAAGCCCAATTACGACAGAAAAGATCAAATAAAAGCGAAAAAAAAACTGGGCTCTTTTTCCTTCCCCCCCCCCCACCTCACTCAAACATGAATTTTATGGTCTAACGAGTAGTTTTACAAGGTTCATTATGAAGACCATATATGCTTGTTATGGCCTAATTAGTCTGCATGTCAATTTTCACGACAATCGGCCAAAGTGAACAGTATTTTCAAATATAAAAATTTGCAGGTGGGGGGGGGGGGGGGAGGAAAAAGAGCCAAAAACTGATATACTGGAATCGGAGTTGGTATTTCAACATCAAAATCAGATACAAATTTCAAATAGAACGTGCATTTGAAATGTAGATACGCCAAAAATTTGCTTTAAACTGTTCGCTGACCACCAATTTCACCAAAGTCATCCTGTGAACAAAATTTTTCTTTCAAAAACAGGTCTGGTACCCTATTGCAACACCCTTGCTCAAGGGCAATAATCAATTTCATTTTAAACCTGATAAACTTTTTTTTCCTGAAAAAGTAGGTTGGTTTAGCGCAAAAGCAGGAGCAAAAAAAAGAAAAGCTGATCACAAAACTAGATGATAGTCAAGCTTGCGTTAAGGCAGAAGCTTTGGCACCTTAAGCTCAACGAAAGCTTCACAGAAAGTTATATTGATTTTATTTTATATTTGAAAACAGACTCGTGTTAGGTCGAAGCCCTGTAGATTGCACCGCCCTGTAAATACTATGCATTACATTTTAGAGTGTTTTAGAACACTTCCCTCCCCCCAAAAGTCATGTGAAGTACAAAAGAATGCATCTAGTGCGTTAAGTTATGGCTAATAGCGTTAATAGCATAAAAATTATCGCTCAATGATTGTCTTAAATTGGTCAAGCTAACACTAATTAAACAGCCATTATTTTTTAAAAATATTTGAAAAATTGACTCCGAATTTTGGACAAAAAATAACTATTTAAAAATTGGTCAAATTGTCAAAAAACATGTGTCGTAACGTTTTAATTAATCCAACTAGCTTGCTTCAATTTAATTTGGAATGATTTTTAAGCGGCATCAAATGGTCGTTGATATTGTTAAAAGCACAAAATAAATCGCGCATTGATTTTCCCAAACTCCCCGACAATTTTGAAACCAATGTGCTCCAAATCTTGAAAAAAAGCAGACATGTTAGAACGGCAATTCTAAAAAATGAATCAGGATTGCCGGTTGCTGGTTAAGTAACACAGAATGTTCCGACAAAATTCATATAAAAACCGATTTTTTTAAAGTTTCTTCAAATTTGTGTCGTTTTTATTGGGTGGGGTCGACATGATTTAGGCATGATCGACAAATTTTGATTTCAAAAAAATACCAAGTAAGCAATCGAAAAAAATAAAAATTTATCATTTTTTTCTTATTTTTTTTTACAAATTTTATTTTTATTTGTTTAATTCCATATAAGGAACGTTACTCGATCGTGTTTTTTGCTCAAAATTAAACTAAAAACCAAAATTTTTAAACTATTTTTTCTCGAAACTAGAATTTTTTTTGGACTTTTTTTACTGTCGTTCAAATCACGACTGAAGACTGAAAGGGTTTGAATATGATATATACCACTCAACTCTCTCCGATGATTCTTTGTGGTACTGATTTATTTAGAAAATAATTAAATAAACACTAGAGCACACCCGAATACAAAGTTCTTCCCCATTTTCAATAGTCGGAACATTAAGTTTGACGTATGCAAGAATTTATTCCCTTTAAAAAGAACACTCACAGGAGATCGAATTTGGTCTCATTTTGACGCCCTTTTAGTTATAAACTGAAACGGATGTGAAATTTTTCATTTTGTTGACTAAATTATGAGCGAGATACTAATAGCTGCTATCAGGCATGAGAGTCAAATCTCATCAATCGTTTTAGATTATATTTTGTCTTCAAATTTTGCCTTTTCTCCTAAAAAATGGCAGAAGACTTTAAAAAAATTTTGTTGTTTTTCTCAACTATTTTCAATGATGGGTCATTATAATCAGTGTCAATACAATTAATTTTTATTTTTTCTGTTTGCTAGATGCCTGCTGGCAGTGTCGTGAGTGAGATGCAGGAGAAGTATGAACAGATGGTGAACAAATACGAAGTGGAGAGGAAGAAGACTGAACAAGACGTCTCCGACCTTGAGAACATTCTCAGAGAGGTAAGAACGAATCCGAATGGAAATCAATTTGTTATTTAAGTACGCTTAAGTTAAGTAACATTATAACTCTACCTCAAAAAAAGGTTTTCAAAAGTATGCTTTGTGATTTGCAAATTACATTCTTCTTAAGCTTTTGTTGAGATTGATTTTTCTCTTAGGCTGATTTTTCAGTGATGATAATTACATAATGCAAAAGCTGAACAGAAGTGACTCCATGATTTTTATGGCTTAACTTTTGAATCAACAGTTGTTTGTATTTCTAGGTAGAGGAGGAGAAAGAGAAGGTGGAAAAGCGGCTGAAGTTTGAGAAGGAGAGCTGTGAGTTCCACCACAAGATGCAGCAGAAGACATGGCACAAGGACAAGAAGATGCTGGAAAACAAAATTGCCGTAAGCCCTCAATTCTTCCTCCATCCAACACTTGAAAAACGCATTTTTTCTCTGAAAACCATTTTCAAGTGACCCTGATTTATTTATATATTTTGAAAAGATAATTAAAGAAAATAAAGCAAAGTGTTTACTTTCAAACAGTTTTTGAAGTGTTTTTAACGACTTGAGCCATTTTTCCCGAAGTAATGTTGTTTGTTTCTCAAAAAAATCTTTCCGATTTCAATTTGAACTTTACGAATATTTTCTTGTTTGGATATTATTTTCAACCTATTGTTGTTGAACATGTCCAGTTAATTTTTCGTTGTAGGATCTAGAGGCAAAGATGTCTTCAATGGAGAGTAAGAGACGTGTTGTCCTGCCCCCTCTCAGTCGAGAAGTGACCCCTCCCTCTCTGGTATTGGACTCCCCCACTCGCACCCACTCTGATCCCAACAGTGCCGATGAGAGAGAGGATCCAGACAGCGAAATACTTGTGGTGGGTTCTGTCATTATTATCAGTATCAAAAAAAGCTCATGAAATCAACCTGCTGACCTTTCACATGTCCTTTTTTTTACAGAAAACGGAGCCATAAAATCAGGAAAATTTAAACATGCAAGGAAATACACACCTGTAAATTTAAGCAATAACGTAATTTTTTGAAAGCGAGACTATCGAACTTTAATTAAGCCATACACGTTTATGTTCAATGAGCATACTTTGTCATCAAATCGGTGTTATTTTTACAAAAAATTGTTTGCTGTTTTGAACGCGTTTTCAGCTAAACTTGTTTTCCAGCAACGACTAGCTCCTCTCACTATCCCCTCCTCCGTGTCCAGTAAATCCCCCAACCAGCAACAGCCAGTGCCCTCTTCCCTCCTCCTGTCTGCCCCTGGATCCAGACAAGGGTCCAGAGCAGCCTCGCCCAACTTCCTACCCAAGCGGATGGTGGTCGCAGGACCAAGCGGTGGGGAGGGGAAGTGCTGGGAGAGACAGGACCTGGAGTTGCACTGTGCCCACTTGGAGAGTGAGATTGACAGGTTGGAGAATGACTCGGACATGTACAGGGCACAGGTGGATGAGCTCAACTTCAAGGTCGAACAGGTGAGTAATGAATGATACTTAAGAGCTGATTATATGCTTTGGTAGGAAAGATAAATATTAACGAGAACGTAATAAAATCTGGAGAAAAAATTGCCACACTGGGTTTTCTTCATACAGCTAAGCTAACATAGGCTCATAAGAGAATTCTTGAAAAATAATGTTTCGGGGAAAATTCGATTGAACAGCTTCTCTAATACATGTATTAGTTTTGAGTATTGAGAGTCCCGTTAAACATCTCACTCAGAATTCGAACCTATCTAGAACTTCGAGAAGCAATAGTTCATTAAGCAAAGTAAAGATGATTGTTTCTGGTTCAGCTGGATGAGGCGATCATGAAGCAGAAACGGAGCAACGAACTGGTTGAGAAGGAGCGTGAACAACTGCAGCAGCGCTTCGTGAAATCTTTGAGGGAGAGGAGTGACCAGGACGTGGCCTTCAGGGCGGAGAGACAGCAGTGGGCGTGTGAGAAGGAGAAGCTGATGCTGAAGTTGGAGGAGGTGCAGAGGGCGAGGAGTGCCGAACACAGGAAGGTAGGTTCATCGGGGATGACTGCTGGCAGAATGACCGAATGACGGAATAAAACTAAAATCAGCCTTGAAAAATTTGAAAGTTTAAAATTTTAAAATTTTTAACACAATTGATTTTTTTTCACTGTCTAGACGTCGTCCACCATTATGCATTTTCGCCTTTAAATTAGCATTTTTTGTGTAACGCCAACACTTTTGAATCTGTTTTTTTTGTTCATTTCTGATAAACTGATATATGCACAAGATATTACAAAATAACGGTACTTCAAGCGTTGTGTTATATAAAAACACGTTCTTGGAATATTATGATAAAAAATTTATGAACTCATTTAAAAACCTCACCTGAAAACCCGCACACTGACGAGAAACTTTTGTCGCTCATCAAACGGCGCATTAAAATTCAAATCAGCGAAGCTTAAAAAGTACATCTAACAAAGTGTTCGATACTGCCACATCCAGCATATGCCATGGCCTTCTTAGTAGAGGGGACAGCCGCTTTTATTTGCATTTAAAATATCTGAACCATCGGAACACTCGTTTATGTTTCAGATTGAACAGGAAATGTGTGAAGTGGGTGTGAGGCTGCGGGAGTCTGAGAAGGAGAAGATGAAACTGCAGTTCGAGTTAGAAAAGGTGAAACAAGAATTAGAAGCAGTGATGTCATCTGTTCAGTCTCATCAGGCTGCTACTCTATCCGACGGAGCAGAATCAGCCGACGAACTAGAGGTGAGAAGAGTTCAGAAGTTTGAGGCCATTTATCCATGGCGGAAATGATCAGTACGATACCTTATCCAATTCACCACCGCTCGTCCACTTCGCCAGTGCTCCGTACTTGAAGCTACATTAGCTCAGTCGGAAATGACTATTTTTTTGACCTCACAAACCACTGCAGAAAAGTATGAAACAAGATTGTGAATCATCAAATTATCAGTATCAAAATAAACAAGAAGATTTTATAAGCATTTAGACATATACATACTTCAAACTGTGTCGTTTTTTTTTTTCGTGGTGTGGTAAGAAAAGGGTCTGAAGAAAAGCCTTAAAACTTGAAGGTTTTCGATAAAATTCATGAATTTGGAGTATTTAACAAATAACTTTTTCAAAAAATGAAAGTGAAACATTTTTAAAAAATCAAAAAATTATCGAAAATTTTTTTCCAAAATCGAACCCTTTAAAAATGTTTTATTTTTAACGAACTTTCGAAAACTACTTTACTGTTACAAAGTTAGGCTCAATATAATTTACATGGCTTCTACAATAAGCGTACAAAAAGCCATTTTGTTCATTTTATTTGCTCAAAAGTAGAATAAAAGTAATAAATTTTAAACCGTTTTCTCGACACAGAACACTTTTGAAAAATTTTTGAATCACGACTGAAACTGCTCTAAAAAGATATATTACTCAGCTCATTTTCATAATTATGAGATAGCTAATTTTTTTTGCAAAACAACAAAAAAGAGAAATTAAAAAAGCCAACAGACAGTTGCAAAGTAGTGAATAAACCCAAAGAAAAACAGAAAAAAAACGGACTTTTTGATAAAATTTTGACAATTTTCAATTTTTAAAGAAAAAATTATTTGCTTTGTTTTTTGAATTTCCCAAAAATTGTGATTGATACTTTTTTGAGTGTGCCAATCATAAATTGCAGTCATTTTGTGATAGCACTAATCGTGTTTTGATTTGATTGTGTGATTGAGAGGCAAAGATTTTTTCCGCAGTAAAGTCGAGTTAAATTCCGCTTTCGAAACTAAAAATCGATCAGGCTTTGTCACGTCATTTTTTTTGTAATTGGAGAGCGAACTCTGAGTACCTTCTACCAAATGAATTTGAATTGAACTCAAAAACTGTACAGACACCTAAGGGCATTCATAAATGCATTAATTTGTATGAATGCCTTTTTTTGTATATTTTAGCACACTTCAAGTTTCCCTGAAATAAAACTAAAAAAACATCGGGACTTGTTTAAGAGTCTTAACAACGTTCCTCGTCTCTTAAGAACACACCCGAAGAAAACTTCATTCCCATTTGCAATGGTCGGAACAATCATCATTTTGCTTATTAGATTCTCAAAAAACTCAAAGCTCCCATGATAGTTTTAAGATTTCTCAACCAAAGTTTTTAATTGGATTTACACTAACGTCAGATACTTGCATGAAGAAAATTGTTAAGGTAAGTATCAATTTACCAAAAACTTTCAAATTATAACAAGGATAGCCGGTTACTGTGCAAGTAGCACAGAATGTTCCGACCATGGTCTTTAGAAAACTACGGTTTAGAAAATTTTTTCCAATTGAGTGTAGTTTTTTTTTTACTTCGTGTGATAAAAAAAAATTGATGTAACAATATAATTTAGGCATATTAGACAGTCATAGTAACATAGGCAAATCGGACAAAAGGTTTTGAAGAAAAGTTCCTAGAAAACTCGAAAAAATTATTTTAAAAAATCTTTTCAAATTTTTTTGCAGAAAATTTTTGAATTTTTTTGAACTTTTTGATTCCCAAAATTGCACAAAAAAAACTAAGTTTTCACGGCTTAAATTAAGCTCAAATAAGCAATTGTAATTCTACACGGACACCTTATTAGCTCAAAATTATACCAAAAAATCAAAAATTTCAAAGGTCGTTCGAATCACGACTAAAACGGCTGTAAGATGACATATGACTCGACCCATTCCGATGATTATTAGTGGTACCTAATTTTGCGTGGGAAACAAAAAAAAACTAAAAAATACCCAAATACAAAGTTTCTCCCCATTTTCAATGGTCGGAACAACAATTTCCTGAGCTTAATAAAATCAAATATTTTTAAAATCTTTTGGAATGTTTTGTTTCTTTTTTTTGAGAAAATGTTGGTATTTTGAAATTTAACTTACCGCACTATTAGCTCAAAAAAGTAGAAAAACTACAAGTACAGCTTAATGGTCGGATTTCTTAGTTTGGTCCTCCACTTTTGACTTTGTGCTCTAAATCGGCCCGATTAAAAAAGCAAAGTTTTGAACCGCTCGTTTTCGAAGGGAATATACTTTATAAAAAATTGTCGCACAAATCACGGCCAAAATAGTTTTAGTATCAAATACCAGGTAAACACATCTTAAATATATTTCAAATTTGATCTATTTAGATATCGCACTCAACGACTTCAAAATCAGAGCGCCGTAGTGGAGAGAAATTAAAGGAGCTGGAACGAGAATATTTGGAGACTCAATCTATGGTGGACAAACTAGGTAAGTCAGTTTGACACATTTGAATTGAAAATGATTTTTAAGGACGTCTGTTTCTCATCATTGCCATTTAAATTCGGGAAAAAAATTTAAAAAAGAACTCAATCTTTTTCCGTGTTGAAATAACCAAGAAAAGGCATATGCATGTCTTAATCAAGATCATAACAATAGCACGAATTTATTAAGCCTGAACACTTAGTATATTAATCAGTTCGATCGAGTATAACCTTCTTAGCGTTTACTAAAATACTTTAATACCTTTAATAAAAAGATTTAAAAGATTTTTTATATTTTGTTGTGCTAGAGAGTGAGATCGGCCAGTTGCGGGGTGACCGGGAGAGTCTGCGGCGGGAGTTGAGTGAGAAGGAGACGGAGAACCTCTGCTGGAGGGAATGGAAGGAGTCGGAGGCCACCAAGACACTCAAGGAAAGGGAGAACAAATTCCTTCAAGAGAAGGCTAGTTCACGGATTTTTTTACAACTAAAATTTGAACTAAATTCCCACAGGTTTGACGAAAACGCTTATTTTATTACTAGCCTCGAAAATTTTAATTATGGCCTTTGTTCAATGGTGAAACACAGATGAAGAAGTTTTGTGAAAAAGATGAACTGGATAAATGACCGTTTTATTGCAAAACTCGAGCATAAAAAATGGTTTTGGGAAAAAGCTTTCACTAGCAAAAATGAGCAGACACCTAGCTTCTTTGAGCTTGCGCATTTAATTTGAGCAGTAAACATTTCAAGTGTAACTTTAAGTTACCTTCGGCACAATGACCGAGAATTGTCTTCGGTGAAGTTTAACCTTTAACGATCGTGCGGGGTCTCGAGTTTGCGATGTGGTTACACGGTGTAGGTTCTAGACATTACGACTTTCCAAAATTATGAGAACATAATTTACACGAGTCATGAATGGAACATTGTCATTGACTTGCTGACTGTATTACAATTTGTTATCAAAATGCTACAAACTAATTGAAGAAGATCTTAGATTTTTTTTGATCGACTTGGTACAAATTTTTCAAAATTCGATAATATCTTCAAGTTCAGCAGCCTGCATGGTTTTTATGAAAAGTCTGCTTCGTAGGTTGAAGCAACCAAAATTTTCGAAATATTTCACTTTTAAAGTCTTTTTTATCCGGATAGTGACTTTGTCGTCAATGACTTCGTTGAAATATCGGGTCGCAATGTTATAGACTAAAAAAATTCTCAAACAGTCGGACTTGCTCCTTTCTCATGGGTTTCTTCCTTTTAAAACATAGCTTATACGTATTTTGATTGTAGATTTGACCATTTTGGCCAGTATATCATAACTAGTTTTAGAAATCTTCTTGTGGAAATAACCTCTGTGGAAATAACCTCGCAAACAATATAGAAAAGTTGAATTTATGCGCTCAAATTAGTTCTTTAGGAAGTTGATGAGCATGTATGACTTACTCGTTATGTTGCCTAAAAGTGAAAAATGACAGAATTAATAGAGTTACTTGGTCCGGCGTATGAAAACGGCTAAAACTTTAAGAATAATTTTGCGCTGATGAACGAAATCATTCAACAAAAAATCCATTCCGGCAGAAATAATTCGCAAAAACTACTGCTCCAATCTGAATACAGGTGTCTCATTACTAGATGTGTTGTTTTTTGAAATTTTGTCCAACTTTCTGGTACAAGCTCCCAAGAACTCTGTATCTTTAATAGTTGCAGAGAAAAAGAACAAAACGTGAAGAGAAAATTTGTCCATTTTTTCGTTGAAATCAAAAAGTTGCAACTTCTATGTCCTGTGACTGTACATTTATTCGTTAAATTATTAATAATTTTTTCTAAATAAAGGCAACAAGTTCAATTTTGTATTAGTTTGACTGTGTTTTTTTTCAGGAATCGATTCTTCACGAATTGACAGAGTGTCAGACGCAGATCTCGTTCCTGAAGGGAAAATTGGCCGAACAAGTGTCGGGAGGGGAGTTGGCGGGCAAATTCCACGAGTGGATGGGGGAGGTGAACAAACTACACGAGAGATACAGGGCACGCGAGAACGACGAGAAGAGCATGCTTCAGCAAAGTCAGTATTTTTTTAAAACTTTTCTCTCAGTGAAAATAAGAGAGAAAAAAATTTTATCGTTATTTTTTGTGCCCTCATGACTATCAAAGTGTTTTTGCCATAATTATGAAGCAAAACAGAGCAAAAAAATATTAAAGAGTCTTGAGTTTTCGACGGAGTCATAATTTCAAGCTGCAATTTGTTGTTTGTATGCATAATTGAAAAATCGAGTTGGTATCGGTTGACATGAAAAGGAAATGACGAATGAAACTCTACTAAATGAGACTAATTTCACTCATTTCCTGGTTTACCGTCGAAATTTCCCTCTTTTCAAGCCAAACTGCAACTGAGGACTAACCAGCAACAGTGGGAGGAGAAAGAGAGAGAGCTGAAGAAACAACTGGCCATTCTGCAGTGTGAACTGAAAGAAATGAAGAAGATGAATGAAGAGAGGCAAAATAGAGATAGTGAAACTATTGAGAACTTGAAACAGGAGGTCAAGGACGTAAAGGAAAAGTTGGCGGAAAGAACTAAAGCCGAGGAGAAACTCATCAAAAAGGTGCAAGATTTTACCATTTTTTGTCTCTAAATACTATAATTCGATCGTAATTTTTTTGCTTCGATATAAATTACGGTGGAAAAGGGTATATGAAGCAAGAACTATGCGTACAGCTTTGGGGGACGACAAAAACTGCATGCAAAATTACTTCAAAAACGCAAAATTTAGATCAGAGACTTCATTTAAAATCGGCATTTTGGCAACTTATCTAAGAACTTATCTAAAAATCTTCTTGATATAATGATTGTGGCCCTATACATAAAGAAGTTTCAATTGTTTTTTTTTTCAGACCAAAGAACAGGAAAAAGAAATTTGCAAACTAAAGAAAGAGGAATCATCTCTCCTCGTGAAGTTGAGTGAGCAAGAGAAACTGAGCAAGAAAGTTCTAGAAGGAGTGAAGAGTAAGTTCGAACTGTTTCTGGAGCAGTGCAGAAGGAACTTCCACGAGTCCAGACTGCAGTATGAGTCAGAGATAGTCACCAGCAAACATCTCATTGGTCAACTGCAGGTAAAGTTAATACAAACATAAAAACGTCTATGTTTGCAACAAAAATTACGCTGTTACACTTCGCAAACACAGGCAATAACCCAAAAAAATGACTCTAAAAGGATTGGAAAAAAGGAAGGAAAAGGCAAATTAAGTGCCGGAATCGACCCGTCATCTAGGCAAAAATTGATAAAGAGAGTTTTTCAATAGGCTTTTCTTTAAATTCCTAGAACTATCAAGCCCTACAATTACATTTACAGGTGTTTTAATATTTCATTGACACTGTTCGAAGTCTGATGGCTAGCAAAGTAATTATTCACAACTACAAGATAAAAGTTTGACAATGATTTACAGGCCGAAAAAGTGGACCTAGAACGTCAGCTGGATACCAAATCAGCCCTGCTTCAAGAAGCCCAGAGAAACATCGAGGAGAACCGGGCCAGGATGATGGCACTCCAGCGAGAGTCCAGGAACAAACAGGAGTCCCTGGACACGTGTACACAACAGTTGAGTAAACTGGAGTTCGAACTGCAGAGGAAGCAGCAGGAGAGTCTGCAGCTGCACCAGAAGTTGATGGCAGAGCAGAGACGGGTGGTGGATATCTTCAACAGACACACCAACACCCTCAAGATATACCAGAAACAGGTATTTTATCCTTTTATTTGTTCAAATAAGAGCAAGTTATTATCGTAAACGAATCGTGCACGAGTTTTAAATGCTCTTGGAAAAAATAATAGCGGTGTTTGAACAATTCTTTAGTTTGCGCTTTAGGTCTAAGTTATACATTCATTTTTAATAATTTCAAAAACGTCCAAACAATGGAATTTTTGTTTGAAAATTTCAGGATTTTTTTCGAGGTCAAGGTCTCCATGCCTTTTTCTCTAAAACTCTTGAATAGTTGTCATATTTCCTTGTATCTGCAGAACCGCAACAGTCGAAACATTGAGAACTGGGACCACCAGCCTCCCTCATCCCTCCTACTCCACTCCTCCACATCTGACCCCAACATGCTGGACGTGGTGGGGGAGCTGCGGATAGTGAATGAGGAACTGATGGTGTCGATGGAGAAGAGTCAGAATGCGAGGAAGGGGGAGGTGGGGGTGCTGGAGGAACAGATCGCCAGTCTGAAGGAGGAGAAGTTGAGGCAAAAGCAGAACTTGATGACCAGGATCAACGAGGTAAATGGATTTCACAGTTCCTTTTCAGGCAGCTGTTTGTATACAATGACAAAGAAAAACACAGCCCAAATTTAAGAAAAACATTTTTTAACTTTGAATTAAACATCTGAATTGAAATGCGATTAGTACATATTCGATGAGTATTTCCAAAAAAATCCAAAAAAGCAGCGGTAGTAAAGCCCCCCCCCCCCCGCTAATCTTCGCCCCCATAAATCAGGTCGTGCTTTGATCAAAATTTAAGGATAGAAGTCCGTGTAAACTTATTAATAAAAAGGCACGACAGTCAAAAGAGTGTTTGATTTTCCTCCAAATAAAATTCTTTCGACGAAAATGCTGTTCTTTTTTCATAGTGCAAGTTGCACTCTTAATCTTCAGGCATTCAATCTAGGTCTTTATAAGAAATTACAATTACGTAAATGTTTTTTTTTCAGCTGGAGGGCCAATTGCGTAATGTGGACTTGGTGCATGAGCAGCTGAAGACGGCCATTGAGGGCTGTTCGAAGCAGCAGCGACTGTGGCAGAGTGAGAAGCAGGAGTTGATGAAGAAGAATGCCGAGTTGGATCTGACCAAGTTCTCAGACAGGTCCAAGATATACGAACTGCAGATTGAGACCAACAGACTCAAGAGGTTAATGTTACGGATATTAGCATTGAGATTCAAGGCGGGAATGATTATTAACCAACCAACGAGATTCTTAAACTGATTTTGTTGTGGTATTCTTAGACTACATACCCAGTGGTTTTTTAAAAATAGAAACCAACTACGTGCAGATAGCAGTTATGAAGCGTAACCGTGTAACTTTCCGGGTTCAATAAGTATTACAAAAATTTTTCAATTGTAGAAATAGGTAGTTATCTTAACCTGGTGTTCTGTTGTATCCTGTACTCAATGAACCTATTTTCTAGGTTAACAGACATTGGTTCCGAAAAGGGGTCCAAGATGTCCGGACTGGAAGCCTATGCTTTTGAGAAACAAGATGACCCAAATGCTACACAATTTGATGATAAAGAGTTGGCCAAGGTAAGGAGTTTTTCCCATTTTATGTTACTGGTCTACGACAAACCTACAGGACAGAACATGTAATATGTTGACCTCTGATGAAAGGCTCTAGAATTTGGCAGACTTCTAAGTTTAAGCACTACTTTAACACGCTGTTACTTCAAAATCAGTTTCTACTGAGCTGTTGAAGCAATAATTATCAGTTTATAATGCCCTCCCCTAAATACTGTTTTTCTTTCAGGTGGAGCAGGATTTGGAGAACCTTATGGAAAGTTTCCTCGAACTCAGCATTTCCAAAAGGTTAAAAAATCCAAAATTAATCTGAAAGCAGTAATTATTCTGAACAATTTGTTCACTAAAACCTTCAATCCATTATGGAAAGATGCTAGAAAAAACTATGATGAGCAAGAACGGAAAACAGTTTAAACCATTTCCTCTTTCCGTTCGATTAAAATGTGAAAACATGAAAATATTGGCAGATATTGGCAAAATATTGCATGTTTTAGGAAGCATGATTCGAGTGAGACTAGTTCTCTGTTGAGTCGGGTGGACAGTAAGAAGCTGCAGAAGAGCAAGTCCCTCGACACAGACACAGACCCCCTCTTCACTCCTGCTAGTGCCACATATGCAATCAACATAGACACACCCCACAACAACAACAGCGACAATCTATCCGAAACACAGGTAACAGTCTCAACCAAAACTTGTCTAAATTTGACTATCACACTTAAAACTCGAATAATTTCCGGCGTCGAAAAAATTTCATTATGAATAGTAGCAATTACAACATCAGGGTGGAGAAAAATCTGGTTTTCAGAGAAGTTTTCATTTCATATTTTCGTCGAGTTTTTTTAAGCTAATCAATTAATATAATTGGTAAAGTGGAACGATAAATCTCGTCGACACGCCATCAATCGCACAGTAATTTTCTAGCTGGTTCAGTAAATAGAAGCAAGTATGAACATAGCCAACAGATGGTTGGAAAAGAGTGAACGCAATGAACGCAAATAAACAGAAAAAAAAGGGTCACACGCAAATAAACTGTATAAGATTCGGAACTGCTTTCATTGACTGTGATTGAACGGGTGTCGCTATTTTGTGATTATTTAACAGATACGTGTGTTGTTCTTGAAAGTTTGAAACATGTTCGTTTTTTTTCTATAGGCCGATTTACAGTTGTTTTATCAGCGGTTGTTGGCATGTTTCAGAGCTACTTCAAGTACCCTAGTCTGAGTGGGTCTGAAAGGGAGAGGGATGGGGGCAGTAGTTGTTCATCCTCACTTCCAGCGGGAGGGGGTAACAAGTACCAGAAGAAACAGAAGTCAGTTTTCCACAACAGCCTATCAGACAGACACAAAATGAAGGTAAACACGAAAGCAAACGCTCTTATTTGATAGCCAAAAATGTAACAAAATTTTGGGCCTTTTTGATTAATATCCATTTATATTTTAAAAAAACATGATTAATTCTTTGTTTTTGAAAAGTTATGTATTCTCAGTCAAAACAGAGTTCTAATTTTGCAGATAGATTTATTGTGTTTTCACTTGATTTGAACTATAAAAAAGTTGTGCCAAGCTACGAAGTGCTTTACACTTCACGGAAAGTCCGTCGCTATCAGCTTTTTACTTAGACACGGCATTAGCGTGTGAATTTTGTTCAGGTGATCCATCGCAGCAACACCAACCCCCTCAACCACCAACTGGAGGAACACGACATCCGGCTAGAGGGGACCTCGGAACAGCGAGGCAGTGAGTCAGATATAAACCAGCCCACTACGTCTTCCTCCTTAGATCGCAGGATGTATCTGGGCATAGGGGGAGGGGCACGAGGGGGTGTGTCTTCATCCCCGAGACATTCGACGGCGAGTACAGTGTCTTCGGGGCGTACTCACTCGTCGTCGCAGCAGTCGCAAAAGAAAAGACATCATATATTCTCCTTTTTTAAGGAGTCAAACACCAAAAGTGAGTTATAATCACAAAAAATTGTTTCCAAGTGAGGTCGTTACACAGACAAATTGAGAATTAGAGACTCTTGTACGAAAACATCACTTTATTTTGAGATACAAAAAACAATGATCGCATAGAATTAGGGACGGGTTTAAGGAGATGCGACCCCCTCACCACCCCGAGTTTTCCCTCTTGATAGTATTTTAGCTATTGAACCGCGCGTTGAAATGCGGTTCTAAAAATACATAATGAGACCATTTATATGCGTAAAATCAAAATATAAAACGTTCTTCCTCTCTGTCAAGAAATGCGGACTAGTTTTTCTCGACAGTTTTTCATTATTTTTGAAATCTGAATCACGGCCAATAGCGCTGTGACAGAATGCCACCCTGGGCTTGCTACCAGCTTTTGTTGGGGAAATTAAAATTCGGCACAAGCGCCAACCTTATTCCACAGTTACTTCCCACTTTGTGAAGTGGTCGAAACAGAAAACTTGTCAATAATTTTTGGTGATGTCATAGTTCATCAATAGGTCAGTCAATATGACAAATAGCTCATGGCAGCGAGAAATCTCAGATAAGTTAGAATTCCGTTTTTGGAATTAAGGTATAGTTGTAAGTGAAAAATTAAATTTGAAACATGAAACAAAAAATGCACAATATTGAATTCAACTAGAATCGTGCCTAATAACTAACAAGGATGCTCGTATCAGGGCGAAGCCCTGAATGTTCCGACTGCCTTTTACTGTTTAATAAAATGTAATAAAAATGAAAAAAAAATTCTAAAATTTGAAATTTTTTATGAAAATCATCCCCCCACACGCCATATAAAGTACAAAAGGATAGATTTCGCTCATTGTAACAAATCAATTATGGCAAATAAGCTTCTTTCAACCAATTTGGAACGATTTCTAAGACGGATTAAATCTCCGCTTACGCGTTAATAGCGCGAATTATATCGCGCGTTAATTGTCCCAAATTGGTCAAAATGGCAATCTTTAAACCCTCATAACTTCACGAAAAATGATCACAGGTGAAATATCTTTTCAAATATAAGCTCAGGACAACAATAGCTTTCGAATGATATAAAAAAATTCCGTCAAAAATGGCTAGTTAAAAAGTCGAAATTTGTCTGAAGAGAAAAAAACCCACCCCGAGCACAAGTATTCCGTTACTTTCGTATCGAAAGTCGGAACAATAATAGATATAAAATTGACATAAAACTGTTCGCAGAAGATCGCTTGAAGAATGACCAGACAATGACTCTCGGTAACACACGTTCAGCATCCACTTCTTACCATCCGGAGACATCTCATATGACGTCATCAAACACAGCTCATGAACTATCCTCCTCCACTGACCCCCCACCCACTCCAGTTACCCCCCAGACCCCGGACAGAACAGGGGGGAGTATTTTCAATGTGAGGAACAGTGACTGTTCCCTGTCTATAGCTGGATCCTGGAAGGATAATGACAGCACGTGTAAGACATTGGACTATCCTGTGACTCACAAAGAACACAAGTTGAAGATCACACAGAGCGAAACATCAATAGGTCAGTCAATATTCGTAAATTTGGGGGAGGAGGGTGAAATTTTCAACAGGGAAATATTTGACAATATTTTTATGCTATTACCGATCATTTCAAGGATTTCTTCAACACTTGTTGACTTGTTGAAATAAAAAAAATCTCACTAATTAAACTTGTTTTTGAGAGACGAAACCTCAAATCCATTTGGAACCAGAAATTTGAAACAAAAACTCTTTTCTGTTAAATTATTTGTGGGAAGGTTGCTTTATTTACATTTCATTCAATATGATCCAGAACACTCGTGTCATTCCAGGAATCAGCAGTGGATACATCCAGGAAAATCCAGCCACTCCTGCGACCACTTCGCCTGCTTCTACGATGTCGGTTCCAAGAAGAAAGAAACGAAGCAACAATAACAACAATAGTAACAACAGCTCAACTTTGAACAAATTCACAAACCTGATTCGATCCAGGTCAAGGTCACATGAGAAGCAGCTGTCCGAACAGTGCGAGGATTATCAGGAGAAGCAGCTGGTCCCGTCCAGCGTCGAGGCCAGGAAGAACTCGGGCACAATCGATTCGGTTAGTTGAATTTTAAATGTGAAGTAAAAAAAAACATATCAACGACAAAAAAGTCGACAATGGAGCAATTCAGATCATTGTAGAAAAAAGTTGTTACTCTCTTGTATAATAGGTTAATAGCTTTAGCTTTGTTACTTTTTGTTATGTCGCAAAAGTAGTTTTTATCACTAGCTATGTTCAAAGTAACACCAAATCAGGATCTGTAAAGATATTGATTTCGTTGGTGTTTTCTCGTCACTTATGGTTCACATAGAATGTTTGCGTCAAGCAGTGATGTGACATTTTGTCCCAGCGACTCTTGGTAGCTTTCCAATAAACGAGAATTCGTTGCAGCGTAATTTACCACAGAGGCGAAGCGGAGGCCCGCATAACTTGCGATACAACGCAAGCGCAGCATTGTAAGCTTGCGAATAGATAATGAGACAGAAATAACAAAATTAAGAAATGGAAAAAAATAAAGTTAATTTCAAAAAAACTGCCGAAAACACAGCCACAAGTGTTAAATAAGCTTTTAGAATTTACCCACAGGCCATTTAGCAGAAAACAAGTGAGCCGAACCAAAAACAAAATACCATAAAACATTCTTTTCAATTAAAAAAATTGATTAAGTTTGTAACTTTGAAAATTTTCAACACAAACTACCTGAGTTTGTCAAAAAACATCAACCAATTTTTGTTCTAGAAGCGACACAAAATAAGTTATCTATGCCGAAACAAACATAGGTTGAAACCAGTTAGGCCGTATAAAACTTTTAAGCGAAAAACAAATCAAAAAAGAAAACCAAGGAAAATCTACAACGTCAGGGCTATTACTACTAAAAAGTAGAAGAGTAAATAAAATACACTTCCGTCAAGAATGAAAATTGCTGAAATCACAAAAAGCATCCCCGATGTGCAACTTAGCCGACAAAACACAATCAAACAAACAAAAGTCCAACAATTTCAATTTTCCCCGAAAAAAAACTCAATTTCATTCATACTGAAAAACAAAAAGTGTGGTCGGGACTCGAACCCCATTTTTTTTATACAAATGCAACCGCGTTACCTCTAGGCCAATGGGAAGGAGGCGCGAACTTGCCAGGGTTCACTAATAAATCTTACAGAAGTAAATCACTAATAAATCTTACACTCTCGCAAGTGTTATAAATAAACATGGATAGCCGGTTGCTGCGCAAGTAGCAGAGAATGCTCCGTTCTTCTGTAAAAACGAATATCTTTTTAGCAAATACTTTTTCAGAATTTTTTTCGATTTTGTTTTTAGTCATGAGCGTATGGGGGGAGGGAGGGGGCGTATTTCTTAATTAGGATTGGTTATTGATTAAAGCAAATTGAACTTAGAATCAAAATTAATCCGAAAACTAGGTTTCAGACTTATTAGTCCGAATAGCCATCAAAAACGGAGACCATTTTTTCTTTAAACTAAGATAACAGTTATGAAACTTTTAAAAAGTGAATTACCACTATTAGGAGTTTAAAAAAATTCTACAATTGATTTTCTTCAAGCTTTCTTTCAGGTAGTCAGAATCAGCTGAAAAACAAAATACCTTACGCTAAAGTTCCTTCCATTTTCCTGAAGTGGTAGAAAACCAAGAAACTACTTGAATATTGATTGGGCCAAGCACAGCAACCAAATGGCCATACCCTGGTCGTTGTGCGAATGAATATAGAGAAAATTTTGGAATTACCAGGCAATGATGCCTGATCAAAATAGTTAGCGCGAACTGTCGCTTTTCATAATCGCAACGAATTGTCGCCATTTCAAGTCAAGCACAACAAATACTTCAATGTAAATACCAGAAAAAAGTCTGTTGAAAAAGTATAATGTCTTTTTTGTCTTAGAATGCAATGTTCTAGTTTCTCTGTTTTAGTTTTTTTTTTGTTTCAGGATACAATGGGAGGCGCAGAGAGGAAGTGGTTCTTCACTTTGGGACGCAGGAAGAAAAGCAAGGTAAGCTAAACACTCGCCAATTCATTGGTTCAAATTCAGAGGTTGCCGCAAAAAATTCGAGTGTTTTCTGTTATACGGCTCAAAGTTACCAAGTTTTTAATTGAGCTTCTCTTTTTCAATGATAATCTAGATTCGTATTTGCTATGAAACAGTTTCAACTGATCAGATTCAAGCATGACGATCAGTCATTCCAATATTATAACGAGCATTTTTGGGCCGTCTAACAGAAAAAAAAACTCAATAATTTATAATAAAGTGTTTTGGTTGATATAGAAATATCCATAAGTTTATTTGTAATTTTTCAAGATAGCAACAAGGAAAATTTGAGGAAGCGAGTGTGCATTTCTTAGGTTTTCCCCCACCATAATTTGATTTTACATACTTTTATACTTTATACTTTTACATCCCGCAAACTATAGATGAAATGCTATTGTTTCAGACTCCTTCTGATGGGAATGAAAGTGACAGTGACAATAGGAAGAGAGCATCTAGCAGTTCATCAGCACCAGTAGATAATCAGACGGACAAAGAGTCAAGTCTGTTGACGTCCCAAGGCTCGACAGGTGCGTCCTAAAAACTTATCAGAACAGCCTGAGTATTTTTGTTTTATTGCTCTTCCTCTGACATATCGATTTGTGCATTCTAGTGGACATAGAAAACGTGCAATTTGAAACACAGTTATTTAATGCGTGTATAATAGAAAAAAAACCAAACAAATTCAAAAATCTGAAAAAAAAGTTGAAAATGAATTTTAAAAAGAGTAAGAGGCTGACTAAAAATATTTTCGCAGGGTCTCTCGAAGCAACTTTAGCCCAAGCAGCACGTCTTGTAACCGAAGAACTCGGCACCCTAATAACCGAGGCCTCTGATTTCGAAGTCTCAACTGACAAACCCTCATCATCGTTCGACGCAACCGAGAGCTCTTCGAGAAATTCGAGACGCAGTGGCGAGTCAAGAGTCACTTCAAAAGACGAGAGCAAAGGAATGTCGGCTATCGAGAGAGCAAAAAGAGCTCTGAGCCCCAGAAGGAGCGGGGAAGAAATGGGCAATGATCTTTCAGTTTCAGAGAGGTCAGGGGTCAAATTGAGACCAAGGGCTTCAAGTCCAATGCCGAGACCGATTTCAACAAACTCAGTCAAATTTCCTCCTCCAGTCAAGTAAAAAAGATAGAGAAGCTTCACATTTTTGAAAAACTATTAAATTTCTAGGAGTCTTTGTATTTATCACTTTAAATGCTTTTGAAAAACAAATTATCTGGCTACTTAATTTAAATTTTTATGATCTCTTCCATATTAACCAAAATAACTTACAGAGTTAATACTTCATGCTTACGAGAAAAAATGAGCTTATGCAAGAAAAAGTATAAAAGAAAAAAAAGCGAAAATTAGCTTTTAATTACAAAACCAAAAACATAAGGAAGCTTTAAAAAATAAAACATAACATATCTTTCAAAACCCTTTTTTTGTGAAACTCTTTCTGTGATTAACAGTCTTAACCAAAATTGATGAAATAAGCAGTCACTTCCTAAAAATTACAGCATATATAATTGCGCCCCAACTAACTTATTTAATCAGCCTAACGTTTATTTCAGGGTATCTTCCCAATAACCTCAATTTTGCTTAAGTGTTGCCACTTCATAAAGGAGACAGTTATTTAGATCTGAATAACCGGCGCCCCAGCTCTCTATTGGTTATCTGTACTAAGACATTCGAAAAATTGATGCCTTTTTGATTATATAACTAATATCAGAAGTTCAACTTATATCAGAAGTTCAGCTCTACTTCAAACACTTTGAGTTCCGTCCAAAAGTTGCCTAAAAAGATGCTCTTGCTGATTCAACCAAAAGAACTCGCTTCGATCTACATGAAAATTTTGGAAGCAGTTAAAAACTAGTACTTCATGGAGGTCGGGGTTGTGTCTCAACTCGTTTAAGTTTTATCTGAAATGAAATCCAAAATGACATCAAAAGCATCACGATTCAAAAAATCTGAAAAAAAAACTTGTTGCTATGAGTGATTTAATTTTTACAGCAAAACTATTGTCAAAATATCTCGGTGTTATCGTTGACAACAAGTTCAGCTTTTTCCGAACAAACTATCAAGGTTAAAACTAAATTAGGAGGTCATTGTGGTTTTGTTTCCAAAATGAGACATTTTGTACCAAGGGCAGTACTGTTAACGTATTACACGGCTAATTTAAAACCAATAATACAAAATAGGCTGCTTGTTTTTGATTATAGAAGCTAGAGTCACCTAATTCTCAATTCATTTTCAAAAAAACACCAAGAAAACATACTAATAATTGCCCAAAAAGTCTATGAATGTGGCCATTAACATTTCGCATAAAATACGCCAACAAGCTGCAACAGAACGTTTATTTAGACAGACTTTTTTTAAAATTGAGTTTTCTAAAAACAAGCAGATCGTTGCTCCCATTATTTCACACATCATGCTGTACAAGTGAAATTGG
The DNA here is from genome assembly GCF_963678635.1 of Symsagittifera roscoffensis. Classification (NCBI taxonomy): domain Eukaryota; kingdom Metazoa; phylum Xenacoelomorpha; order Acoela; family Convolutidae; genus Symsagittifera; species Symsagittifera roscoffensis. The sequence goes on along the minus strand of NC_087066.1, from coordinate 13,292,677 downwards.
ATCAACTTCGCTCACAAATCTGGGAAATAGGCTTCTACACGTGATTTTCGATAACCATCTTATGCCTGATACTTAAGGTTAAACAACCAAAAGGAAGTTTGCCTTTTTGTTCTTAACCTTAAAGATAATTATATTTATGCTAACCATGAAATAACCTGTTTTATATTTCTAAACTTTTTCAAAACCCGTAGCAAAAATGTGATCAGACAAAAAAAACAAGGTTAAGTAACTTTCAATTGTAGAAACTAAGGGGGTGATACTATCTGGTTTTCGAAAATTTCATTTTTTCTAATTTTTTTTAGGTTTTCCGATTTAAAAAACAAGATTGTTTTTTTTTCTGTAGAAAATTTCATAGTAAAAACTGTTCTCATAAAAAATGATATGAAGAAGCATGTAAAAAGCTTGAGTGTACCTTGGACTTATGGTATCCAGAACTCTTTTCAATTATAGTTTTTGAAAATGCGTTCAAGTTGAAAGCTAATTTAGTTGTAGCTTTCTGAAAAATTGCCGAAATTTGTTATTAACAAAATCTAAAACAAAAAATTTAAAATTATTATTTGCATGCTATCAGAGATGACACATAGGGATGTGATCTTATGCTGGGAAGAAGATGATTCTCTCAAATCTTCTGGTTTTCGAGAAATTGCGTTTTTTAAAAAGCCTTGAAAGAAAAAAATGAGAGAAAGGAAAAAAAATAGTTCTGCGCTGCTCTTTCATAATAGTATCCTGGTACATCGCCACCATGAGAGTAATTTGGGCCTGGCTTTACAGCGAAATGTTTACTTTTATAAAGGAACTATTATAGATATATAATAATTTTTTCTTCTTTTGTGTTCCTTTTTTGCAGTAAAAATGTAAATTGTACCGAGCGCTTATGCTATCATGGTTTTTGTTATAATTTCTGCCTGTTTTGCTGACTTTGGAAAATTTTACGAAAGCAAGAAGTTAAAACAAAGACAATAAACCATTATAAAGATTATGGATTTTATAGAAAAAGTTTCAAATCCTAATGACGTATCAGCTGTTTAAATTTCGCGAGTCTGCCAAGTTAGGCTTTCATGAAACAAAAGAAAAACATCTCAATGTCAAAAATTTAAATTTGTTAAATTCTGGGATCCTTGAAAGAAAAACATTGAATTCAGAAAAAAAAGTGTTTTTTTTAATGCTTTAGAAAATAAAAGTCGCCATCTGCACTTCTGTAGCTTAAATTGCCTTTCTTTTAGTAGATGAACTTGAATTGAACATAAAATTCATCCACTGTAAAACTTTTGAATGTATGGGGTACACAACGGTCAATGAGGTACAAAACGGTCAACTATTTTTTGATCGATTTTTCAACAGACTGTAACCTAGTTACAGTAACTCCAAGAAAGATAACCTTAAGTCTTCTTTTGGTTCTTTGGTTTCGCGCTATGATTCTGTTTTTTTTATTCTCAAAAGCAGCCGATCCGAAACTATCATTTCAGTCTTCTTTTCTACTGCTAAAAAGAAACACTTGGATTATAGTAATGGTGAATACAGCATAAAAGGTATATAGTTGGCCTTCTTTACGTCAGTCAGACAGATTTTTGAATATAGTTTTAGCTGCAGTTAGCAAGATCTTATTCCAGTTACTGATTTCTAGTTGCAGATAAAAAATCAATTGGGTCTTTTTTTCTGGTAATCAAAAAAGAATGCGTCGTTGCTGACACTGCGGGCTTTTTCTGAAGTAATAGCAATGGTATTTTCTTCTATTATACTTCTTTGCGCAATATTAATTTTCTGTTCTATCGCTGCATTCCACAAAACTGAATGTTGGTTGTACGATTGGTAATGGAAAATAGATTCGCAGCAGACTTGGTAGAGGGATCAATTTCGATATAGAAGAAAGTGAGCTAAAAGTAGCAGGTTTTTTCGTTTCTCGAGTTTCGCCTGAGTAGAGCCCAAAATTTGGCTTGTTTGTCAAATTTTTTTCGCAACTTACTTTACTGAAGCTACCTCTTCGACTTTTTGCGACTTTGTTGTACTGATGCAGGATGAAATGGGTGAAACCAAAAAATCTAAAATTGATTTCACCCAAAGCTTTAATTATTTCTCTAATAAAATAAATATTTGTGAAATTTTTTGGAGAAATTAGAACTTCCTGAGGACAATTTTTTTTCGAACAATATTCCCACTACTTCATTCTTCGATTAAACGGTTAGATTAGAGTCGACTGGGTTGTTTTCGAGAAATGCAAAAGTAACAAAACACCCACAGAATCTCAAAACATTGACTTTTCAGTGTGCCATTTCTTTTGCAAAAATTGCAAATAGCATTTTGTACAGGGGAGCTTCTCTTAACTCTATCTTTTGATTGAGCCCAAAAACTCGCACTCGAAGGTAGTTTTCGAGAAAAATAAATAAGTTTCAAAACAATCAAACAATCAAAAATTGAAGTTTCCGAGGGCCATGAAAATGTGTTTAAAATTTTTAGACATAGCCGCGAAAGCATGAGCATTTTTCACAGCTCAATATTTTGATTGAACTAAAAACCTCTTATTAGGTTTCAAGACAGGTTCAGTTTTCGAGACCAGAAAAAATTCAAAAAAAATTGGTCAAACAATCAAAACTTGACTTTTCCGAGGGCCACAGCTTTTTGTGCTAAAAACTGAAACCTAGCCGCTTATGCAGAGAAACTTCGCACAACCTGCTATTTCGATTAAAATCAAAATCTCACATTTGGTATGTTATTTTTTTTCGAAGAGCCATAAATTTCATTTTCAGATTTGGGAGAGTTGTTTTCAAAAGCCAAAAAATTTGAAAAAAAAACGATTCAAAAATCAATAAACTTTTGTGGAAGAAAACGAGCGTAACTGCCTAAGCAGCAGTGCTGTCTACAACCTATTCTTTCCATTGAACCTAAAAACTCAAGTGAGTGGTTTTTCCATTGATACCACCTTTTTGCAAATCGCTAAAAAAAGTTTGAGCAAAATTTTCGGAAAACTTGAAAAAAAAATTTCCTGCCTAAAACACGAAAAAACCAAATCACATACATTTCATAAAACATCTTTTTACACAGAGACGAAGCTGCACTTTACAAACACTAGCGGGTACACGACAGAAAGTAGCTCTAAAAACACAAAAGGAATAAAGTAGTAAAAAGCCTCGAATTAGTAATAATTCGGCTACGTCTCGGATTAGAACCTACCACATACTGCGACCTAGAGATTATAATTCTCACGCGGTAACTACTCACTCACGGACGCCTAATTAATGACAAAACTAGACACAAAATAGCAGAGAACAACTATTATGCAATTTCCAATGCTACAGTGAAATTTCAATTTGAGTGAACACTTTAATGAACACTTTTATTTGCAAGTTAGTTAAGAAAATATGAATGTTCGTTCTAATACACTAATGCTCGAAAGCTCGCCAGTGCGATAAAGCAGGAACAAACTGTTTGAATGATAAATTGAAAACCTATGCTTTGGAAAGAAAATGCTGGAAAAGCGTACCAGATAATTTAAAATGCATTTAGAAAAAAAAACGGATAATTAGCCCACAAAAGTTAGGACGAGAATCAAAACCAAAACTTTTCAAATACATTTCAAAAATTAAATAACACAAATTCGCTCAAAAGTATTTTTACTTTTTATTTTGAGGAAATTGAGCATGAAAGTGTAAAAAAAAGAACGTTTGCGGTGAAAAGTCCCAATTCCCAGAAAGCTTGCTGGGAAAAGTCATTTGCTCTCGCAATTAAAAACAAGATAACTTATCAGATTCATTATCGAATCATAACGCGGTAACTACTCAGTCACGGACGCTTAATTATGGACCAAAACAAGACACAAAACAGCAGAGAACAGATATTATGCAAATTCCAATGCTACAGTGAAATTTTCATTTGAGTGAACACTTTAATGAACACTTTTATTTGCAAGTCAGTTTAGAAAAAATGAATGTTCGTTCTAATACACTAATGCTCGAAAGCTCGCCAGTGCGATCAAGCAGGAACAAACTGCTTGAATCACAAATTAAAAATCTATGCTTTGGAAAGAATCAGCTGGAAAAGCGTACCAGATATTTTAAACTGCATTTAGAAAAAAAAAACGGATAATCAGCCCACAAATGTTAGGACGAAAATCAAAATTTTTCAAATACATTTCAAAAATTAAACACATCAAATTCGCTAAGAAGTAGTTTTACTTTTTAATTTCAGGAAATTGAGCATGTCGTAGCAGCAGCAGAAAGTGTAAAAAAAGAAAGTTTGCGGGGGAAAGTCCCAATTCCCACAAAGCTTGCTGGGAAAAGTCATTTGATCTCGCAAGTAAAAACATGATAACTTATCAGATTCATTATCGAATCATAACGCGGTAACTACTCAGTCACGGACGCTTAATTATGGACCAAAACAAGACACAAAACAGCAGAGAACAGATATTATGCAAGTTCCAATGCTACAGTGAAATTTCCATTTGAGTGAACACTTTAATGAACACTTTTATTTGCAAGTTAGTTTAGAAAAAATGAATGTTCGTTCTAATACACTAATGCTCGAAAGCTCGCAAGTGCAATCAAGCAGGAACAAACTGTTTGAATCATAAATTAAAAACCTATGCTTTGGAAAGAATATGCTCGAAAAGCGTACCAGATAATTTTAACTGCATTTAGAAAAAAAACGGATAATTAGCCCACAAATGTTAGCACGAAAATCAAAAATTTTTAAATACATTTCAAAAATTAAACACATCAAATTCGCTAAGAAGTAGTTTTACATTTTTATTTTCAGGAAATTGAGCATGTCTTAGCAGCAGCAGAAAGTGTAAAAAAAAAACAAAGTTTGGGGGGGAAAGTCCCAATTCCCACAAAGCTTGCTGGGAAAAGTCATTTGATCTCGCAAGTAAAAACATGATAACTTATCAGATTCATTATCGAATCATAACGCGGTAAATACTCAGTCACGGACGCTTAATTATGGACAAAAACAAGACACAAAACAGCAGACAACAGATATTATGCAAGTTCCAATGCTACAGTGAAATTTCCATTTGAGTGAACACTTTAATGAACACTTTTATTTGCAAGTTAGTTTAGAAAAAATGAATGTTCGTTCTAATACACTAATGCTCGAAAGCTCGCAAGTGCAATCAAGCAGGAACAAACTGTTTGAATCATAAATTAAAAACCTATGCTTTGGAAAGAATATGCTCGAAAAGCGTACCAGATAATTTTAACTGCATTTAGAAAAAAAACGGATAATTAGCCCACAAATGTTAGCACGAAAATCAAAATTTTTTAAATACATTTCAAAAATTAAACACATCAAATTCGCTAAGAAGTAGTTTACTTTTTATTTTCAGGAAATTGAGCATGTCTTAGCAGCAGCAGAAAGTGTAAAAAAAAACAAAGTTTGGGGGGGAAAGTCCCAATTCCCACAAAGCTTGCTGGGAAAAGTCATTTGATCTCGCAAGTAAAAACATGATAACTTATCAGATTCATTATCGAATCATAACGCGGTAAATACTCAGTCACGGACGCTTAATTATGGACAAAAACAAGACACAAAACAGCAGAGAACAGATATTATGCAAGTTTCAATGCTACAGTGAAATTTCCATTTGAGTTAACACTTTAATGAACACTTTACTTTTATTTGCAAGTCAGTTTAGAAAAATGAATGTTCGTTTTAATACACTAATGCTCGAAAGCTCGCCAGTGCGATCAAGCAGGACCAAACTGTTTGAATCATAAATTAAAAACCTATGCTTTGGAAAGAAAATGCTGGAAAAGCGTACCAGATACTTTAAAATGCATTTAGAAAAAAAAACGGATAATTAGCCCACAAAAGTTAGGACGAGAATCAAAACCAAAACTTTTCAAATACATTTCAAAAATTAAATAACACAAATTCGCTCAGAAGTATTTTTACTTTTTATTTTGAGGAAATTGAGCATGTCTAAGCAGCAGCAGAAAGTGTAAAAAAAAAGAACGTTTGCGGTGAAAAGTCCCAATTCCCAGAAAGCTTGCTGGGAAAAGTCATTTGCTCTCGCAATTAAAAACAAGATAACTTATCAGATTCATTATCGAATCATAACGCGGTAACTACTCAGTCACGGACGCTTAATTATGGACCAAAACAAGACACAAAACAGCAGAGAACAGATATTATGCAAATTCCAATGCTACAGTGAAATTTTCATTTGAGTGAACACTTTAATGAACACTTTTATTTGCAAGTCAGTTTAGAAAAAATGAATGTTCGTTCTAATACACTAATGCTCGCCAGTGCGATCAAGCAGGAACAAACTGTTTGAATCACAAATTAAAAATCTATGCTTTGGAAAGAATCAGCTGGAAAAGCGTACCAGATAATTTAAACTGCATTTAGAAAAAAAAACGGATAATCGGCCCACAAATGTTAGGACGAAAATCAAAATTTTTCAAATACATTTCAAAAATTAAACACATCAAATTCGCTAAGAAGTAGTTTTACTTTTTATTTTCAGGAAATTGAGCATGTCTTAGCAGCAGCAGAAAGTGTAAAAAAAAACAAAGTTTGGGGAAGAAGTCCCAATTCCCACAAAGCTTGCTGGGAAAAGTCATTTGATCTCGCAAGTAAAAACATGATAACTTATCAGATTCATTATCGAATCATAACGCGGTAAATACTCAGTCACGGACGCTTAATTATGGACAAAAACAAGACACAAAACAGCAGAGAACAGATATTATGCAAGTTTCAATGCTACAGTGAAATTTCCATTTGAGTTAACACTTTAATGAACACTTTTATTTGCAAGTCAGTTTAGAAAAATGAATGTTCGTTCTAATACACTAATGCTCGAAAGCTCGCCAGTGCGATCAAGCAGGACCAAACTGTTTGAATCATAAATTAAAAACCTATGCTTTGGAAAGAATATGCTGGAAAAGCGTACCAGATAATTTAAACTGCATTTAGAAAAAACGGATAGTTAGCCCGCAAATGTTAGGACGAAAATCAAAATTTTTCAAATATATTTCAAAAACTGAACACATCAAATTCGCTAATAAGTAGTTTTAATTTTTATTTTCAGGAAATTGAGCATGTATTAGCAGCAGCAGAAAGTGTAAAAAGAGAAAGTTTGCGGGGGAAAGTCCCAATTCCCACAAAGCTTGCTGGGAAAAGTAATTTGCTCTCGCAAGTAAAAACATGATAACTTATCAGATTCATTATCGAATCATAACGCGGTAACTACTCAGTCACGGACGCTTAAATATGGACAATAACTAGACACAAAATAGCAGAGAACAGATATTATGCAAGTTCCAATGCTACAGTGAAATTTCCATTTGAGTGAACACTTTAATGAACACTTTAATTTGCAAGTTAGTTTAGGAAAATGAATGTTCGTTCTAATACACTAATGCTCGCCAGTGCGATCAAGCAGGAACAAACTGTTTGAATCATAAATTAAAAACCTATGCTTTGGAAAGAATATGCTGGAAAAGCGCACCAGATAATTTAAATTGCATTTAAAAAAATCGGATAAGTAGCCCACAAAAGTTAGGACGAAAATCAAAACCAAAATTTTTCAAATACATTTCAAAAATTAAATACCTCAAATTCGCTATGAAGTAGTTTTACTTTTTATTTTCAGGAAATTGAGCATGTCTTAGCAGCAGCAGAAAGTGTAAAAAAAAAGAAAGTTTGCGGGAAAAGTCCAAATTCCCAGAAAGCTTGCGGGAAAAGTCATTTGCTCTCGCAAGTAAAAACATGATAACTTATCAGATTCATTATCGAATCATATTAAAATTAATGCTGCCGATTGTTCTAAAAATACCAAGACAAAGTAGTAAGAGAAACATCCTGTGTTGAATGGGCATTAAAAGTTCAAAACTTCAAGCTTACGCTTACGCTTACGCTTAGCAAATTCTGAGTTGATGAATCCGAAAATACCAAAATCTAATCCACAAAATTTCAAGTGCTTGTAAAAAGCTCGACACGTACGCATCTATCATTGAAAAGTAACTAAAATATTAACTAAACTAAAAACCTAAATGAAAAGTTTACCCAACTGAGAGAAAAGGTTGAAAGAGAAATAAATTGCAGTAGAAAGAACAAGCTTTATAAAATTTGGCATCACGTATTGATAACTCATGGCAAATTCATAAGTTTTTGAATATTGTTGATATTTTTTTTGGTAACAAAAGCCTGATATGAGCAACACTCTTTACGAGTTTTAAAAAATAAATTGACTCTACGGGAATCGAACCACAGACCTCAAGCATCCAAGTCGCAAGTGTAATTACAGAGTTTTGACTTGCGCATTTCCTTTTCTGTGAAATGTTTTCATTTTATTAGGTTTACTAACTTCTTTGTTAGCGCTGGTGTATGCTATACCAGGACGGACGTATTTCATTATATTATTGGTGATTCACGACAATACCCAAGTGAAAACACAATTATACTTATATATTTACTATTTTTTAACTGATTATGCTGAAATATATATTTTTGAGAAAAAAAAAAGCTGAAAACATGTAGCAGTAGCGGATCTACGATATTCTCGAGAGGGGTGCGGCGGCTGTTCAAACACAGAGGCGAAGATGAGCCTCGCACCACTTGCGATACAACAATTATAGGATGAAAGCAACATGACGCTCAAGAGTTTCGAACGATGTTACAATTGTAGGAAGTGGAAAAACGAAAGAAAAAGGAAGTAATTTTTTCATTTTCGTTTTAAAATTTATTTAACTGGTGCCGGTTTTTACCTGGTGCCGGATTCTTATCAATGTATAAAGTGCTACCTGACATTTTAAGATAAAAAATAAACGTCAATAAGTTCTATAATTATACAAAAAAATTGGAGTTAATAATATAGCATGTAAGTGTAGTATTTGGTTCCCAGTAGTTAAATTTGACTTTTATGAAATTGAGCAAGTCAGCCGCATCGAGGGTAAGTGTCAATATTCAAATGACACTTAACCCCTTAAAATTAATATACAATGGCGCCAGTGTCGGTGAGCTAAAAAAAAATTGATGTCTTAAGATCCAAGTGCCAAAGGTGGGACGCTCTGAAAGGCCAGATGTCAAATCCCAGAGTGAGCGGGGAGGTTGCCCACTCCCCCCCCCCCCCCCCCAATGCACCCTTCCTTGGCATAAAAGCCAATATCATGCAACCAGCAGGACCAGAGGTTGTCCGCTCTGTTGCTGTGTTTATTAAGTAAATTATTGTTTTGCAATGCTACCAGATTTATGTACCAGAGAAAAAAAATTCTCATTCTTATATTATTCGCAAAAATCAACCAATTCCTATAATAATATTTCTAGGAAACATTTGCAAACAATAGTCTCGTCCCCTTTCACTCATTATAGTAAGACAATTTGTCCAAAACTCTCAGGTGAGTTAAAATACTGAATTTAGGAAACGCTGGCTTAAAGGAGCAGCAAATTAAAATTAGATTAGAATAGCAAACAAAATAAATCAAATATATTGATATCGAATAATATATCATCTATCTTCATTTAAATGCTTCTCCACTCGCGGTTTCTGTGTGTCGACGAACGAGCTCACAACAAATACATCTATATATGCACTTCTATTACAACTTCACACTTGCATTTCTCGGAAACACAGCACGGAAGCAAAGATGAGGGGGGGGGGGGGGGGGCAGTGCAAAACAACATCGCCAAATTGTCAAACTTGGTTTCTACTGATTAATATCACTTGGTGCACTCTAGTGTGTGGAATCAAAAGGGGAGGAGAGTCTTACATTGGAAAATAAACACCTGAGCTGATCAATCGATACTAGTAGGCAACTACACTCTATATTAGCCCCAATTTTAACCTGTCCAGTAGCTCTTTGCATGAATCCTTTTAGCGACACGTTATTGAAATCCTTCAAATCAGACCAAAATTTCAAAAGTACAAATTCAACGAAATTCATACTTGGTGCAAAGACTCACAAACTACACAACATTTCGGCTTAGAAAATAAATGACATTAAATTTCTCAGAAGTAGGCACAAATAAAACTATGGATATTTAGACTTGGACAATTAATGCTTCTATGGCTAAGTTTCAAAAACAAACTAATTGTAAAGAGAATCCAGGTAAAATACTACATATCATATCACATAGCAGTGGTCTTTTTCTACAAGTTGAATTTGATTAACAATTTAGATTATAACTTCTGGATTGGTTGGATTAAGTTACATGTACTGGTTGGAGATTTCGATGTCAGTGAATGTTAACAAAAGGCCTCTTGGTTTGGTCGTTTAGTTACATTGGTTGGCGATAGGTCGAGGAATTACTCATTCACAATCTTGGGTTGGGGCACTAGAGCATTGGTTGTGAAAACGTCCCCTAATATCATAGTGATCCAATAAAACAGGCTGATATACATAGCAAACTAGCTTAAACTTAATTTCCATCGTCCAATCAAATCTTAGAAAGTTCGGAAAGCCGAACATTTTCTATATTCTATAATTATCTATGATATAAGGGAGAACATTCACGAATGACAACCAGATTCATTCGACTTCTAGTGATTCCTTTAGTAGTTAGTAGCAATGACACGATTAGTCCGCGATAACAGACACTAATTTTAAATCTGCACATTGTATGATGAGTGGTTCTGATGCCAGTCACCAGAGGCAAGCGCCACAAGTGAACTTTTCTGTAGATCGTTAACTTAAATGGTTCAACTGCTCAGCAGTATTTTTTTAGTATTGTAGTAGCTTCAACTTTTAAAGTCTAGAGTACCAGAGTTACGGGCCAGTTTTTCATCCGTTTTCTTCCGGTTATTAACTTGGCGATATTTATGAACACACTATCCAGTCTTAACTGGCCCGAAAAACATAATTGACTACAAATATAAGTACCAAAGTTAGTATTAGTAATAATAAGGAAAGAATTACTTCGCATGTTCATTCATGTTTTGGTACTACATGATGAACTCCTGGTTGTGTTTTTATAGTTTGTTGTAGAGCTTTACATTGTGTTTTGGTTTATTTTGTTTCTTATTTCTCTTTTGGCTAGTTGTAAGTCAGTACGATCCGTTAGTTGCGGCGGCGGCTGCTGTTGCTGCACCGTTGGTTAAAGACACTACGTTCCCCGTGCTACCGCCGCTAGACGCCGACGAAGACACGAAGTTTCTCTGCTGTGATTGGCTAGTCGCGGCTCCATTGTTGCTGCTGCTGCTATTCTTTAGTGCCCCTGTTGAATTGTTTCTTCTATTTTGGTTTCCATTGGATCCCCCGTTATTTAAGCCTCTTTTCGTTTTCCTGCCGCTCTGATCAGCTGATCCCTGATTCTGCAGATTCCCTGTGGACGAGTTTTTGGCAAGAGTCGGTCCATTAGAGGCACTTCCTCCGCTGGACGATGACGTGAAACTAGGGTAGCTCTCTGCTGAAGCACTGACTGCATTTGTGTGAATGGCAGGCTGGTACACAAACCCTCTAGCTCCATTGACTATCATCTCCATTTCCTGAGAATCGCCGGTTCCCATCGTCGGCATTGGAACCGACGTGCTCTGAAATGTTTTCGGGGATCCATTCTTTACTAAAGAAGGCCCGTTGGCCATTGACATTGTATTGATGTTTCCAACGGCTCCTAGGTGTCCCAAAAGCATTGCACGTGACATTTGCAGGTTCATGATATGAGCTGGACCGCTCATGTTTGAGGCAACGTTGTTGTTAGTGTACCTGGCACTATTGCTATCCGAGTAGGTGTCATCTAAATGCTTCGCGGTTATTTTGAAACCCGGTGGGAACTCAAGTCCATTTAGTTTCTGAGATGCGTAGTAGGCCGCAAAAGGTGTAGCGTAATTAACGTAGGCATTTCCATTCGATCCTTGCTTTCTATTATCGCCTCCGAGTCTAAAAGACTCCAGTCCTGGAATCAGATCAAAGATTCCTCTCAACTGGCTTTCAGATGACCTCGGATCCACCGTGGCCAGAATGCGGCAAGACGAGTAGCCTAGAGTTCTACAGGCCATGTTGATATGCTCGTATGATGGCAGTACCTGAGCGGTCAAATTGGTGGGTGCGGGGTTGTTTCCAGCTGGGTGTGGGGGACTAATCCATGAAGTTACTGCACCATCGTCGCCGCAAGCAGCCATTTGAAGCATTGCGGTCAGTCCGGCTCCAGCAGCACCGGCGTTGCTGAGCGCGTGGGGGTGGTTGGTAGGTGGTGGCGCCGGTGGGAAGAGAGGCGTGATGGGTGGAGCACCATTGGGACTGAGACCATTCGAGGAGTAACCAAAGACCGGAGGCTGATAGCCTACAAAATATTAAACAAATAAAGCCAAATATACATATACCATCAAACATTCACAAATTTCTGGTGCCATTTAGGATAGATTAACTCCATTGATATAAAATTAATCAAAGCAAAACTAAAGGCATTTATAGCCCAGCTTATGAGAAAATTAAATGCTCATCTATTATATCAAGTAACATATTGTTGAATGCCTAGCTGTGTTTTAATTTTCTAGCTGTTTTTACCTGGGTGATGCATAGAGTGATGACCAACAGAGTCGTTAGGAGAGGCTCCATTCTTAGATCCGTACATGTTAGGCACAGCAAACGAGTTATGCGAGTTATAGGGTCCTACACTATACGTGTACGACTGGTTCGAGGGGATGACCGGGCCTCCCTTTGGGGGTCTGGGATCCGCGAGAATAGCCTTGTACTCCGGAGCAGCCTCCTCCAGAGCCTGGGCTGCGTGACTCGCTCGGTAGAACTTCACATAAGCCACGCCACGTGACTCACCAGATTCCTTATCCTTAGCAACAAGAGCCATAGTAACCGACACCATAACAAGCCATTTAGAAAACTTTAATTTTAAGTTCTAAATTTTAATGATTAAAACAACCACGGTAGGTGTTTACCTTGAGTATGTGGACGTGATCAACGATTCCAAACTTCTGAAAATAATTTTTGATCTGGTCTTGAGTTTGTTTCTTGTCCACAGTCACAAACAGACGCAGTAGATTGTCCAGTTGTTCCTCCTCAGTCGCAAACGCAGCACCCCTACTACTCGCAAGTCCATGGGAGTTAGACCCTCCGGAGGGGTACGACCAGGACCTCTCGTTGGTGCGGCTCTGTGCCATAAGCACTTTGATAGGTCTTTCCGAGTCTTTTACATGTTTGCCGTTCAGCTCCTCCATCGCTTTACAAGCGTCCGATGACTTGTAAAACTTAATGAAGCACACTCCTTTGCTGGCTCGAGAGGGAGTTTTGTCACGTATTATGTAGACATCCTAAAGAAGATGAAAACCTAGTAAAATAAATACAAACAACAAAAAGCATAGACACTTGTTGTGCACGTAGCACAGCACAGAATGTTCCAACCACATTCAAAAAAAATCATATTAGTGTCGAGGTGCGATTGGAGAATCATATAAGCGTGTATAAAGCTAGTGAATTAAAAATAATAGACAACAGCTGTCTCCAAAAAATGAATAACAAACAAACAAAAAAAGAACATTTTTTTAAATTTTTTCCTGAATTATTTTTTTGATTAAAACTAATTTTGTATATCCAAGGAAGAATTAAAAGTAGCTTCTAAATTTATTTTCCACTACTTGAATTTTACACAACAATGTTTTACACAAAACGACAAACAACAGCTCTGTAAAGTGCAATAAAAAATAGATTTCTTAAATTCAAAACTGCGACCTAGAGATTATGAGTCTCACACACTAACCGTTCAGCCACAGAAGCCTAATATAAGATAAACACTAGGCACAAGAAAAGGAGAGAACAGATGCTATGCAATTTCCAATGCTACAGTGGAATTTCCGAAGAAGTGAACACTTTTAATCAACACTTTTATTTGCATGTTAGCTTAGAAAAAAGAATGTTCGTAATAACACACTAAGGTGATCGCAAGTGTAATAAAACCTCCTAGCTAGCTTTCCTCGCTCCAAATTAGAGTAAAATTTCAAATCGTTTATTCAACACTCGGAAAACTTTTTAATATCTTTCCAATCACGACTGTTGAAGAAATCGTCGGCTGATATCCAAAACTACCCCTTTGCAATTCCTATAGAAATCAATTACCTTCAAATCAGAAAGAATCATGCTCCAAAATACACATTAATTTCATTCTCATAACTATCAGATGAAAAGGAGAAAAAACACAAGTTTCGGTAAAAAAAAAACATGATCCAAAAATTCCGAATAGACAAAAAAAACTTTGAAAAAATCCGGGAAACAAAACACTTCGCATGAGCATTAGTAACATATTGTGTTATTAAAAGGCATTATCAAAGGCTTGCTGTAAACTGAAATAAAAATGAACTAAGAAAACTGAAAAATAAAACTTAACAGAGGTATAATATCCATGTTTTCAATTAAAATTACTGATTTCTAGATAATTATATTCCCGATGTTTCAGTGCAGAGTTAGGCTGTTTCTTCGACTCAGATTGCTTGGCTCAGATGTTCGACAAAAACCTTCAGCTGATCTCTTCGATAAAAATGTGAGCGTTAATTTCTATTTCCTAGTCGGTCTATCGATTTAAATTTGGTTCCAAATGTGAGCAAGCTCTTGTTTCCCGTAAGCAAATTTCAATTTTAAATAACATAGGCTTTACATATTGATTTTCATGACTTTGTGAGTTCAAATATCATAGTGAATTATAGCAACCAGCTAAATGGCGTCGATTTAGGGATGCCACACAACCACTCTTGATTGATCTGCCCTGGCGACGTAAAAATTTAAGTTACCTAAAACCAAATCAGAAACAAACGGATCCAATTCCAAAACTCTGATCCACCGCGTAATTTTATGGAAGCAAGGCCTACTAGACGAATTTTTCACTGAAGCGAAAGCTCTCCAAATTAGACATCCAAAACAGAAGAACGAAGTAAACGAGGAAGTTAAACAATTCGATAAACTAATGAGTACAGGCAAAATATCTTGCGCCATTGTCTGCCTTTCAGACAAAAAATTAAAAGGAGTACTTCTCCTAAACGAAGTCATTGAAGGAAAAACATTCCTTAGTATCCTGAAAGAAAAACGCTCCCAAGGCAAAACAGCGAGCACTAACTATATAACTGAAGTAAGTGAAGACAATGCCATACCATCACTCTGGTACAAATAAACGCCAGGACAGTTCGAAAATCAACCCTGAAAACGCACGGAAGCCACAGTCGCTCAGGTCTAGATGCGTGCGAATGGAGAAGGATATTAACTCACTTCAACCAGACATCCAATGAGCTTTGCAAAACAATTTCAAAGCTATCCTATACAACAGCAAGAAAAGTTCTCACCCATGAAAACCTAACGGCGTACAACTCGTGTCATCTGATACCTCTGGACAAACATCCAGGGGGTAACGCCAATTCGTATAGGCGAGGCTCTGAGACGAATATTTGGCAAAGCAATCACCCAATGTATGCAATCAGACCTTAAAAATCTCAGAAAAAATTTCCAACTCTGCTTTGGCCAGAAGTTTGGAATCGAATATGCTATCCACAGCTTGAGGATCGAGTTTGAGAAACCGGAAACGGACGCCATACTACTTATTGATGCAGAAAATTCCTTCAACTCGCTCAATAGAGAAATTGCTCTAAAAAATAAAGAAATCCTGTCCGGAACTACAACATGTCTGGCCAACTCATATAAACAGCCCTCAAATTTTTATGTCAATAACAGAGTTTTGACATCTACCAAAGGTACAGCGCATGGTGATCCACTCGCAATGGCTATGTACGGAATTGGGATAATCCCACTGATCGAGCTCCTGCAAAAACCAAATGTCACTCAAAAATGGTACGCAGATGACGGAAGCGCTGGAGGTGATCTCAGTCTCCGCGCAATACTGGACAATCTGAATGTGCACGAAAAGGCTTCCGGCTACAAGGTGAAGCCTTCCAAGTGTCAACTCATATTAAAGGATACTAGTCGGGAAAGCGTCATAAAAGTATTCGAAGGCACAAATATTACAATAGTAGACGGTTTTAGAGTCCTTGGATCGGTTATAGGAACACCATCAGCATGCGATAAATACATGAGAAGAGAAACATAAAAAACAACAACTACCCTAACAAAAAAACTTTCCAAAATAGCTTGAAAATCATCACAAATTGCATACTTGAAAATCATCACAAAAGAAAATGAATGAAATCGAGAAAAACGTAAGACAGCAGCTACTTCCTTGTATTACTGGTAAAAACCACATAACCGACGAAAACCGCAGCTTTCTTGCACTACCACTAAGAATGGGAGGATTAGAACTCCTCATTAACACGAACTTTTCCAGAAATTATGAGTGGCCACGAGCCATTTGTGATCCGTTACAAAACATTGATCCTGAAAAAGCTGAAACGGAACAAACTCTGATAATTAGAAACATCAAAATTGAGAGACAGAACATCACACTCTCAAAAAAAGTCAAAATTATGAATAATTGCTCATCAGAAAAAAGCTGACAATAAATCTAGCATCACAGAAAGGAGCATCGAATTTCAAATTGGCTAAGCGTGCTACCCTTAAAATACAATTTTCCCTCGACAAATCAGAGTTTAAAAATGGTTTTCATCTGAGACATGGATGGAACCACCAAACACTCCACATACATACCCATGTGGACAACCATTCACACTGACCCACTCTCTACACTGCCCCAAAGGTGGATAGACTCACATAAGACATAATGAAACTCGTGATACTTTTGCGACACTCCTGGACGAAGTATCTCATGATGTTGAAATAGAGCCGAAACTTCAATCGTTGGAAGGCGAAACCTTTCACAACAAAACAACCACTACTGAAGACAATGCTCGACTTGACATCAAAGCAAATGGACTCTTGGAAGACCGTTTCAGCCGACCCTTTTTCGATGTAACAATTTTCAACCCCCATGCAAAATCCTGCCCTAAAACTATATCTGACGTCTACAACTATCATGACTGTCAAAACATTAAAAACCAACAAATAATTCAGGAAGTCGAACAAAGCAGCTTTGTTCCATAAATTTTGCGTGTAACGGAGGAGCAGCACCAGGCTCTACAAAAACCGTCCAGAAACTAGCAGAGAAACTAAGCGGAAAACGGAACGAATCATACTCGGACACATTAAGCTTTATAAAAACAAAAATAAGTTTTGCACTTCTGAGCAGTGCAATCCTCTGCCTCAGGGTGTGCAAAAAACTTTGAAATACATCCAATATAGACAATTCTATCTGTGCTACAATCGAGAAGGGTAAATTTTAATTGACAATTCTCTGGATGCTTTAAATTCGACTTGATTTACTAATAAAATTTTGCCAATGTATTTATATAGCATTGGTATGGCCCTTTCCAACCTGTGCACGGACCGTCGCATGAAGAAAGGGCCCATTTTAATTGAGCTTTTTTTTAAAGTACTGCATCAACAATTTTAAATTTTCAAGGTATACAGTCAATGTAAACAGGCAGGATAAATAGTCAATTCAAAATACTCTGTCTCAAATGAGATTTTTTCGGCATAAAGTAGAAAAAACTGTTTTAAGCCATAATTCAAAACAGGCGAAGCTGTGCTTTGCAAACACACGTGACGAAAAGTAAGTTTTGAACAGGCCTCGAATGAAAAAAGAACAAATGAAAAATTTTTAACGTTACGGGATCTAACTCAAAAAAGCAGCTTGAAAGGCAGACACATTAAAACCAAAACACCGGACGCTAGCCACCAAAAACTTTCATAGTAAAATTTTCACACATGTTTGACTTTAATTCACTCATGCTTAAAACCATTCAGCAATTAAAACGTGATTGGAAGAAAATATGAACATAGGAAATTGTTAAATAAAAAAAGTATATCCTGTAGCCGCCGAAAAAAAATAAACACTATGCCGACGAAAAAACAACAAGCAAGCAATTTTTCGACATCAATTTCGAAAGCTGAATATTTCCAGTGCAAAACTACTGCTTCAGGTCTGACTCGAACCACTGACCTTAGTCGTCCTGGGCTTACATCAAACGAATAAGGTTGATAGCTGGACTGCTAATAACGAAAGCTGAGGAGTCCTGCTGTTTGGGCAAGCGAACATTTCTTGTAACCTGCTGATAATTTACCTGAATTTCGCCATGCGATGAGAAGATTTCTCTGATATCATCCTCGGAAAAAGTCTTGCTACAAACGACGAAGAGTCTTGAATTGGGAGGACTGTTTGTATCATAGTCTTGCATGTTGTGATGAGGCTCTGCGATTGAGTCAGATCTAGACGACTCCATAGTGGTATAAGTCAGTCAATGCAAGTGGAAAGTCTGAAAATTATACCGTGATTTTTGAAAACGTAATTTTAAACGTGTTTAACCCTTTTTAAAATTCATTTTTAGAAACCTTAATTGCTGAAGAAGAAAAAATACTTTTGTTGCTATACCAAAAAGGCAATGCATTAGTAAAACAGTGCAGAACTATTATTAGTTACGTATTCAGATTATTTACTCAAAAATATTTTGGTTGGAATGGGTTAAATTATTGAGTAATCTAACAATCGCCCGGAAGTACATATCGACGGAAAATAAAGCTAAGCTATAAAACGACTGACCAGCGTCTAAACTAAGCTCTACATGCTTTTCACCGTCTCTACCAAAGCCAGTTCTTTTGGTGGTCTTTCTAACATCGGGTCGACAAAAACGTTACTGTTCTCCGGCTTCGACCAGAACGCTCAAATTAACTTGTTTACATGCAAAATTAGTGAGCTCATGGCTGGGTCTCAGTATCCCCAGACCACGAGGTCACTCCTAAAATCAGGGCTACAACTATTTATTGAATATTATTGATTTTGTTCAGTTGATAAAAATCATCATCTCCATCGAAGATGGATCAACCCTTTCCCCCAACTCCTAGCTTCTCATCCTTGCAAAATGAATTCAAATGTTAATTAAATTAAATTCAAGACATAACTGGGAAGCTAAAAGTTTATATAAAAGTTTCAGTTCAACTCCCGAGACCCCTCCGGATTCCTGAATCCGGGGAAATAACGTCCTTATCTTCCTTCGGGAAGGTTGTCTTCTACCCTTCACCGTTGTTGTGAACGGCCTTGCAACTATTGTAGCGACACAATAGTTGCAACTCGGAGCGGTCTCTGCTAACTCTGCAATTCGTTGTTGTTTTTCAATCACTATTCTCGTAGTTATCGCTATCGCAAATATTGTTTTTCTTATTTTTTCTGGTTTTCTTCCAAAATGGCCGATTCTGACGCTTCTCAGAAATACGACGTTAAAATTCGAAATACCAGAATATTCCAGCCTTCACAGTTTGACTAATCGTTCCAATAACACTGCTAATACTTCAAAACTGCTAATTCGGAAGGTTAGCTGCTAAAATTTCGAATCCATCCAATCTGCAGTTTTGTCCATTCTGGTCGAATGTCACATGCTCCCCGGACAGCCCGGTCAATGTCCCCATTGTTGAATCTCGCAATGTTTGTAAAATTGGTACAGTGTCATCGAACAGAATTTACAAAATGCACGAAATTACTTTTATCCGCGTTATATCGACTCACTGCAGAATATAAATGGCATCATACTACTCTACTATAGCCTTCTAAATTTATTCACTAATCTGCATTTTGAGGAAATGACTTAAGATGAAATATTTTTTCTGACTTCCAACTTCTATGCCCTGATTTAAAACTTTTTCTCCTAGGATTTAAAAGGTGTTAGTTTGCAGGACAGTCCTGCCAACCATCAGGCTAAAATTATCCTCCTATGCTTCTTCCCTTCGGAAGTTTTAGTAGTTATTGTCCTGAAAATTAAAATGAAGGAACTCTGTGGTTAGAAAGAACAATGAAACAAACTCCATCTTCAAGAGATTACCCAAGCCTTTCATGTCACCACAAAATGATCAATTTTCCTAGTTGATTAAAAACAGTCATGCAGGCTGGAATATTCAAATATACTCTTTACTCAAGCCTTTCTAAATAAATAGTAAGTGTCACTAAAGCCACTAAGTAAAATCAAAAAGCAAAACTATAAATGCATCAAATTCTTTAATGCTCAAAACTCAACTGAATGTTTCAGTTTTCAATTACAACTTGGTTGCTTAGTTTCTCACTTGAGTTTTCGTCACACACATTAAAAAAATTTCTGAGTTTTAACTTCATCTCTTTTGTCACTTCTTTGTTTCTTCTTTTTTCGTCGTTTAGAAGTTCTAAAACTTCTAAATTCTTCTAATTCTCTTTCTTTTTGCATCTTGTTTTTCTTCCACTTGTCAATAGACTTTATTACCCAATAATGGGGCTAGCAGACTACAAATACACGTGACCCGAGATTAAGAGCGACAATAAGGACATTTACACTTTTAAAAGAATGCATCGTCGTATTCATCATTTAAAAACACCGGCTCAAAAACCATTTTACGAGAACAAATTTATAACCACACCAAATGGAATTAACGTGGAGAAAACTCCCGGTGGCAGCGGGGCAGATGGGAATGTATCCAATCATCGGTGGTGGATCAGTTTATTGACAAAAAGCGGGTCCGGGTCGCTTTTGAACGTCTCAATAATAGCTGCAGCATTACCCATTTGCACTGCTACTCCCAAAAGTTGTCTTAGATATTCAGTTGCTCTTTTCTCTCCTGTGGCAAGAAATATCCGTCTACCCAAATCATTAACAAAATTGAGGGTGCTAGGGCCGAGTCCACCTAATGTCTCTACTGCAACTGGCTGGAAGAAGTGTGTCTGTGCTATGGCCGAGTATTTACTGACTTTTCGAGACTCGGCAAGTTCAGCGACACATGGACCAGGAGTAGATGATTGGGTGGAATATGAGGCGGCTAGGCAATGCACGCAGGTAAAATCCCACGCCATGGAGCGACCTAAGCGCCAGGGCATCAGGGTAACGCCGTCTGGCCTTTTGTTGTCGTCTCGGAACATACCTGCTGGTTCCAATTCTGCTGGAATATGAGCACTCTGCAGGGCTTTAAGGATAATCTCGTTGCCGAGTTGGTGCCTAGCATGGCGACTCCGACTGCGAAGACAGACGAACGCGTGTGACCCGTCCGCTTCAACCTTGGCGCCACACCAACAGGTGTGTGAGGAGCAAATTGGTGCACCTAGTCTGAAGCTAACGGCGATTCTCAGCTGCTCGTCTGACATATGAAAACCTAGAGATCTCAAGGGCATAGCGTTGAGCCAGTCCATGTAATCTGGCGGCTCCATGTAATCTGGCGGCTCCATGTAATCTGGCGGCATCGCTGGCTGTGGATTCCTGGAGAAACTGGCTAACTTGTTTTTCCGTGATTTTTTCGTATATTTCGCGCTGTTTAAACGATCGCGGGGAGCTCCATCTGCTGTGAAAGCATCGAAGTTAGTAAGGGCGTCCGTTATTACGTCAGTTTGAGAAAAGGCATAGACCTGCTGTGCTAGATCTTTGACTGAAAGGAAAGACGAGAGGTACGAAACGACAGCCAGTTTAGTAGGAGGTAAGATACCAAGGCCTCCAGAACGGGCTGGTAGTGAGGCTTGCTGCCACGCAGCAACATCTATCTTGATGTTTATGATGTTTTCCAGAACACTTATAATTGTGTTCTCAAGCGTGAGAATGAGGTCAGTTCTTCGATAGACTTCTGATGTTCGAAAGAAGTACATCAGCTTAGGAATGAGAAAACAATTCTTCAGCAGGAATAGAGCACAGTGTGAGGATACGTGTTTCAGTCGCTCTTTCATCAGAAGGATGGCTTTCAGCTTCTGGTTGAAAATAGTTTCAATCGAGATCGGTCCCAAGGCAGAGCAACACATCGTTAGCTGTTCTGACGCTGTTGGAAGCAGTCCTCCAACACTTCTGCTCTTCTACCCTCTGTTTACAACAAGGTGGGGGACCTACATTAGGTTCTCTGTTTCTGCAGAAGCTATTGTGAAGGCACAACGTCACGTTTCTCTCCAAATCTTCCTTCAAAGTGTCTTCTTTCTCCCTTCCATCACGTTCACTTGTCCTGGAAATTCTCTTCACAGCGGTGATCACTACATTCCGATGAGTCACGAAAGCTCGCTTGAAAGCTCCTGCCCCAATGTCCAGCTGATACCCACTGTACACTCTGCCGTGCTTCGACATATGCTGTTTGACATATTCGTACAACCATGCAGTCACGTTGGCTCTAAGCCATGGCATCAATCGTCTTCTTGCCCATATCTTTTTTACTTCCATCGCAATGTTCAGAATCTTGCACATGGTCTCAAAAAGATCTAAATCTTTTAGACAATCCAATTTCTGCAATTGTTTTCTCGTTGGCGCCTCCTGTCTATTGTTCTCTCTCACATGAGCTTCCAGCCACCTTATCGCCATCATAACTCCCACTATCACTATCGTTATGGGCCGTGATGAGTCTGGTAAACCCATGGAGAGCAGCTCTCCAGAGTCCCAGATCAACACCAGATTACTACACACGGGATACCACCATGTTTGCAGCAAGCAATGGCAGGGAAACTCATCATGCGTTAACATGATGCTCCTCCAATTACGCTTTCCCGAAGCTTCCAGTAATGGTTCCACTTCCATCATCACTCGGTGGACTTCATCATTCTCGTCTACTGTATTGTAATCTGTAACGATTGATCCTCTCTGTTTTTGTCTTTCAAAATCGCTGAAGTTCCCACTCACGTATCCCATGAACTTCTTTCCCAGTATCGATTCCAACTCCTCCTTAGTTCTATCTGGAATTGAGAATATTTTGCACAATAACTCATAAGATCTTTCTGACATTTTCGCTAATCTCACACACTTTGGCACTGAGAAGGCTTGATCCACAATCGTTCTCGTACTTTTTACATCCACAGCTACGAAATGCACTGGGTATCTGCTCTTGCACACTGGAGCTAACGTCGATCCCACCAAATATCGCGCTCCCGATGATCTGCGATAAGTTTCACTGTGCCTGATGTTCATTTCCGCCTCGATCGTTTTCCTCCATTTTCCTATGTGCTTTTGCTCAGTTTGCAAAACTCCTGGGAACACTTCTACACTGATGGCCGTGACCATCTCTTATTTCTGATCTAGATTCAATAGTGACTCTAAAGCACCAAACATACTGTAGAATCCTAGTCCAGTCACTATATTCACCTCGGTTCCTCCATGGCAATCTGCGATCAGTTCCGTTTCCGTCCTTGATTTCATCACAACGTTCCCAAACAATATCGTCAACTGCTTGTGTTGTCTCTTTAGGGTTTTCAGGCAATCCAGGCTTCCACAAACGTGACCTTCCAGTCCACATACTTCTGCCAGGCAGCTACCAGGTTTAACCCAGTCTTCTGGTCTCCAGCCAGGCAACTCCACTTTGTCTTCCCCGTTGCTCTTAGAGGCTGTTGACATCACATTTTATATGATCTTAAGATCACGCAGGTTACAGTCCGCATTTAGTTCCCTCTGTACATCTTGCGTTGCAAGTAGTATCAAATCAGCGTTGGGAATAGGACCCCACGATGGTCTCATCAGTTCCCACACTACCATCAAGCTCGTTTTTAGTAATTCATCTGAGAATCCCAATCCAAATTCCACTCGTTTGTTGGATTCTGGCAAGGAAGGTGCAGCTACTTTTTCTTCTAGGACTAGTCCCAGTTTGGTCTGCGGTTTAGCAGCGCTCCTAATCGTTGTAATTCTCGTCGTGCAGAACCTCAGCAACACTGCTTGTTCGTAATCAAAGAAACAATCGCGTATGTCTTCACTGAGAAACGGGTTGTACGCCATCCCTATGACTCCGGACACGTAACCGTATGACTTCTTTCCGATTGGTCCACAGTATTCATTGGATTTCGGCAGGGCTCCCATGGATTCCTTAGTGAGCCTCAGTTCTTTTTTCGAGAGTCTCCTGATTTCAACTATTTTCCTCATGGGTTCTAGCTCCTCGGGTTCTTTCATGTTCACCCTCATCGGCTTGCTCTGATGCATATCCAGCAGTGCTAGTAAGAGTAAGGCTTTCGCTCGTTCATCACCCTCTTGCAGCATCTTGACACAGGCATTCAATGCTGGCACTGAAACTCGCTCTATCATGAATCGAATGAAACAGAGAGCGTCCCTCCGCTACGCGCACGCTACTGTCATTCCCTCCTGGATTATCAGATCCCTCATATTCGTCATCAGGAAGACCTTTTCTTCTCTCGATCTCTTCCTTTCTTCTGAATCATATTCCTCGCGAGTCAGTCCGATCATGCACTAGGCGAACATCAGCTGTAATTCAGCCCTCACGTAGGGCACTGCTATCAGAGCGTGTATCCTTGGTCTAGTCCTCATCTCTTCCTCAAAGTATCGTAACACTACAGCTTTCCATGGAAGGCTCACCAACTGCTCAATCGTTTCCGCCTGCATCTCAGACGACGCTAGAGTCCCGTATGCTTTCTGCTTAAGGGTGGTGCCTTGCATCATTGTTTCCAGATAACCTTCCATGGCACTCTTGTCTTCCAGAGCCATTAAATGTCCTCTGGCCGAGTTTCTGTACTCCAACATCTCCATTTACCCACCGGTGGGTTCATCTATTGCTACAGTCTCCGACAGTGTCAGTCGGTTATATTCCACTGGGACCAGTTGTCGTTCGACACTTCCCCTTTCGTGGTTCATGGGAGACGGTTTAAAGTCTTTCATGGTGTTTTCTCCACATTGGCTGAGTATTTCCATTTCTAACGTTGCTCCAGTCAGAGTGCGGTCACTCCGTTTGGATTTATAACCTGTCGACTTTATCCCTGCCATGAGAATGGGCGGCACCATTGCTACATCCGTCAACATTCTGTCTGTGCCAGGCAGTCGATCGTCACCTTTCCCAAATCCATGACTTCTCCGACTTGTTTCCTTTTCGCTGAGTTGACAGCTTTTATCGATATCTCCGAATCCACCTTCGTCTTTCCCGCTCTCCTCGGTATCACTTTGCTGCCTAGTTTCATCTTCATCTCATTGATCTTATCAATCACCAATTTCGATCGCATCGTTCCTTTACTAGTTCTCGACAGATACACAACTTCTCCTTTATCCTCTTGCGGTGTCATCTTTATAGGAGAGTTTGCTTCACTTTCGTCAGTGGCTGAGTCGATCAACAACTCACTCAATCTCCCTTCACACTCGTCGAGTTTGTCAAGGACTTCCCGCATCAGTGGTCGGTTGAGACCTATTTTAAAAATGGAATTGGTTCCGTAGCTCTGAACCACTGTCCAGACTTCCTCCGGGAAGGCTACTCTGTCCAATCTGCATCCCGTCCTATTTTCATGGTCTCGGTGATTTACCTCCCATTCTTCTTCGGGTAATGTTCCCAAGAAGGGTACTCTGGCAGCGCCTTCTATGTTCCTTCTCCTTGGTGATTCCATGAGGAGTCTTTGTTCATTGTCTTTAGAATTGCCCGGAGAGCTGCTCTCCGGCAAATTCCGTTTCATTTCCAAAAAAACTTACGGAGGCTCCAGTGTCGAAGTACCTTCGTTTGCTGGTTCAGTCGTTTCCAACGCATCTGCGTTGTTTTCAAAGTCACTGAATAAATTGAAATCCAGGCTGGACATTCCTCCTGTCGATGCTTTATCATCCTCCTTCTCTGCTTGATCGAGATCCTCTTGCATAGGCTCTTCCGACCGACGACTTCCTCCCTGCCCATAATTTCCTCCTGACGTATCTCTAGAACTTGAGGGTCCTTGCTTCTCAGTCATGGCCCCTTCCGGAAATTTTGGTATGATTAATCTGTCAGCAGATTCATCTTCCTCTTCTCCATGGACCACTTTGATTTCCTCATAGCCGAAGGGTGCCAGGAAGGTTCTCGTCTGCAACGTTCCTCCCACTGTTAACCCCTGTTTCACACTGTTCAAAATCAGGGAGGCTTCAGGTAATTCGGCTCTGCCTCTCATCCTCATAGGCGCTAGGTTTAATTCCATCCATTCCGTGTCAAACGCTCCAGGCTTCAGAGGCTTCATTGCCTATGCGCCTCCTCGTGGCTTGATCCGTATAAGCAAATCGCGTATACTGTAACACTGCGGCATTCCTGCCCACAAAATACGGATCCATAGTTACCGAGAATTTCGCTACCCTCCTTTCATTGGTCTCAAATGCTCTCAATCTAGGAGTTTGTACTACGGAGACTGCTCCGAGCAACATTCTTCTTATCAGAGGGAATTCAGGGATTTCCTCTGGCAACTTCTCGTAATCAATCCAGTCTTTCGTTTCCTCTCTCACCTTGTGGTATGCCGCAGTGAGATGAGGAATTCTTGTCATAGGGCCTTAGATTCCAGAGCTTCGGAAATACTTCAATTTGCCCTCTCTCTACTTCTCCCATACGATCACGGAAGTGATCATCAAAATTGACGACCATCATTTCTGGCTCTGCTATCTTTCCAAACAACAGATCTTCGCTCATGAGTTCTAGCAAAACTTGCTGCTCACACCAGTTCAGCACACTCCCGTCCACTGCTGATATGAGGTTCAGGTGCAGCAACGACCTCCTGTACGCTTCCACCTTAACATCAGGGTACGCAAACGTGACTACTGGTCCATAGATCACTGTCACAAACTCCGTGGCCCCTCTGATCAGCGCTAAGGGATCGATCCTCATAGCTAAGCTTAAAGCCACTAAGTAAAATCAAAAAGCAAAACTATAAATGCATCAAATTCTTTAATGCTCAAAACTCAACTGAATGTTTCAGTTTTCAATTACAACTTGGTTGCTTAGTTTCTCACTTGAGTTTTCGTCACACACATTAAAAAAATTTCTGAGTTTTAACTTCATCTCTTTTGTCACTTCTTTGTTTCTTCTTTTTTCGTCGTTTAGAAGTTCTAAAACTTCTAAATTCTTCTAATTCTCTTTCTTTTTGCATCTTGTTTTTCTTCCACTTGTCAATAGACTTTATTACCCAATAATGGGGCTAGCAGACTACAAATACACGTGACCCGAGATTAAGAGCGACAATAAGGACATTTACACTTTTAAAAGAATGCATCGTCGTATTCATCATTTAAAAACACCGGCTCAAAAACCATTTTACAAGAACAAATTTATAACCACACCAAATGGAATTAACGTGGAGAAAACTCCCGGTGGCAGCGGGGCAGATGGGAATGTATCCAATCATCGGTGGTGGATCAGTTTATTGACAAAAAGCGGGTCCGGGTCGCTTTTGAACGTCTCAATAATAGCTGCAGCATTACCCATTTGCACTGCTACTCCCAAAAGTTGTCTTAGATATTCAGTTGCTCTTTTCTCTCCTGTGGCAAGAAATATCCGTCTACCCAAATCATTAACAAAATTGAGGGTGCTAGGGCCGAGTCCACCTAATGTCTCTACTGCAACTGGCTGGAAGAAGTGTGTCTGTGCTATGGCCGAGTATTTACTGACTTTTCGAGACTCGGCAAGTTCAGCGACACATGGACCAGGAGTAGATGATTGGGTGGAATATGAGGCGGCTAGGCAATGCACGCAGGTAAAATCCCACGCCATGGAGCGACCTAAGCGCCAGGGCATCAGGGTAACGCCGTCTGGCCTTTTGTTGTCGTCTCGGAACATACCTGCTGGTTCCAATTCTGCTGGAATATGAGCACTCTGCAGGGCTTTAAGGATAATCTCGTTGCCGAGTTGGTGCCTAGCATGGCGACTCCGACTGCGAAGACAGACGAACGCGTGTGACCCGTCCGCTTCAACCTTGGCGCCACACCAACAGGTGTGTGAGGAGCAAATTGGTGCACCTAGTCTGAAGCTAACGGCGATTCTCAGCTGCTCGTCTGACATATGAAAACCTAGAGATCTCAAGGGCATAGCGTTGAGCCAGTCCATGTAATCTGGCGGCTCCATGTAATCTGGCGGCTCCATGTAATCTGGCGGCATCGCTGGCTGTGGATTCCTGGAGAAACTGGCTAACTTGTTTTTCCGTGATTTTTTCGTATATTTCGCGCTGTTTAAACGATCGCGGGGAGCTCCATCTGCTGTGAAAGCATCGAAGTTAGTAAGGGCGTCCGTTATTACGTCAGTTTGAGAAAAGGCATAGACCTGCTGTGCTAGATCTTTGACTGAAAGGAAAGACGAGAGGTACGAAACGACAGCCAGTTTAGTAGGAGGTAAGATACCAAGGCCTCCAGAACGGGCTGGTAGTGAGGCTTGCTGCCACGCAGCAACATCTATCTTGATGTTTATGATGTTTTCCAGAACACTTATAATTGTGTTCTCAAGCGTGAGAATGAGGTCAGTTCTTGGATAGACTTCTGATGTTCGAAAGAAGTACATCAGCTTAGGAATGAGAAAACAATTCTTCAGCAGGAATAGAGCACAGTGTGAGGATACGTGTTTCAGTCGCTCTTTCATCAGAAGGATGGCTTTCAGCTTCTGGTTGAAAATAGTTTCAATCGAGATCGGTCCCAAGGCAGAGCAACACATCGTTAGCTGTTCTGACGCTGTTGGAAGCAGTCCTCCAACACTTCTGCTCTTCTACCCTCTGTTTACAACAAGGTGGGGGACCTACATTAGATTCTCTGTTTCTGCAGAAGCTATTGTGAAGGCACAACGTCACGTTTCTCTCCAAATCTTCCTTCAAAGTGTCTTCTTTCTCCCTTCCATCACGTTCACTTGTCCTGGAAATTCTCTTCACAGCGGTGATCACTACATTCCGATGAGTCACGAAAGCTCGCTTGAAAGCTCCTGCCCCAATGTCCAGCTGATACCCACTGTACACTCTGCCGTGCTTCGACATATGCTGTTTGACATATTCGTACAACCATGCAGTCACGTTGGCTCTAAGCCATGGCATCAATCGTCTTCTTGCCCATATCTTTTTTACTTCCATCGCAATGTTCAGAATCTTGCACATGGTCTCAAAAAGATCTAAATCTTTTAGACAATCCAATTTCTGCAATTGTTTTCTCGTTGGCGCCTCCTGTCTATTGTTCTCTCTCACATGAGCTTCCAGCCACCTTATCGCCATCATAACTCCCACTATCACTATCGTTATGGGCCGTGATGAGTCTGGTAAACCCATGGAGAGCAGCTCTCCAGAGTCCCAGATCAACACCAGATTACTACACACGGGATACCACCATGTTTGCAGCAAGCAATGGCAGGGAAACTCATCATGCGTTAACATGATGCTCCTCCAATTACGCTTTCCCGAAGCTTCCAGTAATGGTTCCACTTCCATCATCACTCGGTGGACTTCATCATTCTCGTCTACTGTATTGTAATCTGTAACGATTGATCCTCTCTGTTTTTGTCTTTCAAAATCGCTGAAGTTCCCACTCACGTATCCCATGAACTTCTTTCCCAGTATCGATTCCAACTCCTCCTTAGTTCTATCTGGAATTGAGAATATTTTGCACAATAACTCATAAGATCTTTCTGACATTTTCGCTAATCTCACACACTTTGGCACTGAGAAGGCTTGATCCACAATCGTTCTCGTACTTTTTACATCCACAGCTACGAAATGCACTGGGTATCTGCTCTTGCACACTGGAGCTAACGTCGATCCCACCAAATATCGCGCTCCCGATGATCTGCGATAAGTTTCACTGTGCCTGATGTTCATTTCCGCCTCGATCGTTTTCCTCCATTTTCCTATGTGCTTTTGCTCAGTTTGCAAAACTCCTGGGAACACTTCTACACTGATGGCCGTGACCATCTCTTATTTCTGATCTAGATTCAATAGTGACTCTAAAGCACCAAACATACTGTAGAATCCTAGTCCAGTCACTATATTCACCTCGGTTCCTCCATGGCAATCTGCGATCAGTTCCGTTTCCGTCCTTGATTTCATCACAACGTTCCCAAACAATATCGTCAACTGCTTGTGTTGTCTCTTTAGGGTTTTCAGGCAATCCAGGCTTCCACAAACGTGACCTTCCAGTCCACATACTTCTGCCAGGCAGCTACCAGGTTTAACCCAGTCTTCTGGTCTCCAGCCAGGCAACTCCACTTTGTCTTCCCCGTTGCTCTTAGAGGCTGTTGACATCACATTTTATATGATCTTAAGATCACGCAGGTTACAGTCCGCATTTAGTTCCCTCTGTACATCTTGCGTTGCAAGTAGTATCAAATCAGCGTTGGGAATAGGACCCCACGATGGTCTCATCAGTTCCCACACTACCATCAAGCTCGTTTTTAGTAATTCATCTGAGAATCCCAATCCAAATTCCACTCGTTTGTTGGATTCTGGCAAGGAAGGTGCAGCTACTTTTTCTTCTAGGACTAGTCGCTCCTAATCGTTGTAATTCTCGTCGTGCAGAACCTCAGCAACACTGCTTGTTCGTAATCAAAGAAACAATCGCGTATGTCTTCACTGAGAAACGGGTTGTACGCCATCCCTATGACTCCGGACACGTAACCGTATGACTTCTTTCCGATTGGTCCACAGTATTCATTGGATTTCGGCAGGGCTCCCATGGATTCCTTAGTGAGCCTCAGTTCTTTTTTCGAGAGTCTCCTGATTTCAACTATTTTCCTCATGGGTTCTAGCTCCTCGGGTTCTTTCATGTTCACCCTCATCGGCTTGCTCTGATGCATATCCAGCAGTGCTAGTAAGAGTAAGGCTTTCGCTCGTTCATCACCCTCTTGCAGCATCTTAACACAGGCATTCAATGCTGGCACTGAAACTCGCTCTATCATGAATCGAATGAAACAGAGAGCGTCCCTCCGCTACGCGCACGCTACTGTCATTCCCTCCTGGATTATCAGATCCCTCATATTCGTCATCAGGAAGACCTTTTCTTCTCTCGATCTCTTCCTTTCTTCTGAATCATATTCCTCGCGAGTCAGTCCGATCATGCACTAGGCGAACATCAGCTGTAATTCAGCCCTCACGTAGGGCACTGCTATCAGAGCGTGTATCCTTGGTCTAGTCCTCATCTCTTCCTCAAAGTATCGTAACACTACAGCTTTCCATGGAAGGCTCACCAACTGCTCAATCGTTTCCGCCTGCATCTCAGACGACGCTAGAGTCCCGTATGCTTTCTGCTTAAGGGTGGTGCCTTGCATCATTGTTTCCAGATAACCTTCCATGGCACTCTTGTCTTCCAGAGCCATTAAATGTCCTCTGGCCGAGTTTCTGTACTCCAACATCTCCATTTACCCACCGGTGGGTTCATCTATTGCTACAGTCTCCGACAGTGTCAGTCGGTTATATTCCACTGGGACCAGTTGTCGTTCGACACTTCCCCTTTCGTGGTTCATGGGAGACGGTTTAAAGTCTTTCATGGTGTTTTCTCCACATTGGCTGAGTATTTCCATTTCTAACGTTGCTCCAGTCAGAGTGCGGTCACTCCGTTTGGATTTATAACCTGTCGACTTTATCCCTGCCATGAGAATGGGCGGCACCATTGCTACATCCGTCAACATTCTGTCTGTGCCAGGCAGTCGATCGTCACCTTTCCCAAATCCATGACTTCTCCGACTTGTTTCCTTTTCGCTGAGTTGACAGCTTTTATCGATATCTCCGAATCCACCTTCGTCTTTCCCGCTCTCCTCGGTATCACTTTGCTGCCTAGTTTCATCTTCATCTCATTGATCTTATCAATCACCAATTTCGATCGCATCGTTCCTTTACTAGTTCTCGACAGATACACAACTTCTCCTTTATCCTCTTGCGGTGTCATCTTTATAGGAGAGTTTGCTTCACTTTCGTCAGTGGCTGAGTCGATCAACAACTCACTCAATCTCCCTTCACACTCGTCGAGTTTGTCAAGGACTTCCCGCATCAGTGGTCGGTTGAGACCTATTTTAAAAATGGAATTGGTTCCGTAGCTCTGAACCACTGTCCAGACTTCCTCCGGGAAGGCTACTCTGTCCAATCTGCATCCCGTCCTATTTTCATGGTCTCGGTGATTTACCTCCCATTCTTCTTCGGGTAATGTTCCCAAGAAGGGTACTCTGGCAGCGCCTTCTATGTTCCTTCTCCTTGGTGATTCCATGAGGAGTCTTTGTTCATTGTCTTTAGAATTGCCCGGAGAGCTGCTCTCCGGCAAATTCCGTTTCATTTCCAAAAAAACTTACGGAGGCTCCAGTGTCGAAGTACCTTCGTTTGCTGGTTCAGTCGTTTCCAACGCATCTGCGTTGTTTTCAAAGTCACTGAATAAATTGAAATCCAGGCTGGACATTCCTCCTGTCGATGCTTTATCATCCTCCTTCTCTGCTTGATCGAGATCCTCTTGCATAGGCTCTTCCGACCGACGACTTCCTCCCTGCCCATAATTTCCTCCTGACGTATCTCTAGAACTTGAGGGTCCTTGCTTCTCAGTCATGGCCCCTTCCGGAAATTTTGGTATGATTAATCTGTCAGCAGATTCATCTTCCTCTTCTCCATGGACCACTTTGATTTCCTCATAGCCGAAGGGTGCCAGGAAGGTTCTCGTCTGCAACGTTCCTCCCACTGTTAACCCCTGTTTCACACTGTTCAAAATCAGGGAGGCTTCAGGTAATTCGGCTCTGCCTCTCATCCTCATAGGCGCTAGGTTTAATTCCATCCATTCCGTGTCAAACGCTCCAGGCTTCAGAGGCTTCATTGCCTATGCGCCTCCTCGTGGCTTGATCCGTATAAGCAAATCGCGTATACTGTAACACTGCGGCATTCCTGCCCACAAAATACGGATCCATAGTTACCGAGAATTTCGCTACCCTCCTTTCATTGGTCTCAAATGCTCTCAATCTAGGAGTTTGTACTACGGAGACTGCTCCGAGCAACATTCTTCTTATCAGAGGGAATTCAGGGATTTCCTCTGGCAACTTCTCGTAATCAATCCAGTCTTTCGTTTCCTCTCTCACCTTGTGGTATGCCGCAGTGAGATGAGGAATTCTTGTCATAGGGCCTTAGATTCCAGAGCTTCGGAAATACTTCAATTTGCCCTCTCTCTACTTCTCCCATACGATCACGGAAGTGATCATCAAAGTTGACGACCATCATTTCTGGCTCTGCTATCTTTCCAAACAACAGATCTTCGCTCATGAGTTCTAGCAAAACTTGCTGCTCACACCAGTTCAGCACACTCCCGTCCACTGCTGATATGAGGTTCAGGTGCAGCAACGACCTCCTGTACGCTTCCACCTTAACATCAGGGTACGCAAACGTGACTACTGGTCCATAGATCACTGTCACAAACTCCGTGGCCCCTCTGATCAGCGCTAAGGGATCGATCCTCATAGCTAAGCTTAGATCAGTTAGCAGACGCATGCCCCCAACATGTCGTCTCACGTCTTCCTCCCTCTCAATCATCTCATCCTCTCCTGTTCCAAAGCAATTCTGATGCAGGAGGTACTGGATAAGAGTATGTCTCAGATCTCTTATCTTATTCCACGAATCCGTGGCTTTCTTCACATCAAATTTCTTCACATTCTCTCTCATCTGCTCTGGGTACCGTGTCAGGTTCATCAGTCCTCCCAAGTTTCCATGGGTATTGCAATCAATGTTAGAAGTCCATCTAACCGCAAGTTCTGAACTCCTTCGGTGAGCAGTACTACCGGTCCTTTCACAAAATTTTCTGCTCCAGACGTTACGAACAAGGCTAGCAGTTCAACGATTGATTCTTCCACTACTGCTTGGAGGAATTCTTTTATCAAGTATCGAGAGAGTTTTGGGTAGACTTTTGCCAAGAAGGACGCGGTCCATCCGGCTCCCAGCCCTTCCAGCATGCTATCTGTCCGTTCAAAGCCTTCTTCTCCCTTCACCTTCTCAGTTCAGAAAGTTTCCAGGGTAACTTGGCACACTCTGTTTACAAACTCGGCTGCCTTCTCCTCGGCATTTTCGGCCAGGTTCACCTCCTTCACAAGGTAGGAATGGATCTTCCTAATCCTCACTGGGCCTTGCTCAAAAGCATCCGCGCCCAATGCCGCTACTCGGGGAGTTAGATGTAGCCACTGGTTAGCTTCTGGTTTGGTTCTCAAAACCATCGCCTCCAAGTGAGCTCTGGTATACTTGGAGTTATTTCTTCTCCCTCCTTCCTCTTTTATGTCCATTCCTCGGAACCATAAGTCGTTCGACATCGCCACAATTACTCGATAGTCGTCATCTATTCCTGGCTTCATTTTGAGCTGTCGACTGAAGTTGGACAGTTCCAACCCCAGCACCTCGTCCAGCACCAGCATGTGTAGCGCATGGTCCTTGAATCCTCTCAATGCGTTCGAGATATCCGACCACACCGCAGGTAGCTCAGCCCTGAGTGGTCTCAGGTTCTCAATCTCTATCATGCGATTTGGGGCCGATATGATTACATCATATTTCCCTTCCGAAAGCAAGGCCACGATCGCATACACGAATTTCAGTCTACCCTCCTTCATCGCATCCACCACTTCACCCATTGACTCGAGGATGTCTTTATTGCTGGCCATACAGCATTTTTTGCCGTTTTAGGCTCTCTGAGGCTCCCCAGGAAACCTCTACTGTGTAGATGGTCATTGATGCCAGCAAACACGATCGTGATTGTGTTCATCTCCGTCTGTCTTTGTACCCCTATAGCCAGAGACACGGCTTGCAGTAGGTCCAGATCGACTGCTGTCAACATTATGACATCCGGCCAAAACAGAGATTTGGAAGTGTACACGAACTCTGAATTCGCCACTATTATAATCTTGGCATCCTTATTTCTGCTTATCGTACGCGGCAAAGATGGTCTCATCTTTCTTTGTCGCTTTCAATCCGCCGTATCTTTGGACGTCGCCATCTTGATTCACTTGTTTCGGGTATATTTTTTCTTTCACATGACCTGAGGATGTCTTCAGCTGCCTGAACATCTTCACATGTTGTGCAATGGGCGCCCTCGTTATCAGAAATCTTCCCGGTCTCTCTTCTCGATTCTCCTCATCGTGATTCAGTCTGACGTCTTGTAACGGCCTTGCATTCACTCGGCCCATCGTGTTATTAGAGGGCAGTCCCTCTAGGTCGGCAAACCTCAAGGCAGTCGTAGAGCTGAAGTTTATGCCAGCCGCTATCAACCAGTCCACTCCTGTACAACCCGCTGACCAATAACCTTGCTCCGTTCAGCATCCTCGTGGCATCCGCTGCGAAGCTCACAGTCTGAAGGTTCAGTTTCATCAGGTCATCCTTGTATATGGGCCATGGAGAAGATATTGGCCTCAACCACATTAGAGAGCTCCTATTTGGGCATCGCTCCTCTCGACTGGTGCTCGTTGTCTCAGATCTCGTATCCGATCTAGAGGCGCTGGTCGTTTCCGCTGTCGAGTTGACAGGTCCTCATCTTCGTCTAGGGTTGATGGTCCTCCTCATGGGCGCTTCTCCCAATCAATCTCGTACATCCGTTCTGTGCCTGGGTTCGCTGGAGCTTTGCGGCTTACAGATGGTCACGGCTGGGACCGCTCCCAAGCGTGTTTCCAGGTTAGGAGGCACAAAGGTGGTAATTGTCGGTTCGTTAGATACTCCCTCTTCCTTCAGCACTCCAATGTCAAAGAGTTCTACTTCCAACTCATCCAATCGCTCTTGGAACACTCTGCTCAACCAAGCCTGTCCTTCTATGCTATCAAAGTGAATGCCGTCAGTGGTCAGCCTGGCCTGATCCATAGCCCTCAGCTGGTGTTCGATATCCATAAGGATCATCGTTCCGGCATTCTGACTTGCAAGATTCCTCAGTATGTTGTTTCACCTGATCACTCCTTCGTTGTGTCTTCTCCCTGTTGCAGTCAATGTCCTCGTGTTCATTGGCACGGTGCAAACGTCAGTACCGCGCAGTTGAACTTCTGCCAGAGAGTAGTAAACAAGCACACCATCATTGATTCCCATAGTGCTTCCTCCTCATCCGAGCTTCTCGAGATGTTATTTGTCCCAACTAGGATCATTACATTAGGGATTCTCCCTGGATTCATCAACTCCACCATCCGAAATAACTGGGCTATCGTCGCGCCTCCGAAAGCCATCACTGTGGTGATCCAGGAGTTCCTCAAGTTTGAGAGCACCCTGACCAAGCTGTCTCCCAGTATCAGATGTGATGTCCCCAGTGGTGGTTGCTGCAGGTTTACTGCTGGCTTCCAGGTCGCTCGATTGAAGCAAGCTCTCGGATCCGCCTCCGGAACTCCGGTGAAGTTTTACTTCAACTGATTATTCTTTTGCACATCCATTACCCGTGACACTTTCTTCGCCAGCATCTTTCGTATCTTCCTGTCTGGGACTTTTGAGCTCCCCATTGGTAGCGTTGCATCGCTAACTCCCCTCTTGGTCATTACGTCTTGGGAGAGCTGTACTCTGCCCATATCTTCAACCGTTCCATAGGGTGCAGTCACCCCGGAACCGGGCGCATGCCTGTTGGCCACTAGTCGTGCAGCTGTCTCTATCAGCTTTCTCATCGTCTGCTCCACGACTGGGTCACCTAAGGTATCACTTGTGTCCAGGATTGTCACTCGACCTGTTGTAGCTGGGAGTCGGGTTTCTGTCGTTTGAATCATTTCTCGAGGCGTCAAGAGCTCCATCGGGGACTGCCAACGAGGAATACTCCTTGCAGGTATCACTTTTTCCACGGTTGTAGTCAATGCCACCCGTTCCGATCGCTCCTTGTAGTCCCTCCTCAAGCGTTCCATGTTTTCACCCTGCTTTTTGTTGCAGTGTTCAAACAATTTCTTCCACATGTCTCCGTCGTCCTCCGTAATGAGCATGGTCTTAGTCACTTCATCCAGCTCCTTCCTGGTCCTTTCCAGTTCATCCTTTATCCCATCTAGATCTTGCATGGTTTGGTTCGTTTGAACTCCTTGTTCTACTCCCGCCCTCTTTGGTGGCACAGCTATTCTCAGTGGTGAACTAGACGAGGCAGCCTCGCTGTTCATCTCTTGATGCTTTCTCCTCAGCCCAGGCTTGGGCTTGGAGGGCAAAGGCATCTCACCTGGTTGGTAGGTCCTAGAACTTCCCAATCCAGGCTCGTTCGCCAAGTCACTCCCTGAGAGAGCCCCGTTTCTCCACCTCATCACTCTCATGTTCGGGCGGTCTAGTACTCCCCTTTCTCTGTATGCTGCCATCAATAGGACTTCCGTGGGGCGGTCTCCACGGTTGTCATGCCCCAAGATGTTTATCAGGGCTTTCAGCAACATGACAACCTCTGGGTCCTACAGAGCGAAGTCTCGATCCATTAGCCGACGATAGATCGCATCTACCATCGGTCCTACATATGCCTCTGCCAGGTCCATCAATTCAACCAAGTTGAAGTTATCCATTCTCTTTTCAGGTTCGATTCGATTTGATTCAATGATTTGACTCAAGTGAGTAATTAAATGATCAATCAGGATCTAAAAAAGAGGTCATGATTATCACACTTGTCCGTTTCACCTTAGCTTCTCGTTAAAATTTATTTAAAACAGTCAGATAAAAAGATTTTGATCCTAAAATTTATTTAAATCAATCGGTCTCTAAAATTTTGGAATTCGACCTAAGATTGGACAGTCCAAACTTTGGATCTATTCCTAATATCGTTATTCAGTTGTTCGTGGTCACTAACTCCTTCTTACCCAGGACTTTAATAACATAACACATAACATAACATAACACACATTACCTACTTTAGTCTGACACCCTCTTGCATGTCACGTTAACTCAGCCTATACTGAAGTAATATTTCTTATGTAAGGATACTTGTATATTAGTACCAGAGAAGATTACGTGTATGAGCGCGTACAGTTCTCGAGGATGCAGTCGTCCTCTGTTCGGGTCGTACACTGGAAGTGAAATTCCCTTCACATCCCTTCCCACGAGGAAGTCTCTCAATCTCGTCAAGGACAAGACTAGTTTTTCCGGGTCCACGTGCCGCTTCTCCGTCGCCCAGGTCACTAAGAAACATAGGTATTTTCCCGGTATTTGTGACGCCGCCGGAGTCAAGGCTGCTACGTCCCCTATTTCTGGTCTTTGCTTCCAAAGGAATTCTATGTTTTTTTATTCTCTCTTAAAATCTGCTGCTAACGCTGTCTTAAAACTCATGTCTGCTGTGATTGCTATCGCACATGTTCTATCTGTGAGTATGAAATCGCTGTCTGTTAGTATTATGCTACTTGAATAATCGTTTGGTAAATTAAAAAATGACTCAACTACCCTCCCTATGTCAGGTTTCTTTGGTCCTTCGCCTGATTCTGCTTCTAAATCCCCTGTCTCTCTTGCTATTTTTAATTTTTTTATTAATAAATTTTCAATGTGGGTAAGTTCTACCCCCACTCCCCGGACAAAAATATCCGACTTCCCCGTCGATCGCCTACCGGGTATCAAATCAAGATTGGAAGCCGGAATGAGTAGTCGCCCCTCCTGGGCAGCCCAGGAAGGATCTTCTTGTTCGGTTTTCCTATATTTCATGCTTTCACGATCTACATCTTGAATCGTGACACTGGTATCCTTTGGGTCCGACGTCATTTCGTTCAGCCATTCCAAGACACGCAGATTCGTCAAGTCTTGTTCATATGACTGCTGTTGCTCGTCGTCGAATTCTACCTCGGGTTTCGACCGGTCATCGACCCACTCATCGTCGTGATCATCGACTATGTCATGTCCTGGGACAAAGTTATTTCTTCTATACTCACTATTTCTTCCACTACCTTCTTTAGGTCTAACCTGTCCACTACAAAATCGTCGCCGTAAGGGTTAAATTTCCTCTTGGATCTTGTCCTGTCATTCTGTCGAGTCTGTATCGTGAAAGGAAGATCCAGTTCCAAGTTCTTGGGAACCTCCCTTTATTCAGGATCTTGCCAGTCCTCTTCTGCGTAGGGTAAAGTTTCATCGTCTGCTTCAATCACCTCATTTGGGTCCAGGTCCAGTGTTGTACTTGTTCCTTCCTCTATGACTTCATTCCCATCGTTCTTTTCCCTGGTGCCCTTCTCATTGACCTCACAAGCAGGGTCCATCATTAGATAATCCCGTTCTTCCATGTCTGCTGGTATACACCAGTCTTCTGTCGATGGATTGTGTGGCTTAATGTTTTCGTAATGAGCGGCTCGGCCAGTACTCAGTCTATTAAAGCGTCCCTCCTGGTGCACCTCCGTAGTCATGAAGGTCCCCTCCACTTTTTTAGAAGTTTTTTCGTTCCTTTCGGTGGTATGACGTTCTGAAATACCCATACGTAGTCCCCTACCGAATAAGCTTTTGCACCAGCTGCTTTCTTGTCAAATCTTTTCCTCTGCCTTGCCTGTGCCTGCTGAGTTTTTCGTCTACATAAGTCGTTCAACCCTTGCTGACGTCTAATTACATCCCTTACATAGACCTGTGGTGACGTCTTCTTCCCCTCATACTCTGGGTAGAAGAATGTCAAGAGCAAAGACTTCTCGTGCCCGGTCAGCATCATATTTGGACTTACTCTGGTGGTGGAATGTTGTGTGCTGTTGTAAGCTCCCATCACCTGTGGAAGATATCCGTCCCAATCGGTCATGTACCTGGAACAAAATACCCTCAGCATCGACACTAACGTTTGATTCTGCCTTTCTACTAAGCCATTTGTCTGGGAATGGTATGTCGTGGAACGAGCTTGAGCAACTTGTGAGCGTCTCATTAGCTCTTTCGTGAACTCTCTCACGAAATTTGTTCCATTATCTGATTGAAACGTCATCGGTAACCGTGTCTCGCTATCCACGTATTGATCAGGTGGTCGCACGTCTCTTCCGCCGAGGCAGATATGCAGGGCACGGCCTCTGCATATTTCGTGAAGTGATCTATCATGACCAAGACCTGATTACAACCACTGTCTGTCATGCATATCTTTTGGTGATCTATCTGCACCACCTCGTTGATTTCAGACGACTCGATCGATTGTAGGTGAAATCGCAATTTCCTTGGATCCTTGACCTGTTGGCATGACAGACATGCTGTTACCCACTTCTCGCATGCCTTTTAATTCCAGGCCACTCAAAGCGCTTCAGGATCCTCTGATACACTTTGTCGATCCCCTGCTGGCCCATCTGATCATGCGACTTGAATAAGAGTTCTGTCTGATAGAGTTGCGGCAACACAATCGCGTTATACTGGTATAGGACTTTGTCTTCTTCTCTTCTCTTGCAAGCCACAATCCGGTCCTTTTTCAAGCTTCCCTCTTTCTGCATGAAATACTGTCTCAGAATGCGGTAACTGTCTTCCTCGAGGTCTTCTTTGTCCGGAGAACCTTTTTCGATCCACCTTTTCAGGTTGCTTGTCATGCGATCATTTTTCTGCGCCCTTAGAAGATCCGAGAGTCTGTATCTCGCCTTCAAGTACGTCTCCATGACCCTCATCTG
This sequence comes from Symsagittifera roscoffensis, assembly GCF_963678635.1. Classification (NCBI taxonomy): domain Eukaryota; kingdom Metazoa; phylum Xenacoelomorpha; order Acoela; family Convolutidae; genus Symsagittifera; species Symsagittifera roscoffensis. The sequence continues at coordinate 13,252,631 of NC_087066.1, read as the reverse complement.
ACTATTCAGCTCATTGGGCCGATGCATATCCTCTTCCATCTTAACGCACCAAATCTTTGCCAATGGCTATGTTTCCTGTTCGAATGGCTGAAGATCAGTCCTGGCTACCTCTTTTTGCGGCAACAGACTCATCGAACGTTTCGATACCGCTATTGTCTCCAGATCATCCGCTGTGTTATCAAAGACTCATTCAACTGGTATGAGGTAGCGATCACTATCAGGGTCCTGGTATACCTCTCTATCCAGATCCCTTGCTCGAGTTTCCACTAGTAGTGTGTAGATCGCTAATTCTGTCAGTTCCGATCCTGAGCTCGAGTTCCTGTCTGAGTAGGTGTCAATTCCTGAGTCTCGGGAGTTGTCATCTGTTGAAGAGTCTGCGACGGAGTCTGCACCATCTCCTGGGTCAGTTCTGTGCTTTCTTCTCATCCATCTGAACTCCCCGGACAAAGTTTTGTTCTCCAGGTCCTGCCTCCCATCAGGAACTTCCTCATCTACATCAGACTCCCCGGACAAACTTCCTTATCCCGGGTGTTGATCTTGACCTCGCTGGCTCTTCTCATCGTTCGTCTCCCCGGACAAACAATCTTGCAGCAGGTTTTGTTCTACCTTCTCACCTTCTTTATCCTGGTCCACAAAGGTAACGGTTTTCCTTCGCGTACTGCTTCCCTGTTCTTTCCGTCCGTAAGAAGTACTGGTTAAAATCTCGTGGGGTATTGAGGATACTAGTTGCTGAACTATTGCCCTACAATCCCTCTCGTTCTCTTCATGTTGTCGTCTGGACGGCATGATCTTCAACTTCTCCCTGACTGTCAGTGATTCCACTGCTACTGCCGACTCGGGGTCATCTCTGGTCACTTCTCTCTCTAACAATCCACCCAGCATCCGCATCACTTGCGGTGTGACCTGCACCGTTTTATCCAATAATGAGAGGATGTTAATGTTCATGCGAGAGAGTTCCTGCTGGACCAGGTTTGAGCGCAGCAACAGATCCAAGGGCACCGGGTCCTCCTTGGATAGGATCTTTATCTCGGCTGCTTTCTCTTCGACTTCTGTTGCCTCGAAGGTATTGAGTTTCTCCTGTAGTTTCTCATTTTCCAGTTCGAGTTTCACTTTTTGATCGATCTTTTTTGTCACCAGTTCCTGCTGCACTCTATTTAGAGCATCCCTCGCGGCTGCCCTATAATCAATCTTGATGTCATCGGCCGCAGTCACTGGTTCCGGTTCGCATGTCTCTTCAGTTACCGCTTGCATTTTCTTCGTCGGCAGCTCTTGCGGTTTGTCTTTTCTGCGCGCCTCCGCTTCCTTCAAAAGGCGAGCCTTGCTGGCTTTTACTCCCGATAAAGCTTCCTCATGCCTTGGATGCTTGATGTCTGCTACAGCATCCCAGAATTGCGGACAATCCGATTTAAAATGACCTTCCAAGTTGCAAAAGAAACACCTAGGGCCATCTTTGTCCTCGAGGCTAAAGCCTATTGCTTTCATGCCCTGTTTATAAGTTGGGCATGCTGACACAGGATGGTCCGTTGAACTGCAATTGGCACAAGAGCCTCTCTTGTCCATATCATCCCTCGGTTTGTACCAGTTGATCCCTTAGTTTGCTGGTCCGTTGTTAAAATTGCCATAATTGTTCTTATAATATCCAGATCTCGAAGGAGGTTTCAAAAAAAGATTTGAAGTCTCTTTTGACTTGAGCCTCAACTCCTCTGGTGTTGGCGCATTGGTTGATAGTGGTGTGTAATGCGTTGCTAGCATTGTTCGAAGTTCATCATTCTTCACACCATCGATGAACTTTGAGGCTACCGCCAGGTTCATCCTCCTGTTTGACTCGTCCGGTTGGCTACACCTTCTAAGCATCTCCAAATCGTCTAGAAACTTGTCTATCGTCTCATCTTCTCGTTGCCTCCTTTTCTCGAAGCGCATCATTGCTTGGTGTCCCTGCACCCCTGAGCCAAAACGATACAACAAGATTTCGAAGATTTTCTCAGCAGTATCCCGTTGATATCGCTTTTTGGCCATCACACAGTTTAGGGCTGTCCCTTCCAAGTTACTGGTGAGCGCACTGCACTCTTGCCTTTCTGACATGTCTTCTTCCTCAAAATGCAATTTCATCACCTCCATCAAGGTGTCAATGCAGCCGTCAGATTCGTCTTTATAGTATCTTGGTTTCTTAAAAACTCTTCTAGACTTTTCACTGCGTTCATTAGTTCTGGATAAACTCGTCAGGAATGTCTCCAAAGACCTGTTCAGGGTTTCAAAGGCTGTGGCCATTGCCGTAGCATCTCGTGAGTACCCCGTCTGAGTATCATCGCACCTTGTTAAGGGCTCTGTATTCGGTGCATCCCTGCAATCCGAATCGCCGTGACTGTTTCCCCCTTGGCCCACATGACTCCTCCCTGGGCTCGCATGTCTCCTGTTACCGGAATCACCTCTCCCAGTTGCATGTGTGCCTTGCGTCGGTCGATCGTTTGAGGTCTGTCTGTTCGCATTTGAACTTGCTCTACTGTTTGGGCCCCATGTTCTATTATCCCTTGTGGCATAGCCTGATGAACTGCCCCTACCTCTAGTGGATCCATATGTCCTCCTCCTTTGATGATCATTGAAGTTCACCTTCGGCTCCCTGCTGGGACCTCCCGAGATCGGTTCCCCTTCTTTTGGTTCACTCCTGCTGCCTAGTAGCCCGTCCAATCTATCCGTGATAGCCTGAGTTCGCCTCTCCATCATCGCATCTATCTTTGTGTCAAGAGTCCCAAGAGACTGCTCTTGCTGAATTCTTAACTTCTCCGTGTCGTCTCTTAAGCGTAACTCTCTCTGTTCCGCTTCTCTTGTCATTCGCGACAAGTTCTTCGCTATGTGCTCGTCCGTTCTTTCCTTCAAGCGCTTCTTGCTCCTACCAACTTCTTGTCTATTGCGGTTTATTTCTTCCCGCAGACTTTCTCTTTCAACGTGGACTGCTCTTTCTAGTTCACTCATTCTTATGGACATCTGTTCATTTTGTTCTCCTATACTGCCCACTATGTTGTTCAAGGCTTCTTCTAATGATGCCCCGTTTTTTACTAGTGGCGTCACTAGGGGCGGTGTCACTTTGTCGATCCCAGGTAGCTTCGTGCTGGTCGAGATTCGGGCTTTGATTCTCTGCCTCGACGTTTTTTCATTATCCCCCTCAGGATCCGCCGATGCGTTGCCTAGCCCTATGTTTATATTCTCCCCAGTTCGCGTCTCCGAACTTGTCATACTCACAAAGTCTCTTGACTGGCCTGATGTGCTTGCGTCTTTGCTTATCGTTCTTACCACACCAAATTTGTCCATGGTTCCAATTTCTCTGTCGGTGTATGCCTCATTCTCCTGGGTCGAACTATTGAGGCTGACTTGAGATATAAAGTCAACTTGCTCCTCATCGTCCTCTTCTTCCTCCTGGGATTCACCTTCATTTTCTGTACCCACTCCCGTGGTGAATGGAAAGATGTTTCCGAAAGTGTTCTTCATCCTTTCTGAGAACGATGAGGACGTTGTCTGTTTCTCCGTCGCGCCTGCCATCATGGTTTTGTCTGTGGGAGATCTTCTAGTTGCCACAATTTCAGTAGAGATGTCGGACAGTTCCGAAATCTCCTCTCGGTCCAGTGTCCCGGTGGAAGTGGCAAAATCTTGGCCTTGTTCTACCGGAGTAGACTCACTCGCCAGCCTTCTGTCTCTCCCCTCCGGTCCATGTATTTCCTGGTTCTCATTCATGGCCTAGTCCGGATGGACCTCCACTTCTAGCATAGCTTTTCGCTCTTCTGAGGACTTCTGACTCCTGGTTTCAACCATTCTGCCTGAAACAGTCTCCCCTTTGTCGGTCCGGGTTCGTGTGATCCGTTCCACAAAAGGGTCGGTCATTGCTTTTTTTTTGCTTTTCAGGTATGAATTTCCTGGAGCTATCACCTCGTTTAGGTATCCTTGACTTGTCTAGACTCATTTTTACTTTATCACTTCTTACTATCTATACACTCAGTTCGATTGCTAGTGTCCTTTTGATCTGACTACTGATAATAACACAACACAATAAATTCCAAAAGTTTCTATTAAATAGTGACCACGAATCCTTGTGTGTTATCACGGCCCAGCGTATATACAACTTATTCACAATAATCGATCATTAGTCGTAAGATTTGAGAACTAGCACAGTATGATGATATCAGTCAATTTAAAAGATAATGTATTCACTACCCAATCAAGCACAAACTGTTGATTTAAAACCTGATCTAACAAAATAAGAATATTTCTATGAAAAACGTATGTGTATTGTACTTTTAGTCCGTCGCAGTACAATAGTCGAACTTGTTTTATAAAGAAAGAGCTTTCCCTGCTTGGTGCTGCACCAAACAGACAAAACTTGAAGGCAGTAATTTTCTCAAATGGGCGTCTATTGCATCCACCGAGTCCTGTTTTACCTATCTGCCTTCGGACTGCCCGAGCTAGACCTACTAAAATCCTCAGGGCAGTCACTTTTCGCAAAAACTTTTTGGATTTCAATTCACACCAATGAGTTACAAACTCTTTTTTTTTTATTTAGACTTAGTGTCGCGAATATCCGAGTTGGGACCTGTTTTGTTTTGGTCTGGTCTTTTTTGCAAGGCCAGTTACCAGTGCAGTCACTGGTTCCTAGCCTGTCTCTTAATAACCTAACACCCCTCACTATTATCTTTTCTTCTGTTTACCTAAGTCCTCAAACAAAAATAATACCCCTCCGGGTTGACAAAAAACAGTACCCCTCCGGATTGGAAAAATAGGACCCCTCCGGACTGGCAAAATTGAGACCCCTCCAGATTGGGACGCCTCCGATTTTGTGAAAACATGACCCCTCCGGATTGGTAATTCTCCAAATCAGGAAAAAAAATTTTAATAAAACGTGAGGGGTCTACCCTCCCGAAATGGTGAATTTGCTCAAAAAACAATCTCAAAAAATTGTCACACTTTTTTTTCGAATAACTTTTGTTCCTATTAGTAAGCTCAGCTAGTTTCTGATTTAATGGTACCAAGATTAATTTGATCTGTCCAGTAGTTTCAAAGTTATTAACCAAAACGGCTTCTTTCTAAAGTCAAGAAATTTCTCTCTTATAGGTTCCGCCTAACTTTTTCCGCAATTCTGTTCTTTTCGACCTAAAAATTATTGATCCGAGCTCAAAAGGCCTATACTCTTCTATTTCAATGCAAAAAACTCGATCTAAAACGCTTTAGTTGAAAACGTACGCAAAAAACTATGCTACCTGGACCCCTCCGGATTGATGAATCCACTGAATCAAACACGTTAAGTTTGATTTCTCTGTAATCTGGAAGGCTTTCGGTAAACGGGTCTTAAAACCTGTGGATTCACTAGTGGACATTGTCCAAACAACTATTTTTACTAACCTACCTCAAAAATTTCAAAAAATTTTCTGATTGTATATTGCTCCGTTTTCTCAAAAATCACGAAAATTCGGTTTTTGGTACCAAAATAGTTCCAACCACTTCTGAACTAAACTCAACCGGTTCTACCTATTATACTAGCACAGTTACGATGTAACTCAATAATTTAGCGCTTTTTTCCGTTTCAAAAATATCGGTATTTCAAAAATCGCGATTAGTGGAGGGATCAAAATATTGCTATTTTGACCCTAAAAACCGGTCCGCTTACTGTGTTTTTCACTGAAAAACGAAATAAGAGTATTAATATATGCTGTATAAGTGATAACATTAGTAATACTATACCCCTCCGGGTTCGTTGAATATCCGAATTAAGGTGTTTAACTCGGATATTCGCTGTTCGGTGAAGGGTCACTACAGTGCAGCACTGTCGAGCCCCCACAAATTACTATCTTCTTATTTTTTTGTATCAAAAAGGATACAAAACTTGTTAACGATACCCAACAGTCGACTGTCTTTGTCGTTGAGCCCCTCCTTGTTGCTCCTTGTACTGCTTGTCGGGTCAGTCTTCTCCCAAGACCCCTCCGGATTGAGCGCAAATCAGCAGACCCTTCCGAATTGAGCGCAAATTAGCATTAACGTGCTTAAATACTCAAACAACCCTACAGTACAAGCCTCACAAACGGGCTACAAAATTGATCGTAACAATCCTGATTGATATAAATGCCTGTAACAACAATATATCTATCAACAACAAAGGGGGGGGGTCGGATCACATCTTGTCTGGGGGGATGATTTCTACTGAATTTTTACTTTTTACTGTTTTTGGTTTTTTCGGTTATTTTTTTCATGTTTTTTGTTTTTCTTGGGTAGTATACTACTTTTTATTTGGTTTTATATATATCGTTAAGTGTTTTTGGTCACGGACCACTCAGGAGATGACGGGACCGCGAATGCCCCCACCCTTCCTGGTTCGTGAATTTTCGGTCCCAACTAGGTTAAAAAGCTATTCACGGGAATCCGGAAGGCTTCCGCGATCCGAACTACCCCTCCGCGCCGGCTGTTAGGGCCTACTAAGGGCGTTATTATGAGCATCCGCTCGGCGCGTAGTGCTCGTTAACGGTTCTGCCGGTCATGATGTTAAAAAAGAATAACACCCAGGAGCGCCATATAAACTACTATGTAACATTCGCCCGGAAGTACATATCGACGGAAAAAAAACTAAGCCATAAAACGACTGGCAAGCGTCTAAACTAAGCTCTACATGCTTTTCGCCGTCTCTACCAAAGCCAGTTCTTTTGGTGGTCTTTCTAACATCGGGTCGACAAAAACGTTACTGTTCTCCGGCTTCGACCAGAACGCTCAAATTATCTTGTTTACATGCAAAATTATTGAGCTTATGGCTGGGTCTCAGTATCCCCAGACCACGAGGTCACTCCTAAAATCAGGGCTTTTACTATTTAATGAAATATTATTGTTTTTGTTCAGTAGATAAAAATCATCATCTCCATCGAAGATGGATCAACCCTTTCCCCCAACTCCTAGCTTCTCATCCTTGCAAAATGAATTCAAATGTTAATTAAATTCAAATCAAGACATAACCGGGAAGCTAAAAATTTATATAAAAGAGTTTCAGTTCAACTCTCGAGACCACTCCGGATTCCTGAATCCGGGGAAATAACGTCCTTATCTTCCTTCCGGAAGGCTGTCTTCTACCCTTCACCGTTTTTGTGAACGGCCTTGCAACTATCGTAGCGACACAATCGTTGCAACTCGGAGCAGTCTCTGCTAACTCTGCAATTTAAGGTTGTTTTTCGATCACAATTCTCGTAGTTATCGCTATCGCAACTATTGTTGTTCTGATTTTTTCTGGTTTTCTTCCAAAATGGCAGATTCTGACGCTTCTCAGAAATATGACGTCACTTTCGAAATTAAAAAAAAATCAAAATACAGAATATTCCAGCCTTCACAGTTTGACTAATCATTCCAATAACACTGCTAATCCTTCAAAATTGCTAATTCGGAAGGTTAGCTGCTAAAATTTTGAATCCATCCAATCTGCAGTTTTGTCCATTCTGGTCGAATGTCACATAAAACAAGAAGACATTATAAAATCGATTAAAAAAACTCAAATAAAGAGTGAAAAATCCAACTTAAACAAACACGACTTTTTAAAATTGTTATTAGTCAATTAAACTTTAATTAAAATACGAACGTTTTCGCTATAACTAGCATCATCAGGTATGAATAACCTTAAGTCAAAGTATATACAGTTTAAAAGATTTTTACAATCAAAATGATTAATATCAAAGTTTATGAGTATCCAAGAATTGTACATAATTAGAGAAACGATTTTTTGGAACTTTCGTTTTTGAAGATATTTCGTTCTCCAACAAATGTCTGGAATTTGACCCAATTTTCTAATTTTTTTGAAACTATTTCTAGGGTCTAATTGATATATTTTACTCATTTTGTATGGTTTTGTTCGACAAAATAAAATACGAATCGAGCTGACATGCTTGATGTCAGACTTATATTTTTGTATGAGCTCTCGGCTCCTGTACTCGTCGCGCGTATTCAGTAGCGGCTTGCGTTTACTTATATGGAGGGCCGCCAATTATAATTACTTTTTAACGACATTGCTTTTGTCCATTAATCGCTCTTCAAATGCCTTAAGCTAACCACAGCATTCTTGATGCTGTCCTACCGACGAATCAGTCTTTTGATGCTCTCTTATCTGCGTGGTTAGATGTCGGCATGTTTGTCCAACATAGGTGGAACTACATTCACATTTTTAATTTCTTAAACCACATGAGACTTCAGGTTGCGATCGAAAATGACATTAGCGACAGCAGGCAAGATTTCATGAAAATGACCATTACCGGGCTTGACCTTTGTAGTTTTTTTTTTCAATTTGAAACAAAAGTTTCCTCGATACTGTAGAAAACATCGGTTTGTCAGTTTTCTCGCGACTGGTTTTAGTTTTTGCCTTCTGTGAACTTTTTTGATGATTCGCTTATGATTTTTTCCAAAGTACTTTTACAATTTTGGATGTCCAAGACTCTGGGTACTGATTTTTCTTCCAAAATTTCTCGTTAGTTTTTAACTCTTCGTCAGAGCCTTTCCAATTGGTGTTACAACAAAACAAAAAGACCTAGATATTAGTCCTTCCACATTTTCTTCTTGTTCTGGAGGGGTGCGCTGCTAGAAAAACTCAAACTAGTTTCAGTATCAGTTGGTTTTTGATATCATTTGAATATGAAGTCCCTTTGCCTTTGTTGATTTACTACATTATTCAGGTTCAAAAAAGCAAATCCACCATTCTTGTTGGCTTTTTCTATTGCAAATTTTTAATTCTTATGCTACGAGATTGCACTATAAAGTAACGTCTTTGGGTCCCTTTTTTACACTACTAATTATATCGTCTACGTATCTTCCGAACAGTTTTTTTTTCATCAGGGAAATTTGAAGTGTCTGATAAATTACGAAAGAATTCATAGTACCATTCTATATTACCCATGTTTGGTATTGTTTCTTACTAATGTTTTGACACTTAGAATGAATCAATTTGTTGATGCTTGTCAAGTATAATTTTTTTTGAGTTTTTCTCGAGCGTCTAACGTAAATGTTCCAATGTTTGCGATTGTATCCTTTTCAAAAAGCTTACGATAACTACTGCCAGGAATTTATTGAACTGGATGGAATGATGTTTAATTCTTATGCACTTTAGCCAAGCCCTAAAACATGATGGGTTCAGTGCCAGTAGTTTTGATCTTTGAATAATTTTTATCACTTAGAAGTTTTTGTTTTTTCATTTCGAGCAGTGTGTTAACTTTTTTACTTTCAAGATCAAACTAACAGTGCCGTTTTTGATTTCTGTAAACTACTGGCAATTGAAAATTTGTTGTAGTTTTCTGTCATAAGTTTGTCTTTTCATAACACAAAACCCTTTGCCTTTCTCATAAGGTACAACAAAAGGTTATGTTTTCTACAAATGGGCAAGCAAAACTTTTAGAAAAAAAGTAAAGTTTCATAGTTTAAATTAGGCATACGTGTAAGGCATAAAAAAGTCACTATGGGCTGTCATAACGGTAACAAGATAATAATAGCAATGAGTAAAAAAAATTTGTGAGCAGTTCTGAGCTACTTTCCAACTGGGCATCCACGAAGTTTTTTCTGACATAGAGCGTAATCCACAACATGCTGGTGATAAACCTTAAAATTATAGTCACCCTTCACAAACTGAATCGATACCGGGTTAGATTGATACAGAGAATGTCATTTTAAAAATGACCACGGAGTTGTCTGGGAGCAGTCCTGTCCCAAAATGAGGTCCCAAGCGCACGTGTTGCGCTCTTTGCTCTCATTCTGAAGCGAATATTCAGCTGGCTCGTCCTCGATCCGAAAGGCTCTTTGCGTTAAATCTCTGGCTGATGTAACACCGTCAAAAATTAGTTTGCCCCGCTCGCTAATTGTTTTGATAGACATGAGCCAGTTATTCAGCGAGCTGAATCCGAAACAGACCAAAGTCGCACCTCCAGGGGTTCATCTAATCAACTTAATCAACAGAATAAAATGCAACACTGGATTCAATAACTTGTTTGGACCAATTAAGACAAGTGAAGCGAACTTGTTAAAACGATGATTTAATATTCGTACGAAATTTTCTGTTTTTTTCTTTATTGACAGGCAAGTGGAAAACAAAAGATATCTTACCTGGACTCTCAGGTTGAGCTAGCGCCAACAAATTAGCTGGTAACGTCAGTCGAACTTTGGAAATTAACTCCGAAACTAGCACAATGAGGTATTCTCTGTTTAGTCAATTTATAAAAACGCGATCTCACAGTGCTCCCCACGAAAAATCACCGTCTGGTCCATTGCATGTAAAATCCCGTCGTTCAAGACCAGAACACAAAAATGGGTGATTTCGGTTTAACGACTAAAAAAGAAGAAAACAAAACTAAAAATCAAACTTAGAAAGTTAAGTAAAAAATCGCATCTTTTTTTAGCAACCAGAAAATAAATGAACATTGTATGAACCAGGAATAATTGATTTTTTCCTTTCCACTTGTGTCTGCACATTACGCAGAATAACTGAACTTAGTCCCCTGTGCACTACTTTAAGAATTATTGACCCGAAGGGTTTGAACCTTTACGAAAAGAATTAACCAAGCAAGGTGAACACTAAAAGCGTTTATTTGATGAAAGAGAACCTTTTGTGCTCTCATGTTCAGACAAAAAATTCCTCGGTCGAGTTGAAAAACTCCTTGTTCTTCTTTATAAAATTGCCAATGGCAAGTTGTTTGAATTTTCTAGGGCAGAATAATTACCGTTGGGCAGTTGCTTTAATTTCTCCAGAGACTAAGAAATGTTTATCAAAAAAGACATGTGGTTGAAGTGTTACAGAAAAATGATGTACAAAAAATTGTTATGCCGCTGGTGTTTAGAATTTTTTTAAAGCTAGCGTTCTATGTAGTAAATCTTCTCAATAAAAAAATTCATGCAGGCTGAAAAAAATTTGAAACGATTGCTAACCTCAATAATTTAAAATTATATAATTGAAAAAAAGTATCTGTTTCTACTATGCATTTTTCAAGATTGAAATATTTTTGCAAGATTGGTTGAAACTGTACGCTTCTTAGTTTTATTCGTTTTTCAGATCAAACATAACATTGCACAAACAAACACTCACAAGCTCGTTGAGAGGATCAATAAAATCGATAGTATTTATCACACTTGAAAGAGGGCTTACCCTATATGAAAGGAACTGTCCAAGCAAGGTGAACACTAAAAGCGTTTATTTGATGAAAATAAACCATTTTCACTCTAATGTTCAGACAAAAAATCTTCCAGCTCTTTAAGGTTTTTTTCAACTGTCATCGTTTTCATCATTGTAATGGTTTTCGCAGTGCAGAGATTTCGATATTCAACTCGCACCCATGTTTTTCGCCATTTCTCTGTACGTTTTGTAAGGTCCGTTGCAATAATCATTTTACGTTGGAACGGATTGTTTGTGGCAACAAATGCACGCAAAGATAGCTTGTTTTGGTTATAATATAACTACACAAAAAATCTTTAAAGATAATTACAAAAATTGCAATTTTAAGTATTAAATTACAGAAAATGTTGTTGATGCCATTCGTAATTATAAAGCTACAAGAAAAAAAGTTTTCATCTCGTCCCTTTTTGCCCGTCTATTTTTCGCCTATCCCATGACCTTGTCGCTGGTAAAAATGCTCTTGGAACGGGGCAGTTTGCACGGGGGAATTTCATTCGCTTGGCTCCGGATTGGGCATGGATATTCATCTTTGTCAAATGTTACAAAGGAGAATCGAAAAGATCCGAGATTCCACTCAAGTCTAGTTTTAAAGACAACAAAAGCTTAACTGCAATCGAGCAGCTGAGCTGTTCTCCACAATCGGTCTTCTCTGTCGAGTGCTCTAACGGGACCAGACGTGAAAGTGGGGGTTTACATGTTTCTGAATAAAAAATTGAAAAATAAGTACTAAATCGATAGTATAAAAAAATAACACTAATTGACGAGAATAAAAGAGCGTAAAAATCAATTAGTAAAGCTGTCAAAAAGTAAGCAACCTTCGCTTCAAACCGTTAAAAAAGTAGAAAAAAGTTAGGAAGTAGTATGGCTAATAAAAACAGAACATTTTTTTTTCGAATACCACCCCTACTAATTGTGGTCAGTCAATACGCAGATTATTGAAAAAGCAGAAATTCTAAGAGCAGAAAAACAAACTTGTTTGGGCTGATTGGTAAAGGAACCATAATAATAAAAATCAAAACCATCAAAAAGGAAACTAAAATTTCAAATCCCTTGGAACCATTAGGCTCTCAGACAATTCTGCTGATGGCTCCGCCTCTCCGATTTGAGTTAAGTAAATACATATATATTGTTAGAGGGCAAATATCGCTGTTTAAGAATTCGTTTCAAACAGCGCGAAATCGGTCTGAATAAAAATCAAACAAAAAAAATGGATTTCTTTTGGAAGAAAACGCAACAAAAACATAATTGTCGAAAACAAATTCAATAAAAGACACAGACGGGACAAGTATGACAGTTGGATTGATAAAAGTTCGATAAAAAAAAAACAAATGATTGCCCAGTTTTTTGAAGATTTTAAGCACAACAAAAGTTCAGTGAGATAAGACGAGTATCTTCACAGCTTGAAATGTCACTGTCTCAACAGATGTTTCTCAGCTTCAGATATTGTTCTCCTTTTTTGCTGGCTTCTTTGGTCAATGATGGATCCGCGATTTCTTCAGGGCCAGTTTGCTTTCAGATAAAGTGAATAAAAATTACACCAATTAGCTTGTTTTGCTGTTTTGCATCTATGTTTCAGCTTTTTAGTTCGTCGATTCTGATAATAATGGGTTCTTTTTGAGACAGCTGGGTCGGCAGATAAGAATTGGGGTTTGAGATATAACCTTATCTGTCTCAATAACTGTAGGGAAACTTCCGTTTTTTTTTGGAAGAGCTTCAGATCTTCTTTGATTTCGAATATAAACGGAGTTATTTCTAACAGTTCTGCTGCCGAGTGTTGCTTTAAAACAAAAATTTTTTCAAAAAAATCCCAATCACTTTTCGTGGTTGCTGTGAAAGTTTTACTCGACTCAAACACGGAAAATCTCTGTGGCAAATACGCATACCTTGTTGGCATCGCAATCGCTGATTCATCGGTTGTTATTGCTATACCACCACATGTTTTGACCATTTTTTTTCAAACCTCTTTGGATGTAGTTCCTGAAAGCTCCTAAGAAAATGAATCGCATTCCGCTAAAAAGCTCTGTAAATTCTTTTTTCCTAGAGTCATACGCGGTTCATCACCTGGTCTCTGGATAATTTCAAAATAGTTCAATCCTTCGATCGTGATGTTGAACTCATCAACATAATATTGCAATTGCTTCCTAAAGTTCATGGATTCTCCATGATTGTCGCGCATAAGCGAAAGACGAGTTGTTTGCCAGAATGTAAACAACAAATCTAAGTTTTCCGAGTTTTTGTTTCTTTCGTCCCGCCCTCAATCGCGCGTCGTCTTCAAGTCATGTTCCTTGCTGGAAGTGAGGTGGAATTGTTTGGCGGACTCAGTTAAGTGGTTCCAGGGTTCCTTCAAATACTTAGACTCAAAAAGTATCCATATGTTGTCTAATTTCAGTGTATATGGAGTGAGGTCACTTTCTTTAAAAAGCAAAAGAGACACTTCTTAGTATGTTTCTACTTGGTCTTTGTAGTGCTGTAATCTTCTTTGTAGTCCAGTTTTTGTCGTAAAATCTTAACAACACCTATGATAGATTCGAAATGTAGTTCAGCTGGAGCCCGTTGCTAAAGATTCGCATCCGAATTTGCTAGATTGGGTAGAAGCTGAAGAAGAACTTTCATGTGCGCTTTCTCTTTGGTTGCTGGAACATAAACATCATTTCAGTAGATACCTTCGAAAAGATCGCAAACGTTGTTTATCATGAAACGCAATTAATTTTCTTTCAAAGCTGATGTGTCTGCATAATTAGCCCGCGCGTCTTATTGGTACTCAAACTTGAAGTTTTTCACAACTCGAGCGTTTCTGAGTTTAAGTTTTGTTAACCGCTGCTGTTCGTGAGAGTCTGGCAACTTCTGGAGGAGTCTGAAAATGCAAGACCAGATCATGTTCAAAAGAACGTGTTAAAAAATGCCTCGCTCCTGAACATGCACAGAGGTTAATCTCAATGAATATTAAAGATTCATTAGGTATCTGGTTAATCAATAAAAAAATCAATTTTCTCGGAAGCCTGTTGTAGGGTCGACAGAGGTTGGGAGTGTGGCGCCAATTTCTTATTGCTGATGTCCATTCTTTAGGTTTTTCTGTACGTACAAAATACTTCTTCTTTTCATGCAGGGGAAAGAGAGCTTGTTCTTCTGCTTGCAAAACAGTCGGATCTGGATCTTTGACATACAACGGAAGTTTGGATAAGCGACCAACGTCCGAACCAAGAGGAGAAATTAGTCACAACAACAAGGGAGAATGTCCAGTGCAAAATACCTTTGCGCCTATTGAAACTATTTCCTTAGACCTTTTGTACAGCCAGCCTTTTTCTCCGACCAATATTCTGAAGAACAGAGGTTTTATTCATATTTGTCATGTTGTCTTTGCCTAGGTAGGCTGCAAAAGTTAACGTTGCGTATTCACCAGTATGCTTTGTTCGGATCGTGCTGTCTGTAGGTTCTAAATCTATAGTTCTGTATCTAAGTCGGTGACGTTTTTTTCTTCTCAGGTAATCGTCTCCCATATATCAACGGGAACTCCAGCGAAACTGTCAATTCAGTAGACGTTGAACAACACAAACCTCACTGCTTCCACTAAAATATATCGAAATCTGTGTCTTGTCCTCTCTTGTTTGAAAAACCAATTGAACATTTCCTCCAGTTGCGTTCAAAGGATGGACAAGTGGTATCGGCGTACCCGGTATATATAGACGGAAACAACCAATTCCAACAATTAGTAGACGTCTAACTGCCGACAGGATCGATGGCGCTTATTTAACCAAAATGCCCAATTTGTCTTTTTCTTTCTCATGGTCTGTAATTTTCATTTTAATTTTACTTCTTAACGTTTGAATAAACCATGAATTTCGCGACGATTGAACAAACAATGAATTTTGTCTAGTATGTTTCTGGAAAACTCCCACTAAGCTGTCTAAAATATGATGATTTTTATCCACCATGTCCATCTTATCTTGCCAGAAGAAAGTTTTGCCTGGGCGACCACGCTTGTAAATTCTGGTGTTCATCGTGTCTTCTAGCTTTGAACTTCATGAAATACGGGACTTTTTGTCGTTATGAAAGCCTTTGTTTTGGACGCTTCAAAAAATCTACTCAGATTGAGCTGTGACATCTGCCGACTGAGAATTACCACTGAGCTCAAGCTGATTGCTATCTGTCGACTGAGATTAACCGCTGAGCTCATTGGCATGTGATGTCATATCATGTCCGTGAGTAGCACCAGGAGGCGACACCCAGTGAAGTGTCACAACTTGGCGATATCTTTGTTGTCGAATTAAAGCAGAAATCTCCACAGATCTTAACCAATTATCGGATGAGTTCCAATTTAAAGTTATCTTTTTGACGTTCAGTATCAGGACTATACATAATTTAATTGATGCGCTGGTCAAATGTTTTTGAAATAAAAGTTATACAATTTGAGTGTTTTTATTCTTGAGAATCCAAGCAAGCAAATTCTCAACAACGGGCGATCAGTTCTCAACAACAGGCGATGAGTTCTCAACAACAGCAGTTTCTGACAAATTATTGGGTGAGTTCCTTTTTCATGTTACATCTTCGATTTCAATTAAAGCACTATACATTGTTGCGCTGGTCAGTTATTTTTTAAAACAATTTTTGTTAAAATGTTTTGGGTTTTTCTTTTAGAGATCCCAGACAAGTTCTCGACAAGAGGCGGAAAGTTCTCAAATACAGGCGATGAGCTCTCAAGAGGCAACAAGTTCTCAACAGGCGACGAGCTCTCAACAGAAGGCGAGTTCTCTACAGAATGCGAGTTTTCAATAGGCGACGAGTGCTCAACAGGCGACGAGATCTCAACAGGCGACGAGTTCGCAACAGGAGACGAGTTCTCACCAGGCGAGGTGTTCTCAAAAGGCGACGTGTTCTCAACAGGCGACGAGTTCTCCAAATGCGACGAGTTTTCAAGACACACCACCCAGGTCATCTATAAGAAAACCTGCCCAGAGCACTTTCCACTTATCACGTTATTCTGGGTTTTTTGAACCATTAGAAATCAAAACTCCACATTCGAATATGTTCTTCGTGCTCTGAAAGTGTCTTCGGATTACATATTGGATATTCGTGTAACTCGAGATCGAACGAAGGAAAGGTTACTGTTTGTTGGCAATTTTTTTCTGGTATAAGAAAGCATAACGCCTGCTTACAAAAACAAATTGTAGAAAAAGAGGGTTAAGATTCTAAATTATATCTGTAGAGTTTTCAAAAGAAGTGTAATCTATCAGCGTTTATTATAGGTTGTAGAAATGGCGGTGTAGCAGTTTTTGAAATGCCTCAAAGACAAACACCACATTTCCGAAACGTTTTTTGAAACGCCACATTACCGAACCGGATGGGAAGATTACGCATCCAATGAATGTCATCGATATTACACAGGACTGCATCGATAGAGACGCCGCGAGAAGCTCGGAGAAGTGTGGAGGTGTGGTGAAACTTCCAACTGAAGTTCTGCTCTACTCTCTCGGCCACAAGTTCCAGAAGCTCCAATGGCTTTGAATTTATATCTGCCTACCATCAGTATCTGCATTTGAGTGAAAATGGGTCGTATACGAAACCGCATAAAGATATGACGGGAGGTAATGTCTTCTATGCGATGTTGACTGATGAGAAAGTTTTTCATGTGTCTAGAAGAAATAATGCGATCACCAAGGCGATGAGAACCAGGATAGCTGAGGCGTTTGACAGTTTCCTGAAAACACCTAAGCTTACTGTTGTTCACATATGCGCAGAACAGGTGATTATCATGCCTGTCAATCTGGTTCACACTGCTTATACAATCATGGAATCGGAGGCGATTGGGTGCAATTTCCTTTCGGAGTCCGAGATGAAAAACTCACTAATAACACGGCAGTGAGAAAGATCTCAAGTTCGCAAGGAATCCAAAAAGCAAATCCACATAAGGCAACTCAAGTAGTCGAATCTATTCAACAATTTTGAGGCAATTGCAGCAATCTTTGCCAGAAAAGAGTTGCAGAAAAGAGATTTGCCAGAAAAGAGTTGCACAATCATATAAAACGATTTCAAAATTTAAAGCAGCTTGATAATAAACTAAATGCACTTCTTTCCAGCCTGCAGACGCTTTGCGTTGAACCCACCCGGCGTGCATTTGAACAGTTTCATAAGACAGATTCCCTTTTTAACCTATTTAACAATCAATTTATCTAATTTTTTCACAAATCCTATTGTAACACCCTCTCTATTTAACACTCAAATTGTGCTCATTTTTCTAAAAACCTCTATTTAACACCATCTTTATTTATCACTCAATTTGCGATAATTTTTCTGGTTAAAAAACTGTCTAATATTTGTTTGTTGCAAATTATCCCTGTCTTAAAAATGATCGGTTCTGAAAGCGGTCGTGTCTCAAAAAGTCTTGAAAATTTTTCCTGTTTTAAACTTGATACAATTTGCAAATGTCATACTGTCTCGAAAAATGTTTATTTTTCTTTTTCAATTTTTGAGAGAAATTTCATTTAATCTTTATTTGTTATCGGAGTTTTATTCAGTTTTAGTTAAATCTAAAATTTTTCAATTTAATGTACACGCTTTTTTGTAGACGCAATGTTTCATGCAACCAAACCTTCTGACATGAATTAAGAGTCACGATTAAATAGCTATGCTCTCATTCAATTCGCAGAATAATCACAGCTGTCTATTGTTCGATTCAGTTCTGTTACTTCTGCGAATTAATTCGCAGTTTGCCCCATTTTTCTAGATTGAACCTCATTTAGTCGTGACCGTTCATCCATCTTGATGAAACTGGAAAAATATATTACTATTACAGCTAAATAGTTAAAATTCTGCATAGCCGAGTTAGACCGACCTGAAAACTGTTAAAATTTAGGATAATCTAAAGTAATTTTCTTTTGAATTATGTTATTTCAACAGATCAAATTATTTCATTCCACAATTTGATCTGATTTTGTTAAATGGGGGGTTGGGGAGTGTTCTAAAACATGTTTGAAAACAAAGCAAAAAAAAACACGTTTTAAAACAGAAGGTTTAAAACTTTTAACGTAAAGCAACTAAAATTGTCTCGGATTTGAACCGCTGGAATGGGGGTATGAGCCGCCTCCCTTCCCAATTGCTCTACAATCCTTAATGAGATAAATTTGTTTTCTTGAATACTGATATGACGTATACGTACGTTGCTCAGTATTTCTGACGTATGGAAAAATAAGAAACCAAACGGAGGCTGAAAATGTGGCAAACTTGCCTTCCTCTACCGCGAACTGAAAAAACTATAAGAAAACAGGTTTTTTAAACCAAAAACAAGTAATTGAAAAAAATACCGTTAAAATGATTTTTACCTCTTTGTTTTCTCTATTCCTGGCTAAATGGGGATGTAGCGGATTAACTTTTGTGCCCAAGTTTTTCGCCATTTCTCTGTACGCTTTGCAAGGTCCGTTGCAATGATCATTTTATGTTGGAACGAATCGTTTGTGGCGACAAATGCACGCAAAGATAGCTTGTTGTGGTTATAATTTGTCTACACAAAAAAATTAAAGATAGTTACAAAAAGTGTAATTTTTAAACTCTAAATTCCAGAAAAAATATTGGTGCCATTCGTAATTATGAAGCTACAAGAAAAAAAAGAGGTTTCATCTCGTCCCACTATGCCCGTCCATTTTTCGCATATCCCATGAACTTGTCGCTGGTAAGAATGCTCCTGGAACAAGGAAGTTTGAGCGGGGGAGTCTCACTTGTTTGGCTCCGGATTGGGCATGGATATTCGTCTTTGTCAAATGTTACAAAGTAGAATCGAAAAGACCCGAGATTCCACTGAAGCCTAGTTTTACAGGCACCAAAAATTTAACCGTAATCGAGCAGCTGAGCTGTTCTCAACAATCGGTCTTCTCTGTCGAGTGCTCTAACAGGACCAAAAAGTGGGCGTGTACATGATTCTGATAAAATAAATGAAAAATAAGTACTAAAACGATAATATAAAAAAATATAATTGAAACGAAAAAAGTTTGGAATGGAGTGAGGTCACATTCTTTAAAAAGCAAAAGAGATACTTCCTAGTATGTTTCTACTTGGTCTTTGTAGTCCTGTAACCTTCTTTGTAGCCCAATTTTAGTCGTAAAATCTTAAGAACACCATTGACAGATTTGAAATGTAGTTCAGCCCGTTGCGAAAGATTCGCATCCCAATTTGCTAGAGTGGGTTGAAGCTGAAGAAGAACTTTCATGTGCGCTTTCTCTTTGGTTGCTGGTCATAAACATCATTTTAGTAGACACCTTCGAAAAGATCGCAAACGTTGTCTTTCATGAAACGCAATTAATTTTCTTTCAAAGCTGATGTGTCTGTATAATTAGCCCGCGCGTCTTATTGGCACTCAAACTTGAAGTTTTTCACGACTCGAGCGTTTCTGAGTTTATGTTTTATTAACCGCTACTGTTCGTGAGAGTGGCAATTTCTGGAGAGTCTGGCAATGCAAAACCAGATTATGCTTACAGCAAAGTGTTAATAAATGCGTCGCTCCTGAACAAGCACAGAGGTTAATCTCAATGAGAATCAACAAAAAAAATCATTTTGCTCAGAAGCCTGTTGTAGGGTCGACACAGGTTGGGAGTATGGCGCCAATCACTTATTGCTGATGTCCTTTCTTTAGGTTTTTTTGTACGTACATAGTATTTCTTCTTTTCATACAGGGGAAAGAGAGCTTGTTCTTCTGCTTGCAAAACAGTCGGATCTGGATCTGTGACATTTAAGGGAAGATTTGTAGCTGTTCTCCACAATCGGTCTTCTCTGTCGAGTGCTCTAAAGGGACCAGACGTGAAAGTGGGGGTGTACATGTTTCTGAATAAAAAATTGAAAAATAAGTACTAAAACGATAGTATAAAAAAATAACACTAATTGACGAGAAAAAAACAGCGTAAAAATCAATTAGGAAAGCTATCAAAAAGTAAGCAACCTTTGTTTCAAACCGTTAAAAAAGTAGAAAAAAGATAGGAAGTAGTATGGCTAATAAAAACAGAACATTTTTTTTGAATACCACCCCTACTAATTGTGGCCAGTCATTACGCAGATTGTTGAAAAAGCAGAAATTCGAAGAGCAAAAAAAAATAAAAAAACTATCAACTTGTTTGGGCTGATTGGTAAATGATCCATAATTATAGTCAATATCAAAAAGGAAACTAAAATTTCAAATCCCTTGGAAACATTAGGCTCTCAGACAACTCTGCTGATTGCTCCACCTCTCCGATTTGAGTTAAGTAAATACATATATATTATTAGAGGACAAACGTCGCTGTTCAAGAATTTGTTTTGAAGTAGCCCATAGTCGGCCTGAATAAAAAACAAGCAAAAGAAATGGATTTTAGTGGAAAAAAACTCAACAAAAACATAAGTGTCGAAAACAAATCCAATAAAAGACACAAACGGGACAAGTATGACAGTTGGATTGATAAAAGTTCGATGATAAAAATAAACAAATGATTGCCCAGTTTTTGGAAGATTTTAAGCACAACAAAAGTTCAGTAAGATAAGATGAGTATCTTGACAGCTTGAAATGTCACTGTCCCATCAGATGTTTTCAGCTTCAGATATTGTTCTTCTTTTTTGCTGGCTTCCTTGGTCAATGATGGATCCGCGATTCCTTCAGGGCAGTTTGCTTTCAGATAAAGTGAATAAAAATTACACCAATTAGCTTGTTTCGCTGTTTTGCATCTATGTTTCAGCTTTTTAGTTCGTAAATTCTGATAATAATGGGTTCTTTTTGAGACAGCTGGGTCGGCAGATAAGAATTGGGGTTTGAGATTTAATCTAATCTGTCTCAATAACTGTGGGGAAACTGCCGTTTTTTTTGGAAGAGCTTCAGATCTTCTTTGATTTCGAACATAAACGGAGATATTTCTAACAGTTCTGCTGCCGAGTGTCGCTTTAAAATAAAAATTTATTCAAAAAAATCCCAATCACTTTTCGTGGTTGCTGTGAAAGTTTTACTCGACTCAAACACGAAAAAACTCTGTGGCAAATACGCATACCTTATTGGCATCGCAATCACTGATTCATCGGTTGTTATTGCTATACCACCACATGTTTTGACCAATTTTTTTCAAACCTCTTTGGATGTAGTTCCTGAAAGCTCCTAAGAAAATGAATGGCATTCCGCTAAAAAGCTCTTTAAATTCTTTTTTTCCTAGAGTTATACGCGGTTCATCACCTGGTCTCTGGACATTTTCAAAATAGTTCAGTCCCTCGATCATGATGTTGAGCGTATGAACATAATGATGCATTTGCTTCTTAAAATTTATGGGTTCTCCATGATTTTCGCGCATAAGGGAAGGACGAGTTGTTCGCCAGAATGTAAACAACAAAACTAAATTTTCCGAGTTTTTGTTTCTTTCGTCCCGCCCTCATTCGCGCGTCGTCATCAAGTGATATTCCTTGCTGGAAGTGGTGGAAGTGTGGTGGAATTGTTTGGCGGACTCAGTTAAGTGGTTCCAGGGTTCCTTCAAATACTTAGACTCAAAAAGTATCCATATGTTGTCTAATTTCAGTGTATATGGAGTGAGGTAACTTTCTTTAAAAAGCAAAAGAGGTAAGTCCTAGTATGTTTCTACTTGGTCTTTGTAGTCCGGTAATCTTCTTTGTAGCCCATTTTTTGTCGTAAAATCTTCAGAACACCGTTGATAGATTTGAAATGTGGTTCAACTGGAGCCCGTTGCGAAAGATTCGCTTCCGAATTTGCTAGAGTGGGTTGAAGCTGAAGAAGAAATTTCATGTGCGCTTTCTCTTTGGTTGCTGGAACATAAACATCATTTTAGTAGACACCTTCGAAAAGATCGCAAACGTTGTCTTTCATGAAACGCAATTAATTTTCTTTCAAAGCTGATGTGTCTGTATAATTAGCCCGCGCGTCTTATTGGCACTCAAACTTGAAGTTTTTCACGACTCGAGCGTTTCTGAGTTTATGTTTTATTAACCGCTGCTGTTCGTGAGAGTCTGGAAATTTCTGGAGAGTCTGGAAATGCAAGACCAGATCATGCTCACAGCAACATGTTAATAAATGCGCCGCTCCTGGATATGCGCAGAGATTAGTCTCAATGGGAAAGAGAGCTTGTTCTTCTGCTTGCAAAACAGTCGGATCTGGATCTTTGATATTTAACGGAATTTTCCATAAGCGATCAACGTCCGAACCAAGACGAGAAATCAGTCGCAACAACTAAGGTGAATGTCCACTGCAAAATACTTTTGCACCCATTGAAACTTTTTCCTTATACATTTTTCTCCGACCAATTCTGAAGAACTGAGGTTTTGTTCATACTTGTCCTGTTGTCTCTGCCTAGGTAGGCTGCAAAAGTTAACACATATGTTGCGTTTTCACCAGTATACTTTGTTCGAATCTTGCTGTCTGTAGGTTCCAAATCTAAAGTCCTGTATCTCAGTCGAAGACGTTTTTTTTCTTCTCAGGTAATCGTCTCCCATGTCGGGAACTCCAGCGAAACTGTCAATTCAGTAGACGTTGAACAACACAAACCTCACTGCTTCCACTAAAATATATCGGAATCTGTGTCTTGTCCTCTCTTGTTTGAAAAACCAATTGGACATTTCCTCCAGTTGCGTTCAAAGGATGGACAAGTGGTATCGGCGTACCCGGTATATATAGACGGAAACAACCAATTCCAACAATTTGTAGACGTCTAACTGAAGACAGGATCAATGGCGCTTATTTAACCAAAATGCCCAATTTGTCTTTTTCTTTCTCATGGTCTGTAAATTTCATTTTAATTTTACTTCTTAACGTTTGAATAAACCATGAATTTCGCGACGATTGAACAAACAATGAATTTTGTCTAGTATGTTTCTGGAAAACTCCCACTAAGCTGTCTAAAATATGATGATTTTTATCCACCGTGTCCATCTTATCTTGCCAAAAGAAAGTTTTGCCTGGGCGACCACGTTTGTAAATTCTGGTGTTCATAGTGCGTTCTAGCTTTGAATATCTTGAAATACGGGACCTTTTGTCGTTATGAAAGCCTTTGTTTTTGGACGCTTCAAAAAATCTACTCAGATTGAGCTGTGACATCTGCCGACTGAGAATTACCACTGAGTTCAAGCTGATTGCTATCTGTCGACTGAGATTAACGGCTGAGCTCATTGGCATGTGATATCATAACATGTCCGGGAGTACCACCAGGAGGCGACACCCAGGGAAGTCTCACAACTTGGCGATATCGTTGTTGTCGAAGTAAAGCAGAAATTTCCGCAGATCTTAGCCAATTATCGGGTGAGTTCCAATTTAAAGTTATCTTTTTGGCGTTCAATATCATGACTATACATAATTTACTTGATGCGCTGGTCAAGTGTTTTTTGAAAAAATAATTATACAATTTTTATTATTTTTTTTTGAGAACCCAAGCAAATTCTCAACAACGGGTAATCAGTTCTCAAAAACAGCAGCCGATGAGTTCTCAACAACCGCAGATTCTGACAAAATATTGGGTGTGTTCCTATTTCATGTTACGTCTTCGATTTCAATTAAAAGACTATACATTGTTGCGCTGGTCAGATTTTTTTAAAACACTTTTTTTAAACAATTTTATGTTTGTCTTTTGGAGAACCCAAAAAAGTTCTCGACAACAGGCGGACAGTTCTCAAATACAGGCGATGAGCTCTCAACAAGCGACGAGTTCTCAACAGGCGACGAGTTCTCAACAGGCGACATGTTCTCAACAGGCGACGAGCTCTCAACATGCCACGAGTTCTCAAGACACATCACCCTGGTCGTAGAGATGTCGGTGTAGCAGTTTTTGAAACGCCACAAAGACAAACACCACATTTCCGAAACAGTTTTTGAAACGCCACATTTCCAAAACTGGTTTGAAGATTGTGCATCCAATGAATGTCATCGATTTTATACTGGACTGCATCAACGGAGACGCCGCGAGAAGCTCGGAGAAGTGTGGAGGTGTGGTGAAACTTCCAACTGAAGTTCTGCTCTACTCTCTCGGCCACAAGTTCCAGAAGTTCCAATGGCCTTGAATTTATATCTGCCTGCCATCAGTATCTGCAATTGAGTGAGAATGGGTCGTATAAAAAAAAACCGCATAAAGATATGACGGGAGGTAATGTATTCTATGCGATGTTGACTGATGAGAAAGTTTTTCATGTGTCTAGAAAAAATAATGCGATCACCAAGGCAATGAGAACCAGGACAGCTGAGGCGTTTGACAGCTTCCTGAAAAATCCTAGGCCTACTGATGTTCACATATGCGCAGGACAGTTGATTATCATGCCTGGCAATCTGGTTCACAGTGCTTAAACAATCGTAGAATCGGAGGCGATTAGGTGCAATTTCCTTTCGGAGTTCCAGATGAAAAACTCACTAATAACACGGCAGTGAGAAAGATCACAAGTTCGCAAGGAATCCAAAAAGCAAATCCACATAAGGCAACTCAAGGAGTAAAATCTATTCAACAATTTTGAGGCAATTGCAGCAATCTTTCTCCTCGAGACACTGCAATATCACAGAATGAATATTACAGCAAGTGAAAATTTTGCCAGAAAAGAGTTTCAAAATCATATAAAACGATTTCAAAATTTGAAGCAGCGTGATAAAAAAACTAAATGCACTTCTTTCCAGCCTGCAGAAGCTTTGCGTTAATCCCACCCGGTGAGCATTTGAACAGTTTTATAAGACAGATTCCCTTTTGTAAGCTTTTAAACAATCAATTTATCTATTTTTTTCACAAATCCTATTGTAACACCCTCTCTATTTAAAACTCGAATTATGCTCATTTTTCTACAAAAAAAACCTTTATTTAACACCCTCTTTATTTATCACTTAATTTGTGATTAGTTTTCCGTTTAAAAAAGTGTCTAATATTCGTTTGTTGCAAATTATTCCTGTCTTTTAAAGTGATCGGTTCTGAAAGTGTTCCTGTCTGAAAGTGTTGAAATTTTTTCCTGTTTTAAACTTGATACAGTTTGCAAAAGTAAAACTGTCTCAAATATTGTGAACTGTTGAAAACTTTTCCTGTTTTAAACTTGATACAGTTTGCAAAAGTAAAACTGTCCCAAAAATATCGTGAACTTTTCCTGTTCAATTTTTAAGAGGAATTTCTTTTGATCATAATCTGTTATTGGAGTTTTATTCAGTTTTAGTAAAATCTGAAACTCTTCAATTTAATTTACAAGCCTTTTGGTAGACCCAATGTTTCAAGCAACTAACCATTTTGACATGGATTATTAGTCACGATTGAATAGCTTCAAGTTGGAAAGATGGTATGTTCTCAATCAATTCGCAGAGTTTTCAAAAGAAATGTATTCTATCAACGTTTTTTAAAGGTTGTAAAGATGTCGCCGAAGCAGTTTTTGAAACGCCACAAAAAAAACACCACATTCCCGAATCTGATGGGAAGAACCGCAGAACCTGGCAGTTTATTGAGTGAGTTCCCATTTCATGTTATATCTTCGATGTTCAATTAAAGGACTATACAAGTGTAATTGTTGCTCAGGTCAATTATTTTTTAAAATACTTTTTTATTTACAATTTTGGGTTTTTCTTTTATAACAGGCGAACAGTTCCCAAATAGAGGCGATGACTTCTCAACAGACGACGAGTTCTCAACACGCGACGAGTTCTCAACAGGCGACGAGTTCGCAACAGGCGACGAGTTCGCAACAATCGACGAGTTCTCAACAGGCGACGAGTTCTCAACAGGCGACGAGTTCTCAACATGCGACGAGTTATCAAGACACATCACCCATTTCATCTATAAGAAAACCTGCCCAAAGCACTTTTCAAATATCACGTTATTCTGGGTTGTTTTACCCATTAGAAATTGAAAACTCCACGTTCGTAGATGTTCTTCGAGCTCTGAAATTATCTTCGGGTTATATTTGGATTTTTGTGTACTTCGAGATCCAATGGAAGGAAAAGTTACTATTTGGTGGCATTTTCTTCTTGGTAAAAAGAGCATAACGTCTGCTAAAAAAGAAATTGTAGAAAAAGGGGCTAAGAATCTATTTTTTTATCCGCAGAATTTTTAAAAAAAAATGTATTCTTTCTACGTTTGTTATAGGTTGTAAAGATATCGGTGAAGCAGTTTTTGAAACGCCACAAAGACAAACAACACCTTCCCGAATCTGATGGGAAGAACTGCAAATCCTGTAAAAATTGGGTGAGTTCCTATTTCATGTTATATCTTCGATGTTCAATTAAAGGACTATACAAGTGTAATTGTTGCTCAGGTCAATTATTTTTTTAAATAAATTTTTCTTTACAATTTTGGGTTTTTGTTTTAGAGAACCCAGACCAGTTCTCGACAACAGGCGAACAGTTCCCAAATAGAGGCGATGACCTCTCAACAGACGACGAGTTCTCAACAGGCGACGAGTTCTCAACAGGCGACGAGTTCGCAATAGGCGACGAGTTCGCAACAGGCGACGAGTTCGCAACAGGCAACGAGTTCTCAACAGACGACGAGTTCTCAACAGGCAACGAGTTCTAAACAGGCGACGAGTTCTCAACATGCGACGAGTTATCAAGACACATCACCCAGTTCATCTATAAGAAAACCTGCCCAAAGCACTTTTCAAATATCACGTTATTCTGGGTTGTTTTACCCATTAGAAATTGAAAACCCCACGTTCGTAGATGTTCTTCGAGCTCTGAAATTATCTTCGGGTTATATTTGGATTTTTGTGTACTTCGAGATCCAATGGAAGGAAAAGTTACTATTTGGTGGCATTTTCTTCTTGGTAAAAAGAGCATAACGTCTGCTAAAAAAAGAAATTGTAGAAAAAGGGGCTAAGAATCTATTTTTTTATCCGCAGAATTTTTAAAAGAAATGTATTCTTTCTACGTTTGTTATAGGTTGTAAAGATATCGGTGAAGCAGTTTTTGAAACGCCACAAAGACAAACAACACCTTCCCGAATCTGATGGGAAGAACTGCAAATCCTGTAAAAATTGGGTGAGTTCCTATTTCATGTTATATCTTCGATGTTCAATTAAAGGACTATACAAGTGTAATTGTTGCTCAGGTCAATTATTTTTTTAAATAAATTTTTCTTTACAATTTTGGGTTTTTGTTTTAGAGAACCCAGACCAGTTCTCGACAACAGGCGAACAGTTCCCAAATAGAGGCGATGACCTCTCAACAGACGACGAGTTCTCAACAGGCGACGAGTTCTCAACAGGCGACGAGTTCGCAATAGGCGACGAGTTCGCAACAGGCGACGAGTTCGCAACAGGCAATGAGTTCTCAACAGACGACGAGTTCTCAACAGGCGACGAGTTCTAAACAGGCGACGAGTTATCAAGACACATCAGCAGTTCATCTATAAGAAAACCTGCCCAAAGCACTTTCCAAATATCACATTATTCTGGGTTGTTTGACCCATTAGAAATCGAAAACTCCACGTGCGTAGATGTTCTTCGAGCTCTGAAAATATCTTCGGGTTATATTTGGATTTTTGTGTAATTCGAGATCTTATGGAAGGAAAAGTTACTGTTTGGTGGCATTTCCTTCTTTGTAAAAAGAGCATAAGGTCTGCTAAAAAAAGAAACTGTAGAAAAAGGGGCTTTTTTTATCTGCAGAATTTTCAAAAGAAATGTATTCTTTCTACGTTTGTTATAGGTTGTAAAAATATTGGTGAAGCAGTTTTTAAAACGCCACAAAGACAAACAACACCTTCCCGGATCTGACGGGAAGATCTGCAAATTCTGTAAATAATTGGGTGAGTTCCTATTTCATGTTATATCTTCGATGTTCAATTAAAGGACTATACAAGTTTAATTGTTGCGCTGGTCAATTAATTTCTGAAATACTGTCTCAAATATTGTTAATTTTTCCTGTTCAATTTTTGAGAGGAATTTCTTTTAGTCCTTTTTTGTTATCGGAGTTTTATTCAGTATTTGTTAAATTTGAAACTCTTTAATTTAATTTACACGCCGTTTGATAGACCCAATGTTTCAAGCAACTAAACATTTTGACATGGATTATTAGTCACGATTGAATAGCTTCAAGTTGGAAAGCTGGTATACTCCCAATCAAATCAATCAATTCTACCAACAGGTACTCTAGTCCCTCCATATTCTGCGGTACGCACCAGCCCTCCGGAGATGGGACATGGGGCTTCAGTTTTTCATAATGTGCTGCTCGCCCCGTACTCAAACGGTAGAAACGTCCCTGCTGGTGTACTTCTGTGATCATGAATGGTCCTCTCCACTTCTTGAGTAGTTTTTTGTCCCCTTGGGAGGTATGACATTCTGGAACACCCAGACGTATTGGCCCACTGCATACGGTTTAGCCTGAAGTATCTTTTCATCATATTTCTTCCGCTGCCTCATTTGCGCTAGCGTCGTGTTCCTCCTGTAGAGCTCGTTTAGTTCCTGTTGTCTCTTGACCGCCTCCTTCACATAAGCTTGAGGCGACGTCTTTTCCCCTTCGTATTCTGGGTAAAAGAACGTTAGGGGCATTGCTCTCTCTCCTTGCCCGTTAACATCATGAAGGGACTGATTCCTGTCGTCGAGTGTTGAGTGCTGTTGTACGCCCCCACCACTTGCGGTAGATATTTATCCCAGTCTGTCATGTATCTCGAGCAATATACCCTCAGCATGTTCACCAACGTCCTGTTCTGTCTCTCCACTAACCAGTTAGTCTGAGGATGATAAGTCGTCGAGTGCGCTTGAGCAATGTGTGACCTCTTCATCAATTCTTTTGTCAGGTCACCCACGAAGGCCTTCCCGTTGTCCGATTGAAATGTCATCGGACAACCATATCGTGATATCCAATGTGTTATCAAGTGGTCACAAGTCTCCTCCGCTTAGGCTGTTGGACAGGGCACTGCTTCCGCCAACTTCGTAAAGTGGTCTATTATGACCAGTATCTGGTTATATCCCGACTCTGCCATGCAGATCTTCTGATGTTCTATCTGTACCACCACATTGAATTCCGAGCTCTCAACGGACTTGAGTGGGAACTTCATCTTCCGTGGGTCTTTCACTTGTAGACATGCCAGACATGCGTTCACCCATCTCTCGCAGGCTTTTCTTAATCCCGGCCAATCAAACCTGTGTAGTATTCTCTGTTGCACTTTGTCTATCCCCTGATGTCCCATTTGATCGTGTGATCTGAATAACACCTCCGTCTTGTACAACTGTGGTAGTATGATGAGGTTATGCTTGTGTAGTATCTTCTCCTCATCCTTTCTCCTGCATGCTACCACCCTATCAGCTGTATGATAGAGCAAATACTTCCTTTCCTTGTAGAACTGGCTCAAGATTTGTAGCTGTCTTCTTCCAGGTCTCCTTTCTCTTTGGCTCCCGTCCGGATCCATTTGGAGAGGTTGCTTTGTCATCTTGTCATTCGTTTAGGCCCTAATCAGATCCGACAGCCTATATCTCGCCTTGACGTGCTCCTTTAATGCCAATATTTGACCATTCATTTCTCCAGGACTGTGGATGTCATCTTTCATTTTGACGCAAACTATCCTCCTCAGGATCTTCCTGTCATCTTCTGACACCAGGTTTGTTCTGACATTCGAGTTAAATGATAGCTCCCTTAACGGTTTCCTTGATAGTGCAATTCTTTTAAGTTCTTCACCTCCATGCACCTCCTGCAGCCATCTTCTCTTCTGCCAGTATCATGCATAGACTATCTTGATCATCGTTGTTTTTCTCTGAGTGTTCATCCCATTCTTCACACTCCCCTTAGATCATGCATAGACTATCTTGATCATCGTTGCTTTTCTCTGAGTGTTCATCCCATTCTTTATCTGTGCTCCCGTTTCTACTTGGTTGAGATCATAGCCTTTTGTCTTGAGCGTCTCACTCACAATTTTTGACTTGAGCATTATCTCCATTGGCATCCCTCGGGTATTTTTCAAGATTGTTTTCTCTGGACGTTCCTTTGGTAGTTCGGGGTCATCCTCAATGGGTTTGCCAGACTTGTCGAGCCATCGAGGTCACTCAAGACTTTACTCCCGTATGCTATTGGTCTCAAGACTGTCTTCCCATTCCACTCCTGCTCTTGATGGAGAATGCCAGAAATCGCTACTACCGATGCATCCGTGTCCAGCTCGTACATTCCCTTTTCCGTTGGCATCCCTAGCACCGGTGCATCGCACAACTCTTTCTTTATTCTCTGGAATGATTCTTAGGCTGCGTTGTTCCACGTGAACTTCTTGCCTTTTTGCCTCATCAGTTGCTGCATCGGGTACACTTTGTCCGCAAAGCCCTTGATGAACTCCCTGTAGTAATTCGCAAAACCCAGGAAGCTCATCAATTGATGTTCCATTTTAGGCGATTTCCATGTCAGAACCGCTTCTACTGCACCTGGGTCTGGTCGGATCCATGTCTATCCACCATTCTCCGCAGGTATTTTATCGAGTCCTTGAGTATTTCACACTTTGATGGTTTGCATTTTAGTCCCGATCTCTTCATGCAGGCGAACACCTCGTCCAGTCGTTCGATATAATTCTCTAGTGTTGGCGGCGCAATTGCCACGTCATTCACGTAGCACATTATCAGGTTGCCGTATTTCTTCGTTACGCTGATCAATGCGTGTGCCATCAATCGTTGAACTGTGGCCGTGGCGTTGCAAAGACCAAAAAGCATCCGTTTCCATTGAAACAGCCCCAGCTCGTAGGCAAACCCTGTCTTGTTCCTGTCCTGCTTCCTCAGTGGTACCTGCCAAAAAGCTGATCCTAAATCAAGAGTCGTAAAAAATTTTGCGTCCCCCAACTTCGAGAGGCTCTCATCTGTTCTAGGTATCACCGTGACGGAGTTCAGATACTGAAAGTCGCAGCAAAACCTTAATTGGTCGCCCTTCTTTTTAGCCATCACTACTCCACACGCTCACGGTGATTTGGATGGTTCTATCATATCATACTCTAGTAAGGTCTCTATCTCTTTTCTACATGCATCCGATTTGTGTGGGGTCATACGCCTCGCTCCCTCCCTGTGCGGCACCACCGACTCTTCTAGCTCTATTTCATGTTCAACAAAATTACAACATCCAATGTCTTCAGTATGTTTCGAAAAAACGTCCTCGTTCCGCTCTAGTACGTCCTTGATGGCCTCGAGCTGTTCATCCGTTACCTTGCCCCTCAAGTGCTCTATTTCAGGTAAAACTGGTTTATCCATTTCAATTTCCTCTAGTGTGGGTCTTTCTGGGAAATTTGAACAGCTCAAAAGTCCATCATCTGACTCTGACTAAAGTGACTTCACAAGACCTGATGAATCTTTTATTTTCTTCAATCGTCTCAAGATACAAATCTTTTCCTATGATTGGGGCATTCAAATACTTCATTCTCTTTCACATTTTCAGTCATTTCATATCGAGTTTTCACGGGTAAAGCATATTCCAGCTTCCTTCCCCTCTGGATTGTGATGGGTATGTGAAGAGTGTTCAACAAGACACTGACGCAGAGGCCGCTCTTGGGTATCGAGAAGGATCTTCCTAAAACAGCAGCACTTTGACTGTTTGGATTTGGGACTATGCATACTTGCTTGTTATCACTTATTTCATTATAATTTTTCATCCGCAAGCGTACAATTGCCGCTTCGTTCGCTTTCAGCCTTACCCTCCCACTCAAGAATACCGGCGCTTTATTCTCATTTGCCATTATCAGATTTACCGATTTAATTACATACTTCCTATCCGGGTTCCGTATCCTGAACATGGCCTTGTTCAGATCAATCGTTATGTCGAAATTCCTGATGCAGTCTCTGCCTAAAATGAATTGGTCAGACTCATCTAGGTTCTCCACCACAAGAAAGCTCATCCACAGGTTGCGTTCCCCTAGGTTTAGGGCTATTATTGGTGTTCTGCCTAGTACCCGCAGCGCTTCCTTGTTTGCAGCCGAAAGCCGTATTCTCGAATCTGGCAAATCATCTTTGTTGAAACCCATCCGCTCCCAAGTTTCCATCGGTATAACACTCAAGACTGCTCCCGTATCAAGTAGCCCACGTAATTGAGTCTTCTTGCCACTTATGTCGAGCACGTGTGCTGATACGTCTGCATCCGTCCCGATGTGCATTGCATCCTCTTCTAACATAGCGCAGTGTCCAATCAATCTTACTTTCAGTTCTTCTTTGCCCACGTAGATTTGTCTAGGTCTAGGTCCTCATCACATGTTATCATGGTTTTCGTGTAGATGTTTATCCCATCTATGTTTAACATCACCTCATGCGGACCATAAGCTTCCATGTACCTATTCTCGACGCGGACTGACTTGCTGCCACCTCTCGTGAGTAGTCCCCTCAAGGCTCTAGATGTTGTCTGTGGACTTATTGCCATTAAATAACCTGCGTACACATCGATGTGCATTATTGTCTGGTCACTGGGTTCATTCAGGTTTCTCGTTAATTCATGGCCGCCCACAGTGATTATTGACATAATTCTGGCTCCGATCTTTGTTATGCCGAATGGCTTTCCCGTCACCAGTTTCACAGTGTTACAGTTTCCACTCTTTGTCGCTCTCACTATGGCCTCTGGCACTGGCACTGACCAACTTAACGTCTCGTTTAACTTCTGCTTTTCGATCTCCTGTTTCAATCGTTGCTCGATCTCCTTCGTCGCTAGGTCTTGTTTTATTTTGTTGATAGCCTCTGCAACTGCTCTCTCATAATTTGTCTCTGGAGAATTCCTGGCCTTAGCCTCCATGGCATTATTGACTTGCGTTACAGCCTTTACCGTCTTCGTCGGTAGTTCCGCACTCGGTGCCTCTGAATTTTTTGTTTCCAACTCGGCTTGTCTGTTTCTCGTGTTCTGCACCGCCGCTAGCGCTAACTTGTGTTTGGGATGACCTTGATTTTTCACTGCTTCCCAAAATAATGGACAGTCCATCCTGAAGTGTCCCTCTTGATTGCAGAAGAAGCATCTCGCACCTATCTTGATGATCAAGCCGCTATAGAATTCGTGTTCTTCCATCTGGCTCATATCTTCCTCATCCGGTGCATATCCCAGACTCTTCATGCCTTGTTTATACGTCGTGCAGTCCGCCACATGATGATCCGCTGATCCACAATTCGCGCATGACCTACGTTTGTCCATGTCATCTCTAGGCTTGTACCATGACGACCTCTGTGGTTGACTCCCCCCTTGCATGTTCCTGTTATCCGAGTATGAGTATTTCTTAGGTTTCATCAGCATATACTCTCTTGACTTCTGTCTCATTTCTTCTAGAGTCGGTGCACTATCTTTCGACAGTGTATAGTACGTTGCTATCATTGTTCTCAAGTCGTCACTTTTTACCCCATCGACAAACTTCGAGGCAATGCTGAAGTTCCATCTATTCGTTGAGTCTTCAGGGTCACTCCTTCTTCTCAAGCTCTCAAGATCGTCCAGGAACCGATCAATCGATTCATCGTCCCTCTGTCTTCTCTTTTCAAATCTCATTATTTCTTGATGACCCTTCATACCCGACCCGGATTGGTTCAATAATATCTCGAAGATTTTGTCTGCAGTATCACGTTCCTCTTCCTTCTTTGCAACTACACATTTTAACGCCGTGCCTTCTAAATTGCTGAGTATCGCTGTGCAGGCTTGTCTCTCTTCGTTCAAGTCGTCTTGTTCCAAATGTAGTCTCATGACTTCTACCCAAGTGTCGATGCATCCATCTGAGTCATCCTTAAAATCTTTTGGCTTCTTGAAGGTTTTCCTCGAGTTGCCACTTCCTCTTTCACTCGAGTCAGTGTTCCTTGTCGTGAACGCTTCCAATGTTCTATTCATCATCTCTCAGTGCCTAGCCCACGTTATGGCATTAGGTCTCACATTATTGCTTGTTGTGGAATCCCCCGGGCCATTTATCGTAGTTGAGGTTCCACTCTTGATAATTGTTTTGCCCCCCCCTCGGACCTATGCTCGCTGCACCCCGGGGTAACGATAATGGTGTTGACTCTTGCTTGTTCCGTTGTGGTTCCACGAAATCAACTCTGTTACCTTGCGTCCGATCTGTTATCGGCTTGTCTTGTGATGTAGAGTTTCTCAAGATGGCATCAAGTTTGGCCTGTATGGCACATGAACTCTCAGCCTGGTCTCTGCTCATTTTGTCCATTCTCGTCTCCAAACTCCCTATCTTACTGTTCACAGTGTCATACCGTTGCTTCATTACTTGCATGTCTTTTTTGATATTCTTCTCGCGATCTTTGTCAGTGGCCTCTGCCTTGTCTGACATCTGCTGAAGCTTCTCCTCCGTCGCCCTTGCCAGGTTGAAGTAGTTGTCCAGGTACTCGTTTTTGTTGTATCTTATTTCCTTCTTTATTACCTCTCGATCTTTCTCACTGCACTTCAATTTTTTGTCGATTTGTTCCAGTTTTGCCATCAAGTCACTCAGTTCAAGAAGAGGTGTTTTCTCTTGGTTTGTTGTTGTCCCTTTTTCAACCGTTGCCTCTGTCCCAAGACTTTTTCGCTCTGTCCCAAGACTTCCTAGTACTGTCCCAAGACTTTTCCGCTCTGTCCCAGGACTTCGTCACTTCAGTGTTGGGACACACACACTGTCCCAGGACCCCTTCTTCCTTAGTGTTGGGACAAACTGATTTCTTCTTCTTCGTTGTTGGGACTCTTGAACCACTATCCCTGGTACCAAACTTGAGCTCTAGTATAAAATCTTCCCCAAAACCCAACCTAACTGGCCAAAAGTTTCAAATGCTAAACCCCCTGTATTTATCTTCCTTTATTAATCTGAAATTCAACTTGCTCGCCGGTGTGTTGTGATCACCTGTTTGTTCAAAACCGATAAAATTAGTACCGAAAATGTAAAAACACAAACGAGAAAAAATTATGAAAAAAAGGAAAATGAACCCACCTAAAATCAAAGATGATCAATGTCGTCCTTTCGTAGAAAAAATGTGTGGTACCTGATTGTCACGCGTTTTCCTCCCCCCTTCTAACGTTCTTATGGGGTATTGTCCTTCCGGTTTCCAAAAACTGTCTATTTCCGTCCCCCCCCCACCCGATCCGACCAGGGTACCTACCTTAATTTGATTTTAAATTTGGATATCCTCTCTCTAAAACTCACGCGTGTAAGTTTATAATGTAACTAAATCGACGATATCGATTGATTAGTTACTATAACGTGTCCCCCCTTTTTACAACTTGCAACCACCAACCTCTAACCTAACCAGCCCCCCTTCTAACCTCCCCCTGTTTAGCCCCCCTCTTAAGTCGAAAATTACCTTAAGCGCTGGGTGCTAAACATCTCAAGAGAAAACCGTAGAACCTGTTTCCAAGCTCTGCTCAAGTAAAAACGTTCCTCAAAACAGTGGGATTTCGCTTATCCAATTTTACACTTATCTCCTATAATGTAATGTGGATTCTAACGTTACCCGATTGAGCAACCAGAACACCTCTGTGTGTCCTCCTCTGGTTGTTCTAATTCTGTGCTGGTTGTCTCTCTGGCTCGTCCAGCACCTCTTCACCAGCACCACTTTCCCACTTGACTGGTCACCTGTTCCAGACCAGTCTCCCAGTGGTCCGTCGATTGACCAAACAAAACACCCTTGTGTGCCTTCTCTGTTCGGTCCCGTCGGTGCTGGATGTCCCCTTGTCGTGTCCAGTACTTGTCGGGTTCCCTTCTTGCGAACCACTTTCCTACTTGGCTGATCACCTTTTCCAGTCAAGTCTCCTAGTGGTCCAGGTAAGTTGCAAGCTATCTGAAAACCCTCGACAACGCCCCACACTCGGGCACCTATTCAACTTGCTGAAATGATTGAAACGATCGGTCTTATGATAACAGTATGGGTATACTATTTAGTTAATATCAAGGTTTGATCCAACTGATCTGGTGTCAAAGTCACTGTCATTTTTTGTTTTATAGTTTTTGTTCCTTTTTCTATTCTTTTTCGCTTTTTGTCTTTTTGCTCATTTTTTAGTCCCGCTAATTACCTCCCATTACTCGGTTAGCTAGGCCTCGTTCGAAGAGCGTACCAGGAAATTTATTCGAGTTTTCTTAAAAAGATATTACGGTACGACATGAAGGTTTACACGTTCCCGCCGAACCGTACCACCGGTACTCTAGAATGGGCATGCTCCCGTATCAAGTAGCCCACGTAATTGAGTCTTCTTGCCACTTATGTCGAGCACGTGTGCTGATACGTCTGCATCCGTCCCGATGTGCATTGCATCCTCTTCTAACATAGCGCAGTGTCCAATCAATCTTACTTTCAGTTCTTCTTTGCCCACGTAGATTTGTCTAGGTCTAGGTCCTCATCACATGTTATCATGGTTTTCGTGTAGATGTTTATCCCATCTATGTTTAACATCACCTCATGCGGACCATAAGCTTCCATGTACCTATTCTCGACGCGGACTGACTTGCTGCCACCTCTCAAGGCTCTAGATGTTGTCTGTGGACTTATTGCCATTAAATAACCTGCGTACACATCGATGTGCATTATTGTCTGGTCACTGGGTTCATTCAGGTTTCTCGTTAATTCATGGCCGCCCACAGTGATTATTGACATAATTCTGGCTCCGATCTTTGTTATACCGAATGGCTTTCCCGTCACCAGTTTCACAGTGTTACAGTTTCCACTCTTTGTCGCTCTCACTATGGCCTCTGGCACTGGCACTGACCAACTTAACGTCTCGTTTAACTTCTGCTTTTCGATCTCCTGTTTCAATCGTTGCTCGATCTCCTTCGTCGCTAGGTCTTGTTTTATTTTGTTGATAGCCTCTGCAACTGCTCTCTCATAATTTGTCTCTGGAGAATTCCTGGCCTTAGCCTCCATGGCATTATTGACTTGCGTTACAGCCTTTACCGTCTTCGTCGGTAGTTCCGCACTCGGTGCCTCTGAATTTTTTGTTTCCAACTCGGCTTGTCTGTTTCTCGTGTTCTGCACCGCCGCTAGCGCTAACTTGTGTTTGGGATGACCTTGATTTTTCACTGCTTCCCAAAATAATGGACAGTCCATCCTGAAGTGTCCCTCTTGATTGCAGAAGAAGCATCTCGCACCTATCTTGATGATCAAGCCGCTATAGAATTCGTGTTCTTCCATCTGGCTCATATCTTCCTCATCCGGTGCATATCCCAGACTCTTCATGCCTTGTTTATACGTCGTGCAGTCCGCCACATGATGATCCGCTGATCCACAATTCGCGCATGACCTACGTTTGTCCATGTCATCTCTAGGCTTGTACCATGACGACCTCTGTGGTTGACTCCCCCCTTGCATGTTCCTGTTATCCGAGTATGAGTATTTCTTAGGTTTCATCAGCATATACTCTCTTGACTTCTGTCTCATTTCTTCTAGAGTCGGTGCACTATCTTTCGACAGTGTATAGTACGTTGCTATCATTGTTCTCAAGTCGTCACTTTTTACCCCATCGACAAACTTCGAGGCAATGCTGAAGTTCCATCTATTCGTTGAGTCTTCAGGGTCACTCCTTCTTCTCAAGCTCTCAAGATCGTCCAGGAACCGATCAATCGATTCATCGTCCCTCTGTCTTCTCTTTTCAAATCTCATTATTTCTTGATGACCCTTCATACCCGACCCGGATTGGTTCAATAATATCTCGAAGATTTTGTCTGCAGTATCACGTTCCTCTTCCTTCTTTGCAACTACACATTTTAACGCCGTGCCTTCTAAATTGCTGAGTATCGCTGTGCAGGCTTGTCTCTCTTCGTTCAAGTCGTCTTGTTCCAAATGTAGTCTCATGACTTCTACCCAAGTGTCGATGCATCCATCTGAGTCATCCTTAAAATCTTTTGGCTTCTTGAAGGTTTTCCTCGAGTTGCCACTTCCTCTTTCACTCGAGTCAGTGTTCCTTGTCGTGAACGCTTCCAATGTTCTATTCATCATCTCTCAGTGCCTAGCCCACGTTATGGCATTAGGTCTCACATTATTGCTTGTTGTGGAATCCCCCGGGCCATTTATCGTAGTTGAGGTTCCACTCTTGATAATTGTTTTGCCCCCCCTCGGACCTATGCTCGCTGCACCCCGGGGTAACGATAATGGTGTTGACTCTTGCTTGTTCCGTTGTGGTTCCACGAAATCAACTCTGTTACCTTGCGTCCGATCTGTTATCGGCTTGTCTTGTGATGTAGAGTTTCTCAAGATGGCATCAAGTTTGGCCTGTATGGCACATGAACTCTCAGCCTGGTCTCTGCTCATTTTGTCCATTCTCGTCTCCAAACTCCCTATCTTACTGTTCACAGTGTCATACCGTTGCTTCATTACTTGCATGTCTTTTTTGATATTCTTCTCGCGATCTTTGTCAGTGGCCTCTGCCTTGTCTGACATCTGCTGAAGCTTCTCCTCCGTCGCCCTTGCCAGGTTGAAGTAGTTGTCCAGGTACTCGTTTTTGTTGTATCTTATTTCCTTCTTTATTACCTCTCGATCTTTCTCACTGCACTTCAATTTTTTGTCGATTTGTTCCAGTTTTGCCATCAAGTCACTCAGTTCAAGAAGAGGTGTTTTCTCTTGGTTTGTTGTTGTCCCTTTTTCAACCGTTGCCTCTGTCCCAAGACTTTTTCGCTCTGTCCCAAGACTTCCTAGTACTGTCCCAAGACTTTTCCGCTCTGTCCCAGGACTTCGTCACTTCAGTGTTGGGACACACACACTGTCCCAGGACCCCTTCTTCCTTAGTGTTGGGACAAACTGATTTCTTCTTCTTCGTTGTTGGGACTCTTGAACCACTATCCCTGGTACCAAACTTGAGCTCTAGTATAAAATCTTCCCCAAAACCCAACCTAACTGGCCAAAAGTTTCAAATGCTAAACCCCCTGTATTTATCTTCCTTTATTAATCTGAAATTCAACTTGCTCGCCGGTGTGTTGTGATCACCTGTTTGTTCAAAACCGATAAAATTAGTACCGAAAATGTAAAAACACAAACGAGAAAAAATTATGAAAAAAAGGAAAATGAACCCACCTAAAATCAAAGATGATCAATGTCGTCCTTTCGTAGAAAAAATGTGTGGTACCTGATTGTCACGCGTTTTCCTCCCCCCTTCTAACGTTCTTATGGGGTATTGTCCTTCCGGTTTCCAAAAACTGTCTATTTCCGTCCCCCCCCCACCCGATCCGACCAGGGTACCTACCTTAATTTGATTTTAAATTTGGATATCTTCTCTCTAAAACTCACGCGTGTAAGTTTATAATGTAACTAAATCGACGATATCGATTGATTAGTTACTATAACGTGTCCCCCCTTTTTACAACTTGCAACCACCAACCTCTAACCTAACCAGCCCCCCTTCTAACCTCCCCCTGTTTAGCCCCCCTCTTAAGTCGAAAATTACCTTAAGCGCTGGGTGCTAAACATCTCAAGAGAAAACCGTAGAACCTGTTTCCAAGCTCTGCTCAAGTAAAAACGTTCCTCAAAACAGTGGGATTTCGCTTATCCAATTTTACACTTATCTCCTATAATGTAATGTGGATTCTAACGTTACCCGATTGAGCAACCAGAACACCTCTGTGTGTCCTCCTCTGGTTGTTCTAATTCTGTGCTGGTTGTCTCTCTGGCTCGTCCAGCACCTCTTCACCAGCACCACTTTCCCACTTGACTGGTCACCTGTTCCAGACCAGTCTCCCAGTGGTCCGTCGATTGACCAAACAAAACACCCTTGTGTGCCTTCTCTGTTCGGTCCCGTCGGTGCTGGATGTCCCCTTGTCGTGTCCAGTACTTGTCGGGTTCCCTTCTTGCGAACCACTTTCCTACTTGGCTGATCACCTTTTCCAGTCAAGTCTCCTAGTGGTCCAGGTAAGTTGCAAGCTATCTGAAAACCCTCGACAACGCCCCACACTCGGGCACCTATTCAACTTGCTGAAATGATTGAAACGATCGGTCTTATGATAACAGTATGGGTATACTATTTAGTTAATATCAAGGTTTGATCCAACTGATCTGGTGTCAAAGTCACTGTCATTTTTTGTTTTATAGTTTTTGTTCCTTTTTCTATTCTTTTTCGCTTTTTGTCTTTTTGCTCATTTTTTTGTCCCGCTAATTACCTCCCATTACTCGGTTAGCTAGGCCTCGTTCGAAGAGCGTACCAGGAAATTTTCTCGAGTTTTCTTAAAAAGATATTACGGTACGACATGAAGGTTTACACGTTCCCGCCGAACCGTACCACCGGTACTCTAGAATGGGCATGTAGCCCGGAGCTGTGTCAAGTGGGTTCGACTTCGTAGTCATGATGTCATAAAAACACCCAGGAGCGCCATAAAAACACCATGTAACATTCGCCTACTTAAGTCACATATGAGGTTAAAGAAAAATAGGCCCTATATTTATTGACTCAAGAGTCAGGGACACGATCTCTCGTGTTTTTCTAGCTCGAACGGTCGGAGCCAATTCGGTTCACTTGCGACATGAGACTAAAACCCTCGTTACAGCTTAAAGGCCACTACCAAAATACCCCCACTCTAGAAAATAAGAACGTCATACTTAGGTCTCAAAGTACCCAAAATACGCGAACGCCGTTAAAAACAGGGTCGGAACAGTCCGTATGTTTACTTTTTTTTAGACAGTGAAACTTTGATCCATTTCAGATGGATCAACCTAAATTTCTCCTTATCTCAACATAACAATTATAAATCGCACTCAAGAAAACTAAATTGTGTACTCACATACAAGCACACTCGAGAATTGAGGTAACTAAATTAATCAGTAACTCTAGCATTAGGTAATTAAGTTTTAACTCAAGAAGTTCGTAATCAATGAATTCCAGCAAGGGAAATGAGTTTTGACTCGAGAAATAAGTTTTGGGACTGGACCATTGGCATACCCCAGCTGTTCATCTTTCCACTGAGGATTCACTCTGGTTCACTTCTTATTTGTCTCTACTCTGTTGACAATCGCTCTGCTTCCTGTTCAGGATAGGACAGCTCCACTCGTGTTTTATTTATATCTGGAAACTGCGAATAGCAATTTCCCACTGCTTTTTTTAAACAATTTCCCGCGATGGTCACTCAGCTGTTCTTATCTTGTTTTTCTGAGATTTTCAGTTTTCGCTAGAAAGTTGAGCATGACGGGCTCAATTCGAATTTTTGAAAAATTACATTTCACCCCAAAATTACGTTGTTCGTACTCCTCAAGGTCAAACTTCCAAATATGACCGACTGGCACAAGTGTCACTGGCTAGAACTTAGACTACATCGATTTTAATTGTAAGGTCATCACACTTGTGATCTTCTTTTATCATGATCTCTTGCATATCTAGATAATTCCAAATTCCAATTATTTTGACTGGAATACGTGATGAAGGGACTCCTGACTGTATCTGAGTTACTATGATACTTTTGACCTTCTGATTACAACGGAAAAAAAAAGAAAAAACAAAAATTAAAAAAAAATTACAACCAGTTTTTCTCAACATTGTAACATTTATTTGTAAATTTTTAATCTTTGGTGGAATAACGACTAAAAGTGCTTTGATATGATATATCACTTGGCCCAAGCCGATAATTTTTTTGCGTGGAAAAAATTTGAAACGTCCAAGAAAGAGCAGGTCGACAGAGGCCTGGGAGGCCTACAGATTCAAGATTACAATAGCGTGAGCACATCGCCAAAAAGACGAAAGTGGCAAACAGTATAGTCGCGATAATCAGGAAAAGTTTCGTGAACCTGACCTCTGAAATTCTAACGACCCTGTACAAAGCCTTAGTAAGAACACATTTGGATTATGCAAATCAGGCATGGAATCCATACCTTAAAAAAGACAAAATTACAATTGAAAATGTTCAGCGACGCGCAACGAAACTTATTCCAGGTATACGCAAATACAGCTACTCGGAACGACTTCAGATTTTGAAACTACCAACACTCGAGTATAGACGCAAAAGCGGTGGAATGATTGAAATCTTCAAAATTCTGAACGGTCTATACGATACAGCAGCGACTGAAGGATTTTTTACAATCAACGAAAGAGACACAAGAAGAAACTCTTTCAAGATTGTGACCAAGAAGACCAGAACTACTGCTAGATAAAATTTCTTTACAGTTGCAGCCATCAACGACTGGAACTCGTTACCCGAAACAGTAATATCAAGCGAGAGTGTACACGTTTTCAAATCAAGACTAGACAAACTGTGGGCGTCTGAAATATATGACGGAATGACAAAATGGACGTCCAAGAAAAAGCTGGTCGACAGAGGCCTGGGACGCCTACAGATCAGAAGTTAAACTGTGAACCTGTGAATACAAAGATTGTACTCATTTTCAATGGTCGGAATATTAAAGTGGGTTTTCTATTAAATGGGCATTTGTGCGAACATGATTTGAATTGTTTCAAGTCTCGAAAACGTTTTGCATTAAATAAAATCGCCAGACTATTATCTTAGAGTTTTAGATTGTTGAATGTTAAATAGATCTTCAAAATTGTTTATCATGGCTGGTAGACTAAAGAGCATCAGTGTGAACTTAAATGGCTTGCTGAAACACAAACACCATGAAAGTTTTAAGCTCAATAGCGATGAAGTACAAACTATTCGAAATAATTTGAAAGGCATTTCCAGCAATGAGCTTGGAATCTGCAATTTCAAGCTAAACAAAGAGCTCTGTTCCTCCACCAGGTAATGTACTTTTCAATCAAAATCATTCCTAAAAATTCAAATCCACGAGAAATTTAGGATATTAAACTTGTCTGATCGTGCAACAGAGCCAGATCCTAGTGGTTGGCCGTTTTTTGATTGCGTATCTTCAATCCTGCTGTTTTTACACGAGCGGAGCGTAGTGTGATAATACGATGCAACATTTTTCAATAACCTTAGTCGCAAATAAAAGCTATTTTTGGCGACTTTTTTCAAAACAGTTGGCTGTATTAGCAGTATATTTTCAAATGCTTTTCAAGTGTTGCAGTTTCCACTCTTTGTCGCTCCCACTATGGCCTCTGGCACTGGCACTGACCAACTTAACGTCTCGTTTAACTTCTGCTTTTCGATCTCCTGTTTCAATCGTTGCTCGATCTCCTTCGTCGCTAGGTCTTGTTTTACTTTGTTGATAGCCTCTGCAACTGCTCTCTCATAATTTGTCTCTGGAGAATTCCTGGCCTTATTGACTTGCGTTACAGCCTTTACCGTCTTCGTCGGTAGTTCCGCACTCGGTGCCTCTGAATTTTTTGTTTCCAACTCGGCTTGTCTGTTTCTCGTGTTCTGCACCGCCGCTAACGCTAACTTGTGTTTGGGATGACCTTGATTTTTCACTGCTTCCAAAAATAATGGACAGTCCATCCTGAAGTGTCCCTCTTGATTGCAGAAGAAGCATCTCGCACCTATCTTGATGATCAAGCCGCTATAGAATTCGTGTTCTTCCATCTGGCTCATATCTTCCTCATCCGGTGCATATCCCAGACTCTTCATGCCTTGTTTATACGTCGTGCAGTCCGCCACATGATGATCCGCTGATCCACAATTTGCGCATGACCTACGTTTGTCCATGTCATCTCTAGGTTTGTACCATGACGACCTCTGTGGTTGACTCCCCCCTTGCATGTTCCTGTTATCCGAGTATGAGTATTTCTTAGGTTTCATCAGCATATACTCTCTTGACTTCTGTCTCATTTCTTCTAGAGTCGGTGCACTATCTTTCGACAGTGTATAGTACGTTGCTATCATTGTTCTCAAGTCGTCACTTTTTACCCCATCGATAAACTTCGAGGTAATGCTGAAGTTCCTTCTATTCGTTGAGTCTTCAGGGTCACTCCTTCTTCTCAAGCTCTCAAGATCGTCCAGGAACCGATCAATCGATTCATCGTCCCTCTGTCTTCTCTTTTCAAAACTCATTATTGCTTGATGACCCTTCATACCCGACCCGAATTGGTTCAATAATATCTCGAAAATTTTGTCTGCAGTATCACATTCGTCTTCCTTCTTTGCAACTACACATTTTAACGCCGTGCCTTCTAAATTGCTGAGTATCGCTGTGCAGGCTTGTCTCTCGTCGTTCAAGTTGTCTTGTTCCAAATGTAGTCTAATGACTTCTACCCAAGTGTCGATGCATCCATCTGAGTCATCCTTAAAATCTTTTGGCTTCTTGAAGGTTTTCCTCGAGTTGCCACTTCCTCTTTCACTCGACTCAGTGTTCCTTGTCGTGAAGGCTTCCAATGTTCTATTCATCATCTCCCAGGTGCTAGCCCACGTTATGGCATCAGGTCTCACCTTATTGCTTGTTGTGGAATCC
This sequence comes from Symsagittifera roscoffensis, assembly GCF_963678635.1. Taxonomy (NCBI): domain Eukaryota; kingdom Metazoa; phylum Xenacoelomorpha; order Acoela; family Convolutidae; genus Symsagittifera; species Symsagittifera roscoffensis. The sequence continues at coordinate 13,208,389 of NC_087066.1, read as the reverse complement.
CCGGGCCATTTGTCGTAGTTGAGGTTCCACTCTTCATAATTGTTTTGGCCCCCCTGGACCTATGCTCGCTGCACTCCGGGGTAACGGTAATGGTGTTGACTCTCGCTTGTTCCGTTGTGGTTCCACAAAATCAACTCTGTTACCTTGCGTCCGATCTGTTACCGGCTTTTCTTGTGATGTAGAGTTTCTCAAGATGGCATCAAGTTTTGGCCTGTATGGCGCATGAACTCTCAGCCTGGTCTCTTCTCATTGTGTCCATTCTCGTCTCCAAACTCCCTAGCTTACTATTCACAGTGTCATACCGTTGCTTCATTACTTGCATGTCTTTTTTGATATTCTTCTCGCGGTCTTTGTCAGTGGCCTCTACCTTGTCTGACATCTGCTGAAGCTTCTCCTCCGTCGCGCTCGCCAGGTTGAAGTAGTTGTCCAGGTACTCGTTTTTGTTGTATCTTATTTCCTTCTTTATTACCTCTCGATCTTTCTCACTGCACTTCAGTTTTTTGTCGATTTGTTCCAGTTTTGCCATCAAGTCACTCACTTCAAGAAGAGGTGTTTTCTCTTGGTTTGTTGTTGTCCCATTTTCAACCGTTGCCTCGTGGCTAGCTGTTGCATCAAGATCGCCACGATCATCGCCTCGATTATCCTCTGTTGCTACTGCAGAAACCATTCCAAATGTCTTGCCTTTCAGTAGTGTCCCAAGACTTCGTGGTACTGTCCCAAGACCTTTTGGCACTGTTCCAAGACTCTGCAGTAGTGTCCCAAGACTTTTCTGGACTGTCCCAAGACTTCTTGGTGCTGTCCCAAGACTTTTCGGCACTGAAAAGTCTTTTCTGTACTGTCCCAAGACTTTTCGACTGTGTCCCAAGACTTCCTGGTACTGTCCCAAGACTTTTCCGCTCTGTCCCAAGACTTCCTGGTACTGTACCAAGACTTTTCCTCTCTGTCCCAAGACTTCCTGGTTCTGTCCCAAGACTTTTCCGCTCTGTCCCAAGACTTCTTGGTACTGTCCCAAGATTTTTCCGCTCTGTCCCAAGGCTTCCTGGTACTGTCCCAAGACTTTTTCACTCTGTCCCAAGATTTCCTAGTACTTTCCAAGACTTTTCCGCTCTGTCCCAAGACTTCCTAGTACTGTCCCAAGACTTTTTCGCTCTGTCCCAAGACTTTTACGCTCTGTCCCAAGACTTCCTAGTACTGTCCCAAGACTTTTCCGCTCTGTCCCAGGACTTCGTCACTTCAGTGTTGGGACAGACACACTGTCCCGGGACCCCTTCTTCCTTAGTGTTGGGGCAAACTGATTTCTTCTTCTTCGTTGTTGGGACTCTTGAACCACTATCCCTGGTACCACCACTTGAGCTCTAGTATAAAATCTTCCTCAAAACCAAACCTAACTGGCCAAAAGTTTCAAAAGCTAAACGCCCTGTATTTATCTCCCTTTATTAATCTAATGCAAGCTGAAATTCAACTTGCTCGCCGGTGTGTTGTGATCACCTGTTCGTTCAAAACCGATAAAATTAGTACCGAAAATGTAAAAATACAAACGAGAAAAAATTATGAAAAAAATAGGAAAATGAACCCACCTAAAATCAAAGATGAACAATGTCGTCCTCTCGTAGAAAAAATGTCTCGTACCTGAATATCACGCGTTTTCCTCCCCCCTTTTAACGTTCTTATGGGGTATTGTCCTTCCGGTTTCCAAAAACTGTCTATTTCCGTCCCCCCCCCACCCGATCCGACCAGGGTACCTACCTTAATTTGATTTTAAATTTGGATATCCTCTCTCTAAAACTCACGCGTGTAAGTTTATAATGTAACTAAATCGACGATATCGATTGATTAGTTACTATAACGTGTCCCCCCTTTTTACAACTTGCAACCACCAACCTCTAACCTAACCAGCCCCCCTTCTAACCTCCCCCTGTTTAGCCCCCCTCTTAAGTCGAAAATTACCTTAAGCGCTGGGTGCTAAACATCTCAAGAGAAAACCGTAGCACCTGTTTCCAAGCTCTGCTCAAGTAAAAACGTTCCTCAAAACAGTGGGATTTCGCTTATCCAATTTTACACTTATCTCCTATAATGTAATGTGGATTCTAACGTTACCCGATTGAGCAACCAGAACACCTCTGTGTGTCCTCCTCTGGTTGTTCTAATTCTGTGCTGGTTGTCTCTCTGGCTCGTCCAGCACCTCTTCACCAGCACCACTTTCCCACTTGACTGGTCACCTGTTCCAGACCAGTCTCCCAGTGGTCCGTCGATTGACCAAACAAAACACCCTTGTGTGCCTTCTCTGTTCGGTCCCGTCGGTGCTGGATGTCCCCTTGTCGTGTCCAGTACTTGTCGGGTTCCCTTCTTGCGAACCACTTTCCTACTTGGCTGATCACCTTTTCCAGTCAAGTCTCCTAGTGGTCCAGGTAAGTTGCAAGCTATCTGAAAACCCTCGACAACGCCCCACACTCGGGCACCTATTCAACTTGCTGAAATGATTGAAACGATCGGTCTTATGATAACAGTATGGGTATACTATTTAGTTAATATCAAGGTTTGATCCAACTGATCTGGTGTCAAAGTCACTGTCATTTTTTGTTTTATAGTTTTTGTTCCTTTTTCTATTCTTTTTCGGTTTTTGTTTCGCTTTTTGTCTTTTTGCTCGTTTTTTAGTCCCGCTTATTACCTCCCATTACTCGGTTAGCTAGGCCTCGTTCGAAGAGCGTACCAGGAAATTTTCTCGAGTTTTCTTAAAAAGCTAATACGGTACGACATGAAGGTTTACCCGTTCCCGCCAAACCGTTCCACCGGTAGTCTAGAATGGGCATGTAGCCCGGAGCTGTGTCAAGTAGGTTCGACTCCGTAGTCATGATGTCATAAAAACACCCAGGAGCGCCATAAAAACACTATGTAACAGTCGGCTACTTAAGTCACATATGAGGTTAAAGAAAAATAGGCCCTATATTTATTGACTCAAGAGTCAGGGACACTATCTCTTGTGTTTTTCTACCTCGAACGGTCGGAGCCAATTCGGTTCACTTGCGGCACGAGACTAAAACCCTCGTTACAGCTTAGAGGCCACTACCAAAAGACCCCCACTCTAGAAAATAAGAACGTCCCAATACTTAGGTCTCAAAGTACCCAAAATACGCGAACGCTGTTAAAAACAGGGTCGGAACAGTCCGTATGTTTACTTTTCATTAGACAGTGAAACTTTGATCCATTTCAGATGGATCAACCTAAAACGCTCCTTATCTCAACATAACAATTATAAAACACACTCAAGAAAACTAAATTGGGTACTCACATACCAGTACACTCGAGAATTGAGGTAACTAAATTAAACAGTAACTCTAGCATTAGGTAATTAAGTTTTAACTCAAGATGTTTGTAATCAATGAATTCCAGCAAGGGAAATGAGTTTTGACTCGAGAATTAAGTTTTGGGACTGGACCATTGGGATACCCCAGCTGTTTACCTTTCCACTAAGGGTTCACTCTGGTTCACTTCTTATTTGTCTCTGCTCTGTTGACAATCGGTCTGCTTCCTATTCAGGATAGGACAGCTTTACTCGTGTTTTATTTATATCTGGAAACTGCGAATAGATATTTCCCGCTGCTTTTTTTTACCACTTTTCCTGCGATTGTCATTCGGTTGTTCTGATCGTGTTTTTCTGAGATTTTCAGTTTTCGCGAGAAAGTTCAGCATGACAGGCTCAATTCGAATTTTTGAAAAATTACATTTGACCCCAAAATTACGTTGTTCGTACTCCTCAAGGTCAAACTTCCAAATATGACCGACTGGCACAAGTGTCACTGGCTCGAACTTAGACTACATCGATTTTAATTGTAAGGTCATCACACTTGTGATCTTCTTTTATCATTATCTCTTGCATATCTAGAAAATTTCAAATTCCAAGTATTTTGACTGGAACACGTGATGAAGGGACTCCTGACTGTATCTGGGTTACTATGATACATTTGACCTTCTGATTACCACGGAAAAAAAATTTTAAAAAAATTACAACCAGTTTTTCTCAACATTGCAACCTTTTTTTTGTAAATTTTTAATCTTTGTTGGAATAACGACTAAAAATGCTTTGATATGATATATCACATGGCCCAAGCCGATGATTATTTTGCGTGGAAAGAATTTGAAACGTCCAAGAAAGAGCTGGTCGACAGAGGCCTGGGAGGCCTACAGATTCAAGATTACAATAGCGTGAGCACATCGCCAAAAAGACGAAAGTGGCACACAGTATAGTCGCGATAATCAGGAAAAGTTTCGTGAACCTGACCTCTGAAATTTTAACGACCCTGTACAAAGCCTTAGTAAGAACACTTTTGGAGTATGCAAATCAGGCATGGAATCCATACCTTAAAAAAGACAAAATTACGATTGAAAATGTTCAGCGATGCGCAACGAAACTTATTCCAGGTATACGCAAATACAGCTAATCGGAACGACTTCAGATTTTGAAACTACCAACACTCGAGTATAGACGCAAACGCGGTAGAATGATTGAAGTCTTCAAAATTCTGAACGATCTATACGATACAGCAGCGACTGAAGGATTTTTTACAATCAACGAAAGAGACTCAAGAAGAAACTCTTTCAAGATTGTGACCATGAAGACCAGAACTACTGCTGGACAAAATTTCTCTACATTTGCAGCCATCAACGACTGGAACTCGTTACCCGAGACAGTAATATCAAGCGAGAGTGTACAAGTCTTCAAATCAAGACTAGACAAACTATGGGCGTCTGAAATATATGACGGAATGACAAAATGGACGTCCAAGAAAGAGCTGGTCGACAGAGGCCTGGGAGGCCTACAGATCAGAAGTTAACCTGTGAACCTGTGAATACAAAGATCGTACTCATTTTCAATGGTCGGAATATTAAAGTGGGTTTTCTATTAAATGGGCATTTGTTCGAACATGATCTGAATTGTTTCTAGTCTCGAAAACGTTTTGCATTAAATAAAATCGCCAGACTATTATCTTAGAGTTTTAGATTGTTGAATGTTAAATGGATCTTCAAAATTGTTTATCATGGCTGGTAGACTAAAGAGCATCATTGTAAACTTAAATGGCTTGCTGAAACACAAACACCATGAAAATTTTAAGCTCAGTAGCGATGAAGTACAAACTATTCGAAATAATTTGAAAGGCATTTCCAGCGATGAGCTTGGCATCTGCAATTTCAAGCTAAACGAAGAGCTCTGTTCCTCCACCAGGTAATGTACTTTTCAATCAAAACTATTCCTAGAAATTCAAATCCACAAGAAATTTAGGACATTATACTTGTGTGATCGTGCAACAGAGCCAGATCCTAGTGATTGGCCGTTTTTTGATTGCGTATCTTCAATCCTGCTGTTTTTACACGAGCGGAGCGTAGTGTGATAATACGATGCAACATTTTTTTCTAACCTTAGTCGCAAATAAAAGCTATTTTTGGTGACTTTTTTCAAAACAGTTGGCTGTATTAGCAGTATATTTTCAAATGCTTTGACTTTTGATGAGTATTGAGCTTACACAGTTGAGGCTTTTTCAATTCATCAATTGAATCGAAAAAGCTATTTAGTTCATGCAGCAGCTAAAAATTATTTAATTCCTTTTCAGAAAGTTTCCAACTTAATTTACTTCGCGATATTTTTGAAGTGCATTTATTCGCAATTTGGTTTATTACATTCTAATTTGTTACATGCAACGTTAGGGTGGTTGCCTTTAGTTTATTACCTTCCAAATTATTACATGCAGAGTTTTTGGGCATTTTAAAGCTCCTCAATTTTTGCCGCTTTCTGGCTCGTGTTTAAAGCTGCAGCTTCGCCTCTGTGTTAAATGGTGGCCGGTAAATGAGCAGAATGGTCCAAGAGCTAATCGGTAAATTTATTAGCTAATCGGTAAATTAAGTATAAGAATTATAATATTACCAAAGACACTTATGTTTTACGCATAATTTGACTAATTTAATCGATAATTCAATAATAAAAAATTCGATATTTCGATAAAAAAAAATTCATTTGAAAGAATTTGACAAAACCATTCAATTCATGCGTAATTTATTCTTTTTCCTGGTGTTTTTGACGCTTCTAAAAATTGTTTTTTCAATTTGCTTGTATAAATCATTAAAAAATCATATTTTTTGTTTTTCTGCTCTTGGGCCTATTCTGCTCTTGGACCATTCTGCTTATTGCTCCTCCGTGTTAAATTATCGTAATAATCAGTGATTTAATCGCTCATGGAAAACGATGCGCTCCTGAAAAATGTTCATAAGCGATGGTAGCTTGTTTGAAATTTTGATGTTAAGCGTAGTATGGTCGGCTTCGTGCTATAGGCGATCGGCTCGGAAATCTCTTCTAGGAGCTCCAATTTAGTAACCATTGGGTTGTTAACCACTTTTGGCTTCAAAAGTTTGATCCCAGCGTCAGTCTTAGACTCGAAAGAAGATAGCTCACCGATCTCCGGGATCTCTGGCTAGTGTCCCGATGGATCTGACAGTTTGACGTTGTTCCGTTTTGCCTAAATAAAAACAGTTGAACGAGCTTACTAATAATGATAATAAAGAATTTTGTAAATAGTGAACTGATTCTCTTTCAATTTCATGGGCAATTTAATGGTTCTGTTTTTGTTTTCAACTTCTGTTTGTTTACTAAACTTGACGGATGAAAGTTAACGATTAGTTTTTTAGGGCTGATATATCGTATTTGAAAGTATGCAGCAATGGTCAAATATTTGACCTTGGAGTTTTCGCTCTCAAGAAGGACTGTCGAATGCCTATGCACAATCATCACGGAATGTACGGTGTTGTGAAAGTGCTATTTGGCTCAGGCAGAATCCAATCCTTCTCGCCAATCAGAGAAACGCAAGAACATTTTTCGATCGATGACATCGTTGACGCTGAAATCGTTGAGGATATGTCAGTTTCAGCGAAAGAAGGTAGTAATCTGATGCATTTGGAGCCCAATTCAGGAAATATCCACGCTATAACGGCGGATAAAAATAGCCCGCTGGTGTTTCTGGACCTACTAATGCCCCCGTATGATCACCTTAATTATACTGTTTCGTATTTTGAGCTTGTCTCCACCGGTGAGTGTAGGAAAAAGTGCAAGTTAAAAGTCATCCCAGAGCCAACCGACTACAGATGTGACCAATTGGATTACGCCGCTGTGATACAAGATAACCCAAGTTTTGAAAACTAATCTATGTTTTTCTATATACTGAGTAGTAAATAGTGAAGTATATTTTGGAATGGAAAGTGTTTTAGTTTTGATATACACGAGATATCAAATGAGAAAGACGTACTCCTCAAGATTTAGGAATCTAATAGTTTTTTTTTCTAATTAAACTAAATAAATGTACATCAATGTAAACCTGCTTTGAAAATTGACAATTTTCTCAAAAAATTACAACAGTTTTGCATATGGTTCAGAGTCGATGAACGTAGTTCAGACTCTTTTATAGGTCGTAATGTTTTTTTTTGTTTTTTTTTTCACGAAGAGTTAAACTCGTTCAGGATTTCTCGAAGAGCTAAAACTTGGGTTAATTTTTCAAACATCGAGTCAGTATTTTCTGTTTACTTGCATTCTATAACTCTTTTCCAACTGTCTGTTGGCTATGTTTTTATTTTGAAGGGTTCTTTTAAGATGATTGTTAACATAACTGAAGTTATCTGCCTGTAAAATACAAAAAAATTTGGTGTAAGAACATATATTAGTGATAGCATGTGCATTAACATTCGAATAGTAATAAGTTAACCCAGTTGATACATTTTAAATTCGTCAAATGAACTGAAAAAAGCAATTTGTTTCAAGCAACATCATAATAATAAAAACTCGATTTGAGAATTTTTCTAACCCAATATATCTTTTTTTTGAAAATGCCTAATTTATATAAAATATGGTTTTATTTTTTCCAATTTATTGTATGCAAATTTAGTGTGTGCGCATTCAGTATGTTTTATTCCAAACTATTACTTGCAAAATTGTGTCTATTCATATTTGGTGCCACTTTTGGTGCATGGCATTAGCAATTTGTTAGCATTTGTACCTGCTATCTTTGTGTTTGCTGGTTGTTAAGCATTCGTGGCCGAGGAGGCAGGGCGGGAGACTTCCATTCTCGTAGTCGCAGTTTTGAAGCGCAAACGTAGTAAAGTTTTACTAACTCGAGCATTGTTTCTATCTTTTTTTTCACTTTATAAATTTTTTTGTCGTGTTCTCGCAAAATTGTGTCTTTTCATATTTGATGCCAATTTTGGTGCTCTGCATTGGCAATTTCTTAGCAATTGTAGCTGCTATATTTGTGACTTGTGTTTGCTGGTTGTTAAGCATTCGTGGCCGAGAGGGCAGGGCGGGAGACTTCCATTCTCGAAGTCGCAGTTTTGAAGCACAAACATAGTAAAGTTTTACTAACTCGAGGATTGTTTCTCTCTTTTTTTTCGCTTTATAAATTTTTTTGTCGTGTTCTTGCTAGTGTTTGTGAAGCGCAGCCTCGCCTCTGTGTTTACCCTTGCGATCAGCAAATGTATTGTAATCGGATAGTATATTTTTTCCGTAAAAAAATTGGTTCAAGGACTCATCTCATTTATACGTGCGATAAGCAAAAGTGTTGCAACTGAGCACTAGACTATTTCTCCGTAAAACTTTGTTCACAGAAAGGTACATTTCGAAGCAAGTTCGAAATAGTTAGTTAACAAATATTCATCGTACAAATTTTGCCTATATGGCGCTAGAACTTGCTTTGTATGTGGTAGATGCAAGATTTTTGTGAATGATTTTTACTGAAATTATTTTGGCTGTTTTTTTAAAGCTTATTAAGTGGCAGATTTAATTCTGTCAGCTTGTTAAACTATTGTTTTGTTTTACTTGTTTCCAGTCGTTTCTTATTATTGATTCAACTTCGGTAAGGTATTTTAAAATCTTTATAATCGCTTCTTCGACTTCCTTGAAAAAAGTTAGAAAAAATAACGTTAAATTTTGAGACAAACATAAGTTTTCGGTATTGTTTTTCGGCAATTTTTCAATTCTTTACGATTCGGTGGCTTTCTATATCGCATGTAGTGCGAAGCTCAGCTACGCCTCTGTGTCAAAATTTACTCTATACGTTAGTTGTATTTTTACCTATTCGGTTTGTTAGTTTTGAATTTGTTTTTTTTTGTCCTTTTTTACTTGATAGGTTTCGGTATATTTGAAATCGGCGTAGTTAGCATTGGACTCTGTAACCACCCCAAAAGAAAAAGATTTCGACAGATTCAAATCTATTCAAAAAGATTTAAAATTAACAAAAAAATACCCCTTAAAACACACACAAGCACAGGAAAAAATTTTTTGCTCGTCGTCAAACGGTTTCATATGAATTTTCATTTGCTTCTGTTTTAGAGGTTTTTTTTTTGTTAATTTTAAATCTTTTTGAATAGATCTCTCGAATTTGTTTTGGCTCAGGTTACCGCTTGCGATGCTAATTTTCCATTCGATTGTAAGGGCATGTTCTTTTAAACTATCCTATTTCAATTTATGAAATCTAGGTAAGAGTCTACGAACGCGGCGATGACGTTTATATATGTTTTGGTGATTTGTTGTTTGATTTTTTTTTGGGAAAAAGTCTTCAAATTTGTTCACGCTCAATTGACTTTTGATTTTTTTGGTTCATTTCTTCCCTTTTGTTAAAACAAGCGTAATCTATCAAATTACGAAGGCGGAATTTTTTAAGATTTCCCAGCGTGTATTGTGTTTGTGTGTCTTATTATAGAACTTCGATAGTTTTTGCTGATGGTTTTTGGCTTTATGGCTTCTGTTAAGCTCTCGGTTTAATATCCGAATTTAGTATACCACCTTGCATTCAGTACATATATGGCAGTCGCGGATACTATGTGGGCAATAAATATTTTATTTCCCCATAAGGTTTTGGGAAAAAACTTCAGTCAATTTTCAGCTTAATGGTTATCGGCTTCAATTTTGTCGGCTTATTTACCTATGATTTTGTTTCTTTCAGGTTTCCGATTTTATTTATGAGATCGATAAACTTTGGCTCCAAAGTTTCGAAAATTCAAAATTTAGTTTTGACCTCTTTTAACTATTTAAATAAATCTAAATTATAAAAAAAAACTTAATTTCAGTTTTATAGTTTTGATAATAGTTTCTATTATAAAAAACTGTTATAGTTTTTCAAAATAAAGTTTGGCAAATTGAAAATGGGCTACTTTTTTGTCATCTGAAAGGTACCTATGTCCACCCTATTGGAATAATTGAAACACGAGGTATATTTCGTTCTATTAACGCGTGAGCGGCAAATTAAGCCGGCTCAAAAATAATTCCAAATCGAATTAGGGCAAGCTGCTTGGCCTTATTGATGCATAACTAGACGCAAATCATCTCTTTTTTCTTTTTGCATAGCGTGTGAGTGGGATGTTTTATATCAGTTTTGACCAGTTTTTATCTCAGTTTTGATCGGTTATATCTTTGATTGGCCATGCGAAGTTCAGCTTTGCCTCTGAGTTAAAACTAACGTGCTGATCAGTGTTTCTCCAAATGAAACGATAAAAAGTAATTGTATTTATTTATTTTCGACCCAATTAACTGATTTTTAGTTTTTGCCAACAATATTATCAATTAATTTTTTTAAAATTAATGTCGATAATTTTTTTTTCAATTCCGTATATCAATCATCTATTTTCATCACCAAATCATTTAAATATATGTCGAGCACTATCTCCTCCACATTTAAGATCATTTATCCACGAGGGATAGGACCAACATACGAGCTGTACAGCTCATCACGGTGAACCGCTGTTGTGCCCCTGCTTAAGAACTACATGCAATTTTTTTGGTTATTTTTCTGGGCTGGGTAATGTTGCCTCACCCTCAAGCAACGAGCACGGATCATGGTGGGCCTAGAACATCCGACCTTTCGATTGAGAGGCGGAGACGTAACCACTTCACCACTGCTCCCCAAATATATGTTACTCTTACCTCAGGTGGATACAAGTAAAGCGTGTTTATTGATGCGGCTCGTCTCAAAACTTTTTTTGTAAACGCGTGATTTATAGGTGTGGTGCTTTGTGACACAGACCGATTAATGGAAATTAATTTCAGCAAATTAAAATTGAGCATGCAAAAGTCTTAAAGAAATCGCAAAAGTTTCAATTTAAGCAAATAAATCGAGAAGCCTGTAGTTTAGTATATTTCAAATTATTACCTATTTATATCTAGTGCCACTTTTGCTGCAGACTATTGGGAATTTCTTAGCTTATGTAGCTGCTCTATTTGTGGCTAGTGTTAAGAAATTTTCAAGGACCAGTGGCGCAGATTTAAGGACAGGGGACTCGAAATCTCCTGATTGTAGGATCGAATCCGCCACAGTAAAATATCTAGTTTTCAATGCGCATTTTATCCTTTTGTTTATTTTTTCTTATAGAGCTGCATTTTGTCGTTTTCTCGCTAGTGTTTGCAAAATGAAGCTTCGCCCCTGTGTAACTGTTAATATTACAAATCAAATGGAAGATTTATACATAAATTGAGTAAGTTGATCAAATTTTTTTAAATGTGTTATAACTCAATTTATATATAGTTTTTAAATTTTATTTGTAGTATTAACGGTTCTAATTGTTGTTTTTACCAAGGGTATTGCAATCGGTTTTTTGTCTTTTTTTCCCGTAAATAACTTTGTTTACGCGAAACACCTGGACTCCTGGTGATACCTTGCTTCATAATGACTTCAAATTTAGTTTTTCCTGCACACAGCCAGGATGTAACGAATACGCCTCGGACTACGAAATTCCTGCGTTCGAATCTGACTGACATGTTTTTTTTTTAAACGAGACATTGTTTCAAAGGAAATTTTCAGCCTAATATTTGTCTGCTGGTGTTGTCGGCTTAGTTGCAACATTTAAGATACGTTTATTTTTGCTGTAAACTATTGTCATTTTTGTTGCTTTTTGTGTTTTCGAATGCTCAATTTCAATACCTTTTTGAACTTGTTTTTCTAGTTCTCTCTTCAACGTTCGAAGTCCTCTTTGATAGTTCTTGAGTCTCTAGCTGTTCTAATCCTATACTTGTTGTATCACAAGTAAGTGCAAGTATTTGATTAAAATGATTTTTGGAATTAGCTATTGAAATTATTCGATTGCATAAACGCAATTAAAAGTATAACTGCAACTTATTTTGAGCAGCATGAGGCCGATAAATTACTTTAATTCAAAGTTGTCAAGAGTGACTGAAAGCAGTGGATTTTGGTTTTTAGGTTTCTTTTGATCCAGATTTATCACATTGAGTTCATTTAATCAAAAAGTCAACCATAAATTTGTCATGAAAATCGAAGGTCATTACGGCCATATTTTCTACTTCGGAATTCTAAATTTGATGTTTTTTTTTTCAAAAATACTTCCATTTTTTTCTCTGTTTGCTTGTGTTTACTGACTCTTGTAACTGTCTGTTGACTATGTTTTAGTTTCCATGGCTTATCCTGCCAAAGCACTCGTTCAGCATAAAATAGAAGCTTATGTGAGGTTGGGGAAAGAAAACTGAGCCAAAAATTCTTCCTTTTCGTCCGATTGAAGTCGACAAGTTTAATAAGTGCTCAAACATAGATGATTTCGCTAAGAATATGAGTGTTTAGAAACAGTTAATTAAGTCAATTAACATCGTTATTTAGTCGATTAGCGAAGTGGTTAGATCTCCGCCTCTCAACGGGGAGCAATGATGAAGTGGTTCCGTCTCTGCCTCACAATTGAAAGGTGGGATGTTCGAGGCTCGCCCGCAGCCGTGGAAGAGGCAGCACTACCCAGCCGAGAAAAATAGCTAAAGAAAATGAATATAATTCTTAAACCGGCGCAACAGCGGTTCTCCGTGAAGAGCAGAACACCTGGTATGTTGGTCCTTTCCCTTGTGAATAAATCGTCCTTAAATAAAGATCACAGATTTTCTGAAATTCAGTTCATCAAATTTTTTATTACATAAGGTCAAAAGTCAGAAACGCGCTCTACATACGATTGAAATTTGTTGAATTTTTTATGCAACAATTGTACAGAAGCAACAAAAATTGCTGAGATTGTTTTTGTTACTATTCTGTTCTCCTCGCCGAAAAGGATGAACTAACTTTTGTAAGAGACTATTTTCTATTGCCGTCTGAGCATCCGAAGCAGCGTGAAATCCAAACATTGTGTAAAAATGAAAAGCCAATTTTTTTGTATTGAAATGACATAATATGCAAAAATTTTTCGATGACATTTCATCGCTGTAGAATCTCAATGCAAAATCTTTTTTCCGTAGTAGATATCAAAAATATTTCAAATACCCCCTCCAAGCTTGACAATCTTTTTAGGAAAATAACGGATAAGATGCAAAATGAATATCTTTAAATATAAAAACTTGGATTTTTGTGGGAAGGTTTTTTACATAAATTGAGTAAGTTCAAGTTTTTTTAAAAGTTTTTTATTACAAAAACCCTTTAGATGAATTTTTGCGGGGAAGGTGTTAGGTTTTAAGTTTTTTTTAGCAAATCGAAGAAAAAAGCTGTAAAGAAAAGAGCCTACTTGTTACCATTAAACTAAGATGCAACGATATCAGTTAATCACCAAGCTAGATGAGATTTGCAAAAGACCTAAGGAAGGATTCCGATTGGACGAGACAGAAAGAGAGAAAATTGTGGATGTTTTGAGAAAATTGGATATAGGCATGTTCGGACTTGATGTAGAGGAAATGCACGAGTTGATTGTTGACCCGAAACAGGAACCGTTAGTTGATTTACCCGATTTTTTTTTCAACTTGACCTCTTTTTCAAAATAACCAAACTCGTTTCTTTAAATTAACCAAACTTGGCTCGAGGAACAAAAACAGTTTTGAACCTGAAAGATGCCAAAATTCGAGGAAAGCTCGACAATAGGAGCGCCGATAGTTTGGAAGTTGAAAGAAAACGACATTTATTGCGGTCGTGTTTTTATTTTCAGGATAGTTTCTTTTTAGTCCCCGGTCCTACGTACGCAATGCAGGAGTATTCTGCAGAAAAAAAGTAACGCAACTAGAAAAAAGTAACGCAACTAGAAAAAATAAAACCAAAAATTGAGTGAAAATTTTTGAAGCCACAAGATAAATTGGTTATGTTAGTTTTTGCCCCTAGATAGTGATATGCTCAGTTTTTATCCGAGGAAAATTACAAAAAATTTGAGACTTTTGAAGAACAACTAAAATAAGCTCAATTTTCTAGCCTATTATTGAAAAAAATTTTAGACAGTTTTTGCAAAATGTTCTAAGCCGAGCGATAAAACGTGATGTGAAGTTGCATCTCTCAAAGAATTAAACGAAAGTTTTCACTACTTACTGTTTTTTCCGGATCAAAATGTGCGAATTTTGTGTTTTTGATGTAAGGGGCTCTCTGTCTGTCAGATTTCAATTTTTATTCTGTTTCAATTCATGGGTCAGACAAAACGTTCTGTTTTCACACAAGGAATGAAAAAATTTCATGCTCACAAGGTTTCATAGGGATTTTTCTTTGAGTGTTGAAAATTGGTTGCGTTACTTTTTTCTCCAGTATATTCGTGGGGTAGGTGAATGTCGCCGTAGCCAGCCGGTACCATCTTCAGTTCATCAAGCTCAAATTTGATTTTCCGCAAATTATATTTACGCTTGCGATTGGCAAGCGTTATCAAACTGGAATATAGACTTTTTCGGGTTAATAACTTGTTTAACAGAATCAATTGTATCTTGATTCATAATCAATTCAAACTTCTGTGGGTCCCCGAACAACTTAGCCTGGAGTTAGCGAATATGCTTTGGACGGCTAAGGTCCTGGGTTCGAATCTGACCAGGACTTTTTTTTCCAAACGGGAAATAATCTGTTTCAAATAAAATTGTAGGTCAATGATTTGTCTGCTTATCTGTTGTCGGCTTATTTGTCTTATCTTGGATTCTTTTTTTTGCTGCGCGCATTTTTTTAAAATGCTTTTAGTGTTTGATTCATTCCTACAATTTGTAAGTTTACTTACTTTGACTTAATATTTTTCCTTAGTTTTTTGTTTTGCTCAAAAAAAAATTTCCACTGCCTAAAATGTTTCGGTCTATTTTTTTATTGGCTTAATGACCTAATTTGGGGTCGCTTCAAGGGAAACATTTTTGACTTTCCCCTCCACACTTATCAAGTTGGTTGTATGTTTACCAATCAGTTTGTTGAATTATCTAATTTTTCTTTATGGAAAATTATTTCCAAATAAATTGGAAATTTTTTTGTTTTTCTCAGTAACTCTGAATGATTTTGAAAAAAGGGGTATCAATTGAAAGATCGCCTACTCCTTTGTATACCTGTATACTTACTTAGAGTGTTTTTACTTGAACCCTCTGTCTACAGCCTTCGAAAAAGTCTGCGGGGAATATTTATTTGACCCATTTTTTCAATTTTTAAAATCGTTTTCTCGAAAACTACCCCTCTCAAATCCTAAGTTTTTGGTTTAAATGAAATAAACGGTTTTGAATAGTTCCCTGCATGAGCGGCTACTCCCAATATTTTTTACACATAAAGTTATAGCCCTCGGAATAGTCAAATTTTTTATTTTGACCATTTTGTGAATCTTTTTTGACTTTACTCGAAAATTAACGTCTCAAGTCTGATATCGGTGGGTTCAATGGAGACAATGGGTATAGGGAAGCTCCCCTGCATTGGCGGCCTCTCTAAATTTTTACACAAAAAGTAATCGCCCTAGGAAAAGTCAAAAAGTTTAAATCGTTTTCTTCGAAAACTACCCCTCTCAAATCCTAAGTTTTTAGTTTAAATGAAATAAATGGCTTTGAAAAGTTCCCTGCTTGAGCGACTACTCCCTATTTTTATACCTATAAAGATATGGCCCTCGGAAAAGTCAAACTTTTGATTTTTTGTTTTTTTATATAATTTTTTTGACTTTTTTTGAGAACTACCCTGTCAAATCGGAGACTTTGGGTTCAATCGAAATTACAGGTTGAGTGAATCCCTTCTGCGGCTACATTTTTGGTTCACCGTTTTTTTTTCAACATTAAAATTTTGTTCGACATGTTTTTCATGTTTGTGTTGTATCGTAAGTGGTGCTAAGCTATCCAATTACGAAATAGCAAGTGGCGCAAAAAAACAAGAAAGCAATTCCAGTTTCGAATGTTGAAAAGGTTGAAGAATCATTGTTACAATATTTGGTTAAGAAGTTTTGATGGAATTCACAAAAATGAACTGTGATTCTTAAGTCGAATTATTAACACAAATCCCTTCAGCGAGTTATGATAAAGCTAGGTTTATCCTGGTGTTGTTGCTATCTTTTAAAGTCTTTTTTTTGGTCCGGCTCATGAGTATGCACTTTTTTCAATCTGGGTAAGTTTCATATAAAAAAGTGACCGTCATATAAGAATCTTCAAAATTAAAAAACATCACGGCCATATATTTGAGTTTACAGACTCCGTGAGTTTTTGGCCACTGTCAAAATTGTCTGTTGGTTAGGTTTCACTTTCCTCTAGATCTATTCTAGGTGTCTATTTTGGTATTTTTACTACCCCACCCTTCTCGTAAAATATTTTTGAAAATGCTTATAAATTGTTTATACGACCCTTTGCCTTTAAAATGTGATGATACAAATTGCTCACGCTGACAAGTTATATTCACTCTAGCGTTCAGCGTAGTGTATTAGTACACTAGGGCGACTGCTAGAAGGGCGACTGCTCGAAAAGTTTTCATTTTGACTAAAAATGCAGACAAAAGAATATGAGGGAATAAAAAGGCTTGGGGTTGGAAAATATTGTGAGAAGAGGGTGTAAAGAAAAAACTGGGTAATTATGTTTCCTATCCAGTGACGAAATCACCACGATAGTGAGAGTGTCCCTATCGGAATCGAAGTGTGTCAGTGTCATAGCATTTGGGGTCAGGCCAGGACATGCAATCCCCTTGCACAACCACGCCTACATGTACGGATTCATGAAACATGTATTCGGAAAGGGAACCATAAAGTCGTACAGCTTCGCCGAACAAAACGACTCTTACATCACAACTAACAACCGAAATTTCTCTGTCGGAGAGCAAGTGAAAGTTGAGGAACAAGAAGTTGTTCAAGTTGATGAAACGACTGTAAACGAAGTGTTCAGATTCGATCCTGTGATTGGTAATTTCCACACAATTGTAGCCGACAAAAATGAACCAGTCGGTTTTATTGATGTTTTGCTGCCGCCGTACGACAACATTTTTAGAAAGCAAGTTTATTGGAAGGTAATTGAAGAATCTGATCTGAATTGTAAATCGCCAGTATATTTAAGGGCCATAGAGTTGCCTGCAGATTATACAAAATATGTGATAGATTTAGATACTGCATTGAATAGAGTTAAATACATGGTAAAAACTGGAAAATTTAAGCGCAAAATGAAGGCTGACAACTAAACAAGCTATAAAGCAAATCAAAAATTGATATGTTTGTTGACTTTTTTTCTGCAGCAATTAGATTCGATTGAAGCAGGAAGCTGTCTTGTGACAAATTAGTAATTCCTGGTGACTTGTTTCAGTTTCAGGTTTTGGAGTAGCCGTTGGTTAGTTTTTTAAGTTGTATTTGACCATTTATTCGTTTTCCGAGCCTGTGTTTTATAAGGAAGCAGCTTTTTCGAACAAAGATGCATCAATCAATGACATGTTTCAGGTAAAAGCTCAAAAAACGAATTAAAGACACTTCGGGTCTATTTTTTTTCCAGAAAATGTTTGTTCACGCTTGAATTTGATTTTCTAGCGGTTTGACTTTAGATTTAGGAAAAGTCGTAAATGCCTTAATTTTTTACGGAAGTGCATCCATGCAAATTAATGCTTTATGAACACTATATGTATATGTGCACTATTTGAGTTAATTCATTTTCGTCTGATAAAAGTTAGGTAAAGTTGCGCTCTCCAATTATGAGAGTTAATTTTATCAAAAAAGTGTCAAAAAAAGTTGTTCTTGAAGTTCAAAGAGCTGTAAAGTCATATAC
Source organism: Symsagittifera roscoffensis (assembly GCF_963678635.1). NCBI lineage: Eukaryota > Metazoa > Xenacoelomorpha > Acoela > Convolutidae > Symsagittifera > Symsagittifera roscoffensis. The sequence goes on along the minus strand of NC_087066.1, from coordinate 13,190,457 downwards.
TTTGAAATTCGCAAGTTAGGTTTTTTTTCTGTTACCTTGCGTTGATTGACTTTTTTCCAGCTGTCTGTTGGCTATGTATTTTAGATTCGATTACATTTTATGGAGTCCTACAATTTAATGACATACAATTTAACACCGTACATTTTAACACTTAGTCATTTCACTACTAAACAATTTAAATCGACTACAATATAACTCCTATTTTCCAGTTTAACACAGTACATTTTAACACCTAGTCATTTCACTATTAAAATTAATGCTGTATGAATTCCGGCTCTTTTCCAGTCCCCCCCCCCTTTCATTTTTTCTGAAATTCATTATATGAAAGTCTTTTTAAAATGATTTTTAATGTTGTAAACTGCATTAAAACGTGTCAGCGTGAACAGGTGAACAAATTTTCACAACATTTCTAACATGCAAATTGCCGTGTGAACAACTTTTGAACATCTCTGTTTTGTAATTTAACAAGGGGGGGGGAACTGGAAAAGAGCCTGAATTCCTTATCTTAACTCTTATCACACCAAAGTTAATCCTGCAATTAACACACGCACCATAATGAAAAACTTGGTTTATCTTAGTTATACATGCTAAAAGGAGGCTTCCTAATTTACTAAGACTCTTATCTACAAGTTATTAATTTATTTTCAATTATACTTACCGCTAAACCATTATGACTACTAAAAAAAAGCTGCTTGTGCTAATTCATGACAATTTGACGTAAAAATTCTCACAAAAATTAAATTCTGACAATCACTTTATACTTTACTCAAGTGATAAACAAACGCAAACACAATAAACACATTATGATTGATTCTTCTTTCGAGTTCACAGTTTCATCTAAAATTAAGCCAATTTTTATAGCGTCGGGCCATGAATTTTATTTCAAGCGAAAAACTAAGTTTACAGAAAACTGGATTTGCTCAAAATATCAAACACATAAATGTCGAGCAACTGCCATTACTGAAAATAAGGAATTAATCGAGACGCGTGGAGTGCATAACCACGACATTCAGCGGGAAAATTGGAGGTCCGAAATGTCATAAAGCATATAAAAGATCTCAGCGAGAGATTTACCCTGACTGTTGCGGAAAGTAGTGGGCAAGCCTGCAAAAAGACGCTTCCCTACAAAAACTCAACTTTTTTGATGCGTCGAGTGGCCATAAGTTCACAAAAAAGAAAAAGTACGAGTATTAAATGAAAAATTACAAAAAATAATGTCCGTTTACGAAGACAAACTGATCTGTACTTTTTCAGAGCGTTATCTAGTTTGTGTTAAACCATTGTAAATTTTGTTTCATTTTCGTTTATTCTTTCGTATGATTAAAGTTCAAATTTTAATCCTACTGAAATTTTTGTCAGCTTTTTTGAAAAGACGTTTCCTTGCAGACTCCCGGAAACGTAACTAAAGCAAGAACTTGACTCGTGCCTTGGCAATTTAATCCCAGGATAATCGCCCTTATTTTCGCGATGCTAGGTTGGGACTACGGGCTGGCAAACACTTAAGCTTTGCGTTTATGTGCCAACAGTTCAAAAAAAGCTGACGAAGCGATCAGGCCTCAAGTTTAAGTTCTAAAAAAAGCCTAGAAAATTAGGCCATATTAGTCAAAGGACGCCTAATTATTTGCGGGCTTTTGAAGTTCATTGAATCATTGCTTGCTTTTGGTTCATTATGGAATGATTCATTAAAAATATTGGCAAGGCCATTTCATTTTGGTTTGAAACATTTCTTTGAATTCGTTTGCAAGGTCATCTCTGTTCAAAACTTACGCGAATTAATTAGCGCGAATTTGTCTGGCTTTAAATGGCAAAAATTCCTTTTGAAGTAAGTTTTCTTTTCATTTTGGATTAAAACGGTGTTAAGTCATAGAAATTGTTTTAAAATGTAGCGATGTTAAATTGCCAAGGCAACAAAAAGTAGGGAGTGAAATTGTAGGTTGTTAAGTTGTTTAGAATTAAAAAGGGGGGAACCAAATTTTATTTTTTAGTTGCAAAATTTGGCCGCACATATAGTTTCACAATTTGATTGAACAATTTTTCTCTGGATTTCACAACAGCCAATGAACAAAATATCAAGGAAAAAAATCTTGTTGGGAAATCCGCTGACAAACAGAAAAAGGTGCAGCTTGCTCTTGTAATGAATGATTGAGTTTTCTCGAAGAACGCTGATTTTATCAAAAAAAATGGCAGTCATAAAATGTTTTAAACGAAAAGAGCAGAAAGGTGATATTTTTTTCGGAAGCTTGATATGCTGAAATTTTTTTGATCGTTTTACATTCTACATCGTATATATTGGTGAGACATGAGTAAAAAGGTTGAAAGATGGGCCTCAATGGCGTAGTTTTAATCGTGTGCCACTGTCACCGGTGGCATTTGGTTCGATCGCATAGGCTCCAAAATATCATGATTACACTAGCGTCAGCTCAGTGTGTTATTATGAACCTTTTTTGTCTAACCTAACTCGCTAATAAAAGTGGTCCTTAAAATTGTTTACTTATTTAGAAATTTCACTGTAGCATTAGAAATTGCATAGCATCTCTGCTTTTTTTGCGGCTAGCTTTCTTTTGGCAGGTGTTTAATCTTTTACCAACTAATTAGCTTCAGTGGTCAGTGTGTGTGACTCTTAATCTCTAGGTCGCGTGTTTTTGTTCTTGTGTTTGCGAAGTGCAGCTTCTTCTGCGCGGTAAATACAACAAGCGAATTTTTTTTACTCCGAGTCTAGATAAATTGGTAGAAAGCGGTAGTTTAGAACACGTAATTTCAGTTTCTTCACCAACAGGACAGCAGGAAACTACTAAGAGAACTGCTAAAAATAATTATTGGTCATGTCGTTGCTGGTTAAGGACTTGCGATGTTATGCTTCACGGAACTTGACTTGGTATTGAAAATGCTGAAAACGCGAGCTTTTTGTCTGTCAATTAAAGAAATCTTCTTTTGCAATTTATCACTTGTTATTACGCTTGCTATAAGCAAGCGTTAACAAATCGGAATATAGACTTTTTCGGGTCACCAACTTGTTTAACAGAATCACTTGGTATCGAGGTTCAAAATGAATTCAAATTTCCAAAGCGTCTCCGACACACTTAGTCTGAAGGCAACGAATACACCTGGGAAGTCGAGGATCCTGAGCTCGAATCTGACCAATTCCTGTTTTTGTTTTCAAACGGGAAATTCTCCGTTTCGACAATATTGTCGGCTTATTATTTGTCTGTTTAAGTTTAGAATTTTTCGCTGCATGCAGTTTTCATTTTAGTTGCTTTTTATGTTTTTCTTTACTCCTGCAATTTGTAATTCTACTAACCTTCGCAGGTTTTCGCTCAAAAAGTTTTGATTAATTGATTTGGATAATATTTAATCGGCTTACTCACCTACTTTTGGGTCGTTTGAGGGAACCATAATTTGTATGTTTTCGTCCTGATTGCACAAAAAAAAGAATAGAATTTATAGTTCAAAATTTTGCTTGAAAAGAATTTTATTTTCGCTTGATAATCGTTTTTGAGTTTTACTAATCGCCGTTCAATGTGTTTCTGGATGTTTTACCCGCAAAGTAAAGATCATTCCAGACAACATTCTGAAATTTTCAATTGTGGTTTCTTCGAAAATTCTTCGAAATTGTGGTTTCTTCGAAAAGTTCAAAATTTTGCTTGAAAAGAATTATATTTTCGCTTGATAATTTTTTTTGACTTTAACTAATCGCCGTTCAATGTGTTTCTAGACGTTTTAACCGCAAAATAAACATCATTCCAGACACCATTCTGAAATTTTCAATTGTGTTTCTTCGAAAATTCGTTACAAGGTATAAAATTTAAAATTCGTATATGATTAAATGTTCATTTTTTTCCCAATAGGGGGAGGGGGATTGTTCTAAGGTACCATTACGGAGGTAATAAAAACAAAATTATTTGAAATTCTAATGTGATAGTGGAAAAGAGCAACAAAATTCTTATGAAATTCTAATGTGATAGTGGAAAAGAGTTAATGTGAAAAAAAAGAAAAGTCACTTGAGTTTTTTTTGGATTACCGGAGTAATGTGGTTTGTTTCGCGCAAAATGAGCTACCGCAAGAAATATTGCAGTGTATTGAAAGAGATCATGAAATTATTTTCAGTCATGGTTCAATAAACATGTAAAATTTGTTGAAGGATCAATAAAACATTCTCATATTCGACTATTAGGCGCGTGGTACACATTTTCCAAGTTGTGGGCAAGTTTGTAAAACTTCTTTTGTATGCAATTTGCTCATTTATGTTACTGTGAACTTCTTCTTAACACGCGGCCCTTGGCTTACTGTTATAAATTGATGACCTCTTATTCTTCAGAATTCCACAAAGTTTGGCGTTAAGTCTGACGATGTTCGAATCATTAAAACAATGAAGGCGCCCTTTGGAATTTGAGATAAAGTTGCTGTTAGACTGCGTATTTGCTCAGTAATCGGTCAGACTATATTTATTCTCCCAATTAATCATCTGATAGCCGATTTTTGTTAACTATCGTCCAATGTGGTGACCGAATGATCTCGCCATCACTTAATTATTGTAAGATGAAAGATAATCAAATGATTTTGAAAGTTGGATGGAAGCAATGATATATATCGTTGATATAAATATTTAGATAATGATTCCTTCAAATCATTCCCGTTCTATATATATATATATCACGTTAACTACATCATTCATTGTTATAGAAAAGCGGTCAGAGCTAGACTTTATTCTATATTTTGGAGCCACTTTCACATAAGGGGTGGTTTGCTCGAGTATTTTTTTTGCAAATTTATTATCTCGCCTTGCTCTAACCAATTATGAATTCAGGTACCAAATTGGCACCAGTTCTAAATATGAAGCGCACAATACCATCTGTGTCGCCTTCAGAAAAAGAAGCATCCAAAATTAATTACCACGAAAACAAAGTTGAACAATCGAAAGCTACCATCGGCCATCTTAGACAGCTAGATGAAGACGAAGTTTTATTCTCTAAGTCGGAAACAAAACGACTAAGACAAGAACATGTTGGTCCGAACGTGGCCATCTTCTTCAAAGAAGATCCGCTCATGATTGTTAGAGGGAAAGGTCAATACCTATACGATGAAAACGAAAACGAATATCTAGACTGCAATTCGAATGTAAACCACGTAGGCCATTCGCACCCATATGTTGCAGAAGCAGTCTACAAGCAGATGCTAACTTTAAATGTAAACAGTCGTTTTTTGAACGACAAACACTCGATGTATGCGAAACGGTTGACTTCGAAGTTTCCTGAGAAATTGAAGTTGTGCTACTTTGCGAATTCGGGTTCAGAAGCGATTGATCTGGCGGTCCAAATGGCAAGAGCATACCACAAAGGCGCTCGCCAGAAGGTGCTATGTCTCGAGATGGCTTATCACGGACACTTAGAAACAACGATGCGCATCTCGGATTATAAGAAGAAAAACGGAAAACTTCCGTATGGTTTCGCAGATTTGGGCAAACAGGATTGGGTGAAAGTGGTGCCCATGCCTGACCCTGTAAGAGGAAAGTTTGCCCATATTAAGGACGAAGCGGAGCAATGTGATGCGTATTTGAAAGATCTTGCCGAAGTGATCGAGTCTGAGAAAGATGAAAATGGAGTTTGTTCAGTCGCTGCTTTCATCGCCGAGTCTTTTCCCTCTTGTGCTGGTCAAATTATTTTTCCGAAGAATTACCTCAAAAGAGTTTTTGAACTTTTGCATAAAGAGGACATTCTGTGTATTGCAGATGAAGTTCAAACTGGTTTTGGGCGAATTGGAACCCATTTTTGGGCTTTTGAAATGCACGAAGTCGTACCGGATATGGTCTCGGTTGGAAAGCCGATTGCTAACGGGTACCCTTTGAGTGCTCTTGTTGTAACGAGTGAAGTTGCAACTGCATTCTGTGCCGGAAAGAGAACGTATTTCAACACGTTTGGAGGTGCACCCGTCTCAATGGCTGCTGGCTTAGCGGTACTTGATGTTATTGAAAACGAAAAGCTACAGCAACATGCTTTAGAAGTGGGGACATATTTGAAAGGAAAGTTGGAAGAGTTGAAGTCCAAGCATTGGATGATTGCTGATGTTAGAGGTCAAGGACTATTTGTAGGCTTTGAACTCATTCGGAATAAAGATACGCTTGAACCAGGGACTGAAGAAGCGGATGAGTTGCAAATGCGAATGATGAAAGAAGAACGCGTGTTGATCAATCTTGACGGCAAGTTCAATAGTGTGATCAAGTTCAAGCCGCCGATGTGTTTCTCGAAGAAAGATGCAGACACGGTTTACAAAGCGGCAGATAGGATTCTGGGCGAGATTGAAGCGAGTCTGGAATCGAATGAGGAACATGCGAAAGAGCGAGGCAACAGTTCTTGAGTTATTGAATTTATCACACTTGTTAATCATACTTTAGTTAGTAATATTTTAGATCTAATACTAACTAATAGTGTATGATAGCTTGTTATTTATACCAATCGAGGGTTCGAATTTTTAGTATAGTTAGAAATTGTATAGATCTTGTCCGTATCTGGTGCTCTATTTAGACTCACAATCTTTATTCTGTTCGAAAAGCCTGGTGCTAAACTGATGTTATGAATATTGAGTACTTACTAGTAGGATACAATACGGTAGATTAATATGTCTGATCTGGTATCAGCCAGCAATAGATTATATAATCTGTTCACACTGCGACCAGCTGTTTGCAAAAATAATCTAGTTCTCAAAATGTTACTGCTTCAGCACTAACTTGGAAACCAATTAATATATTAGTTTTGAACTAATGATGCGTGCGTTGGCTGTTGCGGACGAAGTCATTGTTTGGGGTGGTAACGATTTAACTAGCGCATCCCAACGATTTGTTCATAGACACGTAATGACTCTCATTGATCTAGTGCTGATGTACTTGTCGAGATTCCTTCACTCCCCCGCAACATTATTACACTTCTTCATAGACCCCACCCCCTAAAATATGAACCCTTCGTGGGAAAACTTTTGGCGGGTCTGCAGCTAGCCCCGAAGGATTCTGCTGCTAAACAGAGCAAGTTCTGCTGCTCTATAAAAATGTCTGCTTTTTTCTTCCTTATGAAAATTTTTCAGTAATCATGCGTTAATTACAACTTAAAATAACAGAAAAGGAATCACATTAATTTGAGTCCGATATGCTGGTGCAAACACGAAATAGTCGAATACAAAACAGTCAGAAACCATTTGAATTTTTTTACCTTGATCTTTTTGGCGCTGACAGAATTGACTTATGCTTGAAACATAGCTGAGCGTAATTAAAGATCAAAGAACCAAAAATCTAGCAATTAATCAGATGAAAATCAAAGGACACATGGTGTAGTGGTTAATGAGTTAGACTCAAACCCTTCAGATCAAAAGATTGAATCTCCGGCCGCACAAAATGTTTTCCAATATTTCGAAAAAAAAGTTGAAATTTGGGTAAATAAGATCACTGGTATATCCAGGGTACAAAAATGGGCTCAATTTTAGAAAGGTGGGTGAAGGGTAAGGGAAATTAACACCATGTATGTATCCATCATTTCACCGATCTCAAATCGATTCAAGCTCAATTTTAAAAAATCAAGGAAATTAATCGAACTTGGAAAGTTTTTTGCTTGGCAATAATGAATAGAAATGAAAATTGAAAACAAAACAATGTTTTTCGTAATTTAATATAGAAACTACATCCCCGTACAAATCCATTGATATCGTTAGGTGGATATGGCCGCATGATAGTGATTAAGTTTTGTCGATTTTTTGGTGTTTAATTTTCTGGGTCTGGTTACTTTTTGTCCGGCGCACACTTTTTTCACTAAAATGTGGTCGTTCTCTTGCTTGTCTCTGAGCTTCTTGATGAGTTGTAGAAAAAGAAGAGCGCTTGCTGTTGACTAGTATCATGAAATAGCTTTTTTTGGAATATTGGAAAAAACATTCGGAAAAGCTATTTTTCTTGAAACTTGTCAACAGCATGCACTGTTCTTTCAATTTGACGCAGCCAACTAAAACTTCGTTCATTATCGGTTTAATACGAAGGAGTGTATGTAACGTTTTTTGCGATTTCTGTAAATTTGGGACATCCATTTTTTTTTCGTTTGCATTTTTCCTTTTCATGAATGGAAGAATAATAAATATAGATTTGCCATTATCGCAAAAAATGTCATTGATTTCGAGACCATGTATATTTCCGAAGTAGCATGTGAAGTCGTGGAATAGAATTGACCGTTTTGCCTTGAAAAAAATACAATTTTTTCGTGGACACTTGAAATATATTTCATTTTTTTAACAGTCAACTTTATAGGCACCTTGAAAAAATTGAATCCCCTGGCCCAGATCAAAATCACAATGAATGTTTTTCGCGTCTAGTTTTTTCTTCTCCGACTGCAAATAAACTTGAAAAACAATTGATTGGTCTTGAGGAAAATGGGACGTTGCTGCTCCATTTTTTTTTTGAAAAAATGCCAAAAGATTTTGAATAATCAGCTAAAACTTAGTGTTCAGTTTCGGTAACGTTAAATTTAAGATCCTGAAATTAAGATTCATAGGAATAGTTAGATTCTTTGATGCTGAGTGAAAACAATTTATGTATTTGCTTGCTTTAATAACCCGTTGTCCTCAACCATGTTGACCAGAGTGTAACACAAATTGACGGCTGGAAATTCGTATTTTCAGTTCTTTTTGATGAATGATAGACCAGGAAAAAGTTCGTAATATTACTTTTTACAATGAATTCAATTGCTGTTTAGCAACATTTGCAGCATCAGCAGAGCTCGACAAAAGTTTTATTGAAACCAAACTGCATTTTTTCTGATACCGCAAAATAATTTTTAACAAGCTTAGATAAGAGTTTTTTTCGGGGTATAATTTTGGCGTAGATCAGAAGCTGGAAGAATTGCACCTCCATTGTTGCAATACTTCCGAAAAAAAAATTTGATAGAGATGATTTTTTAAAGGAATGTTTGCCCGTAGACACATAAACAAAATCCATTACAAACTCGCTGCATTTGTCGTAAGCAGAAATTGCAGCAATGATAGTAGGTTGTTTTTCAGTAAACAGCTTGGGTTTAATTTTCACAGGTTTGCCGATGACAAACGATCAAGGATTGTAGATAGTTTCATTGAGATACTTTCACAATAATATTTTCAGAGAATATCTTTTCGGGAAACATAAAATGCCGGGAAAATGAGATTTCCACTGGTAATTGGTATTTGTTGTAGTTGAGCTCTTTGGAGGCATAATTTAATATTAGCTTCTTGAATTGATGCTGATTTGAATTTCTGAGATGTAAGTTACCATTTGCTATTAGCAAATACAGCGATTTTTGATTAAAGCCTAGTAAAATAGCAGATTTTGTTAGATGAGCTAGATGCAATTTGTATTCCTGATTCTTGAGGAATATTATTCGAGCATTTTTTGGGATTTTTTGATAAAATTTCTATTTTTTGGGACTTCTGAGAAAATGTGTAAATTATTCCGTGTGATTGAAACTCTTTCTGCTGCTCTTTGAAATTTTGTGATCCATAAGCCCAATTCCGCCAGTTCTGCTGTAAGCGTAACTCTTCGGTCTGGTCTGAACTAAATGAACCCCAATGAAAATAATAAACTCTAAATTGTATATCCAAATTTATGAAACGTACTATGTTGAACAGTTTGGAAAAAAAAACATTTTTTTTTATGAAAAAGTAATAATATCAATACAACACTGAAACTTAATGCAATTTTTTGTCCAAGAAAAGGTTTGTCTCGATTTTGGCTTGATATTGATCAGAATTGTACCACAGTGTATTGCGGGGCCCCGACCCTCCGAACAAAACCCACCCGCAATGATAAACAACTCTTTTTGTCCAAAAAATGACCCAACACCGGTAATTTTTGACCACCGCCAATTAGTTTCTGCAGAGTACTTGCTGGCGTAAATATTTTAAAAATGCAAACCAGACGTTAGAGCAAGTCTTCTTATTAGGGAAAATCCATTTTCGGTTTAGTTACAATTTTTGAACAAAATTTCATTAAAGTTCTGATGGAACTCAAATAAGATTCATCAGCTTAGTTAGATTCTATGATATTGAGTGAAAACATTTTATTTATTTGGTTGCTGTATAACTAGCTACTCTCGACCAACGTGACCATAGTGTAACACATATTGACGGCGGGATATTCGATTTTTCAATTGTTCTTTTTGATGACTGAAAGATCAGGAAAAAGTTTTAGTTATTACTTTTTACAGCGGTTTTCATTGCTGTTTAGCAACAATTGCAGTATCAATAGAGCTCGAAAAAAACTTTTATAGAAACTAAATTACATTTTTTTCTGATACTGTAAAATTTTTTCAACAAGCCGTGATAAGAGTGTTTCGCAAGATTGTTTTTTTTTTGCTTGTTCCGGGATGTAGTTTTGGCGAAGAGCAGAAGCTGGAATAATTGCGCCTGCATTTTTGCAATACTTTCGAAAGAAAAAAAATGATCTAGATGGTTTTCTCTAAAGAAATATTTGCCTGTAGACTCATCTAACAAAATCTTTTACAAACTCGTTGCGTTTGTCCTAAGCAGAAATTGCAGCAATAAAAGTAGGTTGTTTTTCAGTAACCGGCTTGAGTTTAATTTCAAATGTTTGGCTGATGACAAACAATCAAGGATTGTAGATGGTTTCGTTTAGATACTTTCACATCAATATTTGCCGAGAATATCATTTTCGGAAACATAAGTCGACAGGAAACGGAGGTTTCTGCTTGTAATTGGTATTTATTGTAGTTGAGTTCGTTGGACGAAAATTGAATATTAGAGTTGTGACTTGATCATTTTTGGATTTCAGAGATATAAGTAACCACCATTAGTTAATAGCAAGTAGAGCGATTTTTGATTGAAGGAATAGTGAAATAGTGTAGTAGTGTATCGGTGCGTAATTTGTGTTTCTGAGAAAAATCAGATTTTTTTGGAGATATGTTAGATGCGTTTTGTATTTCTGATGAATGATATTTGAGCATTCTTATTATTTTATTCTGGGATTTCGGAGAAAAATGTGTAAATAATTCCGTGTGATTGAGTTTCTGCTCTTTCTGCTGCTTTTCAAAGTTTTGTGCGCCATAAATTCAATTCCGCCAGTTCTGCTTTAGCTGAATTCTTTTGTCCTGGCCTGATCTGCAGGGACCCCACTGGAATTATAAAACGATAAAATGTAAAGACAGCTTCGGAAAACTTACTGTTTTTAATAGTTTGGAACAGTTAAAAAACCTGTTTTATGCAAAATTTATAGCAATACAATACTGAAACTTTAGGCTATTTATTTTCCAAGAAAATGTTTATTTTGATTTTGGCATTATGTTAATCAGAATTGATCCGAAGTTAATTGAAGGGACCCCCCTCCCCCATTAAAACCCACCCGCAATGTAAACGTCTTTTTGTCCAAAAAATGACCAATCCCCAGGTAATTTTTGACTCCCGCGAGTTAAGTTTGCAGAGTACATGTTAGCGTAAATATTTTGAAGAAGCAGACCAGACGTTAGAGCAAATCTTCCTGTTAGGGCAAATCCCTTCGTATATAAAGCAAATTAAATGCCTTCCCTTAAATGTTTAAGATTTTTTGAAGTTTTTTAACTCTGAAAGATGATGTCATTTCAAAGTTTGAGTTTTTGGTAAATCACCCCCGCGCGCTTTGTGAAGCACTAAGTGATACATTAAGTGTCAAGTAACGTAATAGTTTTTAACAACTGGCTGTTTTCAAATCAGTTTGGATAGTTTTTTTATGCTGGATTTTTTCAATGCTTACGCGTTAATATCACGCTCTATGTCGCGTGTTAATCATCACAGTATGGCTTGGCAATTTTGAAACCCCCATAATTTTAACAAATGAATGATTGCTGGTGAAATAGCATTATAATTTTGAGCTCAGGGCAGCACATGCTTCCAGTTGATAAAATAATTCCTGTCAAAAATAGATTGTTGGAAGTTTGTCTGGAGAAAAACAACCAGTTCAAGCACAGATAATCCGTCAGTTTCTTTGAAAATTGGAACAAAAATAAATTTACAATTTTAGAACTTTTTATTTGCTCTAAAATATCATTTTGAATTGAATGCGTTCAAATATTATCACATTACTGCTATTATTTTTCTGTAAGTGGTAGGCAACGTTTTCGCCGCCTGTGATTTCATCAAATGATATTTAACTCATTATTAAACGATTGTCTGGTTTTTGTTGCAGGTGAAGGGAGTATGACTGCTCAAATCCTTGTAGTTTTCGAGATATGACGTGTTTTATGATTTCTTTTCAATTTCTCAAACTTGTAGTTGGGTACTGTAAGGGTAATCTCAGGAGTTTCATGTTGCAAGTTTTGCGTTCCATTGCCTTCCAAGTTTTGCTCTAATGCTTTCAATTTCTGAGATGTGACGTTTGTAGTTTTTTTTTAGTTGTTCAAAGAACTTAGGTTTAAAAAATTTTTTATGTCCCCATCTCTTTAGTGAGGCTTTATCAGGGCACTCCTTGGAGTTGCGAGTTTTTCCTTCAAATTTGACTGCTTAAATTGTCGTAGTTTTCGAGATATGACGTTTTAATGATTTAAAAAAAAATCAGAAAACCTAAATTTAATTTTTCAAAGTTTGTGGAATTCCTAACCCTCAAGTTGGGGTCTGTCAGAGTAGTCTCAGGAATTGCGAATCTTGCCTCCAAAAGAGAGTGCTCCATTTTTTTAATGCAGTTTTGGAGATATGGCACTTTTTTTGGTGTTTTCAAAAATATAATCAGAAAACTTCAATTTGAATTTTCTCAAATTTCGAAGTTTCCGACCCTGTAGTTGAAATTTTTCAGTACCCTCAGAAGTTACGAATCTTGCGTCCAAATTCGATTGCTCAATTGCTTTTAGTTTCAGAGATGTGAGGTTTTTCTGTCCTGTAATTGGGTGCTGTCAGTACACTCAAAGGATGCAAATATTGTTTCCAATATATACCGTTTTTTATGACTGTCATAAATTCGAAGCACTGGAGGTGCGTTACACGCTAGTTTTTTTTATTATTTCTAGATGGAATAAAGTGGAGTATCACATGTATGGTCTTAACTGACCTAGATTCTACGGATTTTTTGTCGAAGAATAAAATATGTATTGAGCAAAGTTCGGTTTTTTCTATAAAACTTGTAATTGAAATTGGGTTCTTAAATTTTTGTGAGGAGGATTGCGAACATCAAAGAATTAAAAAAGAGGCAAATAAATCATGGTAAACTTGTCAAAAAGGCTATTAGCAAGTGCTGTCAACTGGTACTCTATGGTACTCTACTTTTTTCTTGTTTACACTTGCGAGCTTTAGCGAGCGTAGTGTAATAGTACGACTATTTTTTTTTCCAATCTAAGTCACAAATATTGGTGCCGAATAAAGCTATTTGATTCAAATAACAGTGCAATGATATGTATTCAATTTTAGAAAATTTCCTACTAAATATATCAGAAATTTTTGCAAATGCATAATTTGTTCGTAATTTGGTCTCATGCTTTCCAATTTTTTACATCCAAAGTTTGTGTGGATATCTTCAGTTTGTTATATTCCAAATTATTACATGCAAAATAGTGTCTAGTTGTGTTTGGTGCCACTTAAGCTGCATCGCATTGGCAATTTGTTAGCATTTGTAGCTGCTTTTTTGTGACTAGTGTTTGCCGATAGTTAAGTGTCCGTGGCCGCTTCGCCTCCGTGAAAAAAAATGTCTAAGAAGACTGTGTAAGAATTTTGTAAATTCACGTAGTTTTCTTAAAAATGAGAATGACTTTTTCATTTGTAATGTCATTTCTCATTTTCAATTACCAATTGACATTTAAAAAAGTCTTCTGTTGCGAGCATAAAATTCAGTTCTAACTTTAAAACTGCAATAAGATATACACAAAAAACTTAGGCAATGTGAAAAGTAAACTTTTTCCGCAATTGATTCCTTCACCTGCCTTAAAATTTCCTTCGCCCGTCGGCCAAAGTCACAAGTGGAATAGTTGATGTAGACTCAGATTTTCAAGAATTTTCGCTCTCGCTATTTTTAATTTTTTTTATTGTATCGCAAAGCTATGCTTCGTTTCTGGGTAAAAAGTGAAACCTCCTTTCGTTTCTTTTTTTTTCTCAAAAACAGCGATTGGAAAATTCTGCACTATTTGCACAGCGAATTTTTTCCCGATGGTTCAAAATAACTCCGATAAGGTCTTCATTAAGAATTACGGTTTCGTGAAAGGGAAGTATAGTAATGTAATATTGATTTTTTTAAAATCGCATAGTGGTTCCAATATGGGGTCGTAAAATAGTTCTTCCTTCCAACTTTTATAGTTTGGAGAAGCCTTGACTTTGAGTTTTCCTTTTGCTCCGACTACATCACGAAGTCAGGGGAAAAGACTAGGGTATTTTTTTCCGCCCAACAGAGGTTGCGTAGGGTGTTTTTTTTTCTACCGAGTTTTTCTACCCTAAGAAAAGATGGTTAAAAAGTCAGAAAAAATACCCAGCTGATTAGTAATTGGTTTTTGGAGCGTCCGCGGCCAAGCACGTATTTCTTTTAACTTAAGGCCAAAAACTTGCAGCGAACATCCCGAAAACCTTGGTTACTTTTTCATTTATAGCGGCAACCAGTTTAGCCGGAAGTTAAGGTGCTTTTGTAATTTAACCGGACTCTCTGTAATTATTGCTCGCTATGCGTTGTTCTGTTTTTTAAGCATCATGTTTTTCATCAAAGTCATCGGGCTTTTTGGGGTCATTGCAATAAGCAAGGGTGTTGCAACCGGGTACTAGACTTTTCCCGTAAATAACTGTGCTCATATGATAACTGAAATTGGTAGTTTTTCTTGTTTTTTGTCGACTAACAGACAGACGAAGCTTAAGCATTTCTTCGTTTTATTCGGCTTTTAAGGTTTCGGCTGATACTATATCGACTCAGCTGTCTCATTTTGAGTCGTTGGATGTGCAAAGAAAATTTTTTCTTCCAAATTTTATGAGGGCGACTTTAAAGCTTCTTTAAATCAAAATCTTTTTGTTTCGGCTCAACGTCTGCTCAAGTTTTGTCGGCTTTTTAACGCTTTGTTTTCATTTTTGAATCTTATTTACCCTTAAATTGTCTTACTGGGCATGTTTTTCTTGTCTGAAGTTTATTTAAGACAAAATCAAGAAAAAGTATGAAAACTTTCTGTCTGCTTTCGTCTCATGTTCTGTCGATCATGCTAATTTTTTGTGTTGTATCGCAAGTGGTGCGAGGTTTCGCTTAGTCTCTTTGAATCTTTATTATTAAACCGAATGATGCATCGTAGGAAAAGCAGAAGGAAAAATGCAGAGGAGTATTGCTGTCTTTCATGTCTGGCCTCAGGTCGCCAATTAGATCCATTAGATGATTAGGTGGCCCTTGTCACTGTTCTTCGGATGTCAGACATGTACGTTTTCGGAAATTTTCTGTTTATTCTTTGAAGTCCCGCGGAAAAGTTAAGGCGTCGTTTCTGTTTCTGAGAGGGTGGTAACCGATGAATGTTAAAAAATCATCTTAATTATTCTGTAGATAAGAATGTTATCTTTTCGCAATTTGGTTCGAGTGGTCCCGCAAGCAATTCAAAGAACAGCACCTACTGCAACTGCAGTCAAACAACTCTCAATTTTACCCTCTAGGAGCTCAACAACTGCCAGTACAGCTAACACACTTCATCGAACATCAGTGCCACCCGACACTACAGAACGACTGCGTACTTTTGGCCAGTATGTTGCCGACTGTTTGCCCAAATATATCCAGCGAGTCATGATCCAGCATGGAGACGAACTGGAACTGTGTATACATCCGGACGGAATAGTTCCGGTTATTATGTTTTTGAAGGACCACCATAATGCGCAGTTTAAGAGTCTGGCAGATATAACTGCAATTGATGTGCCGGGCAGACCTTACAGGTTAGTGGTGGGGTGTAGATTTAAACGAAAACCGCATAGCCCTATTATAGTAAGTTAAGAAATGTCAATTTTTAAAAGGTGCCTATCACTACTGATGTGCTTTGGTGTTAACAATTTCCTTCTATCTTTGTTTTTTTTTAACTAAAAATACGAAAAAACTGCGTAGAATATCTAGAGAATGTTTGGTTGCTATAGGGTGAGGCAACATTTCCCAGTCTGACCGTAAATTTTAGGCGCAGCAGCAGCAGTTTTCTTCAAGAAATTGAACAGCTATGTTGTGTAGATCCTTGGTCTGTAGGAAAATGGTCTTATCAAAGTGACTTGTTGGAATGAAAAATGGTATTTATTGTAGGTTTGAGCTGGTCTACAATCTCCTGAGTCTGAGGTACAATTCTAGAGTGAGAGTGAAGACATACACTGATGAGCTGACTCCAGTAGAGAGCATCTTCAATGTACACAAGGTATGCATACAATAGTCACCTTAAAACACAATCTTTGATTGATTCTGATCATTATTGTGAGTTAATTTGCGTTTGACGTGTACGTTTTAGCGGTTTCTGCCAATTTATTAGATACAGCGCGGGTATCACCCCAAAATTGCGTTAACTTATTTTTGTTAAACGTATTTAAAAAAAACTAATTTTTGGTTGCGAAAACATACATGAAAACTTGAAAACAAAATAACCTTGAAACGAGATTTGCATCTGCGCCAAATAAATTGAGCTGCTCTTTGTTGTAGGCAGCCGACTGGTACGAGCGTGAGTTGTGGGACATGTTCGGTATCTTCTTCGCTAATCACCCCGACCTCCGTCGCATCCTCACAGACTACGGCTTCGAGGGGCACCCCCTCCGAAAAGACTTTCCCCTCTCCGGATTCGTCGAAATCAGGTAGTAACCACCATATTAGTGTCATGAAAATAATTTTGTCGAATGAAGTTTTTTTTGGTCAGCTTCTACTTCGCTCAGAAATCGTGCTAGGACTCGACCTGCGATATTTAGCGCGGACGCCGTTCGATATTTCTAACGTGTGGGTGTTCTCAAAAGCCTGAAATTTATTGAAAAAAAAAATATTTTTTGTTTAACTTAAGATGGTAACAATCAAACCGTGAGACGACAATTCGTAACGGGCGACAATTCGCAAGGGGCGACAATTCGTTACACACGACAACTCGTAACAGGAGACAATTCGGAACAGTAGAATTAACTGCAAAAACGGACTCTCGTGCCAAATGTAAGCCCAGAGGCGCAAACTTTCGCTGCTTGCCAATGACTGGTTACGAATTGTCGCCCTGCCCCATCAAACTGAACAGGTTTCTAGTAAGCCGCGCTAGTCTAATCGGATGGAACCCAACGGCCTTCATACTAATGGGGCTTTCGAACCATTTAGCGCCATTCATTTGAGCGGCTAAAATTAATACGTTTCTCCAGAGGTGTCGATAAACAATAATTTTACACGAGTCGAAACATGTTTATCTGCCACGTGGTCAAAAACATCCAAAGATTGCCTGCAATTTTTTTTCATAAAACTTATAAAATAGGGCTCACCAATGTTTTCGAAGAGTGCAAATTTTGTTGTAAGGCAGCAAAAACCAATACCTAGAGAAATAAAAATTAATGAGATTTTTTGCCAAGAAGAAGCATGTTGATTTCCCCGAAATGTAATTCTTCATCATTCAAGATCTGATGTTAATTTTAATCAAAATACATTTGGATTGATTGTCAAGCCACTCCACGTTTCCTCACCGCCCGGTTTTTCAGGTACGACGACGAATTGCAGCGAATAGTGCAGGAGCCAGTGGAGCTGGCCCAGGAGTTCAGGAAGTTTGACCTTGAGTCGCCGTGGGAACAGTTCCCCGAATTCAGAACTCCGTTGATTGAACCGGCCAAGGAAGAGGAAGTGAAGGATGAGCCACAGGAGAAGAAATAGATTTTAATATGTAACCCTGCAATTGATGCAAACAAAATTGATGAAATTTAACATTTAGCTGTTTGCGTTTTATTTTGCAACCGAGTACCAGACTTTTCGAAAATTAGAAATAATTTCGTCCATAGGACTTATCTGGGCTCATTTCCTGCTGGCAGCAATTTTACCGCAACATATATATTTTGTGCATGTTAGAATTTGAAATATCCGTTCGATTCGAAGTTCGCTTTTTATTTTTGTTTTAATTTTACCAAATTGTTTTGCTAATTTTCATTTTTTTGTTTTCGGTTTTGTCTTAAGTATTCTCGACTTTGTTACCGCTTAGTAAGTTTTCTTCTCATGTAAATTTAACATTCTATTGTCTTGGTTTGTTTTTTTTTTCTTCAAAACTTGGTTTGGTATGCTTGGCTTGTTAAGGGCGTAGTGTCCTCAACGCCCTCAGCTTTATTCATTTCGATAGATCTAGTTTTCCCCACATTTTCTATTTTTTCAACTTAGCGGCTTTTTGGATTGTATTGCAAGTGGTTCGAAACTCCGCTTCTCCTCTGTATCTCAAAATTGTTCTCAAAATTCCCATTCGAGGTAATGGGTCTTCAAACTTGAGTTTTGGAAATTCAAAAAGCGGATTGAAGTTCAATTGCGGTTGGTAAAAATTTTCTGACTGTCATTAGCAGTACCATGACTCATTTTACTTCACCTGATTGTTTTCCTTTGACAAGCTATCGGTAAAGTGTCTATTTGTAATGGCATCCTGTTCGTTTCTGAGGATAATTTGGTGTAATAGTCCAAAATCATCAATCTTACCAGTTTTCATTTGTTATATAGCACAATCTCTTGTCCGCAACGCCCTTAATGCTTACTTGGGGGTGTCATGTTGCACATTGATATAATTAATTGATCTTATCGATCAGATGTCATTCATCACATAGTTATTTTGGTAGCCAGAAATCCATAAGTTGCAAGGCATCCAGTTTTATATTTTAAGCGTCCATTCTACTAATTCTCATCTTTTGCTGTATCTCTTTCATCTTCGAGAAGTTATTTGAAGTGGTCGCCTTTTTTGAATAGTATGATGTTTTGAATAACTTTTTTGAAGTAACGGATCTTTTCAACGCCAAACACACCCCCCCTTTATGGTACCTAGTAAGGAAACCTTAAGGACCATTTCAATGGCTAAGAATAAGCACGTGTGAAAATAGAGTATAGTAACGCTTTTCCTCTTTTGCAATAAGGGAAGTGGGGGATTGGTTCTAGAGATTCAGTAGCAAAATCGAGACACTTCATTTATTCCCGATATTAGCGGATATTAACTGAAATGATGTCGTCTAACTTCAAAGCTATGAAGAAAACGCTTGCTAAACAATTTCGAGATGAGAGTCAAGATTATTCAGCCGCAAATACATTGCCAAAGAGCTTGAAGCATAGATATACGAAACCAATAGACAACAGTTTCGGACAAAGTTTCATCGACACTGATTCAATTACTGATGCTAAACAAGAGAACCTCCTGAAAATCCTCTCTCGTTTCAACTCTGATATGTGCATTAAAGAACTAGACGTTCGTCTACACAGTTGCAAGCTTGCTCTGGAACTTATCGAACAGCAGAAAGTTTTTGTAGACGATTTACTTCTGACGCTCAAAGAGCAACGAATCAAAGCTGGATTGTTGAAAGTTAAACAGAATCAATTGGAGAGTTTGAAGTATTATAATACTTTTCCGGAAGATAATAAATTAGCAGTGAAGTTGTACGACTTCTACAAAACAGATCTGAAGATTCTGGAGTCCGAGGAGTTGCGATCGAAAGGGTTCCTTGCCTTGGTTAGGGAATCAAGGTATCTCTCAGCGCGTTTCGTCGACATCGGCTCCAATGAGTTCTGTGGGAATTCGGCGAGGTTGTTTCTGAGAATCGATGACGTCACGTGTTTGAATGAGGGCGTGGTGAAAGTTTCTGAAGATGTGAAGCTATGGGGTTGCATGTGGAATTTCGGGGTGCAGCTGAATAAAGCTATGTAGGTATTCGCTTAAAATTTCAGTTCTTTTGAAGCACTATTGCTATGATGATATTGTACAGCAAAATTTTACAAAAAAACTCTTACAACCAAGTCTTTATAAATTTTGGCCAGGATTTTTGAAGGAAGAAAACATAACAATGAAATGGGATTCAAAATTGTTGAATAATAGAATCTACTTCCTTCTTTTATTAATTCATTGGGTTTTTGTAATATGTTTAGAACCCTGAAGCACCGAGCTCTCGCTGTTCTCCGTCACGGCAGTGGAACATTTCTTAGTTGCTCGCTCTACTGTAAACCCCCGAAAATCAACTCACAATTCCGTTACTGCAATACAACACTAATTGCAAAATTCTCTCTGCTCAATAAACAGGAACCCGAAAAAAGCATTGAAAGACTAGTGGAAAGTGGGTTTGAAGCAACAAAGCCGAACAGCTGGACAGCCGACGACTTAATCCAGTGGGAGGTTTTGAGGACTGAGTGGAAATCATGGACTGCGGGAGGTACTTTGCTGCTCGAGTGTAACTTCCAATTGAAACAAGACAAGTTCATGAAGTTTGACGAAAGCTGAAATACCGGGATTTTGACGATCGTTCTTGATGACCTGTCCACCATGTATAACTTCGTTAAATTTTTTATATAATTAGTTTTGAGTAATTGAAGAATTTTTTATTCGACGTGGGTTTTAATTTATGCGTGTTTATGTTGCTACCCTCATATGAATTCAGGGGATTTGAAACTACTTTTTCCCGTCAATAAATTTGTTCACAGAATGTTCAACTTAGTAGGAATGAAAAATATCACTTCTGACCTGCTCAATTCCTTGAACATTCAAATAAAACAGCCATCCTTTAAGTAGTAGTTAGGTAAAGCCCGTTTCAGGTTGTAATTATGTTTTCAAAAATCATTTTCGGGCTTGTGATTTTCGTCCTAGTTTCTGTCGGTTCATATTCCGTTTTTTAAACGCAATTTTTTTTCTGCTAGGGTTTTATTGGCTTATTTTCTAGAGACAGTGTTTTGTTCCAACTTGATTATTTTTTTGACCATAACTGAAAGTTCAGTAATTTGTAAAATAACTAAGTCTGATTTTAGGTAATTTTATGCTTTTTTCGTTTCTTTTTTGAATATTTAATCAGTTTCAGTTCATGTCATATGAGCTCAGTCAACTTATATTGCATAATTTTGAGGGTAATTATATTCACACAAGATTATGTGTTTCAAACTTTTAAAACTTTTTGAAATTTTTTTTACGTTGCCGCTCGGTAATTGAATTGATTCTTTTTAAAGCTGTTTATGACGTTCTTCCTAAACAACCACGAAGTTTTTGTAGCTGTATTCGTTCCAATTTTTCGGGAGTTATTTTTAAAATAATTTTTCAACTTAATTTTTCAGAAATTTTTTCTAGATTTTTTTCAGGTTCATTTTTCAGATTTTTTTCATTGTGTTCATTAAAAAATTGTAGTTATTTTCTTTAAAAACTCAACGAGTGTAGGACCCATGCTTGTGATGTCAAATCTCGATTTCAGATTAAAGCTCTTCGTAAAGTTTCTACTAGTGCAGGTAATTTTGTTCAGGAATTTATTGTCCTTTTTTTTGCAATTTTTATAACTTTTTTGACAATTTTTTTTCAGTTGTTGATTTGTTTTTTCATTTGCTGGTAGTCATAGTCATTCATTTTTGTATCGCACATGATTCGAAGCTCCGCTTCCCCTATGTGTGCTAGTTTTAATCCGCAGTTTTTTAACCAAGCTTCGGCGCTAAAAAAAAGTCGAGATCCTCGTAGTTTTTTTGTGAATTTTGCACGTACTCATTGAAAATCAATGAGTGAAGTTTTTTGTGTTAACTTATTATCGTAACCTATTTTCTCGTCTGCTAACATAGTTTTGAAAAATCGATTTTGCTTTTTTACCTATGCGATTTGAAAGGCTATTGCAACCGAGTACTAGACTTCCTCTACCCCCATAAACAACTGTGTTCACAATACTCATCTTCGGGTAGTACCTTGGTTCTTAATGAAGTCAATTTTTGTAGCGTCTCTGGCCTACTTAGCCTGCAAGTTATGAGTACAGAGGTCCTGGGTTCGAATCTGAGCAAGATATGTTGTTTTTCAAACGGGAGACTTTGTTTCAAATAAAATTGTCGGTCTATGATTTGTCCGCTTATGTTTAGATTTTTAGTAGGTTTTTTGCTAGGATTTTTTATTTGTCAAGAAGTCGCTGAAAGAAACTTGAAAAACTGATAACACTGATGTAAAACTGAATTTTTACGTCTTATTTCCTTATTATAGACCTGCTCACTTGCTTAATTCGCTAGACCAAAAATCAAATTTTTTAACCGGTTGTTCCAAATACTGCGCCCCTTCGGACAATTTTTGTGGTACTTAATTTTGCTTGGAAAAAAGAAAAACGCTAAAACACACACGAATACAAAGTTCCTTCCAACGTATAGTTTTTATAGTTATTATTTCTTATAGTTTTCAAGTCAAGTTCAAACGGACTCGTTTACGGCAATCGGGGGATTCAGGACTTTTTCTTACTCCGAGCAGAGCTGTTACACATAGACAATGGATAAAGAGTGTGTTATACAAGCAAAACTTTCAAAAAGTTTACAAGCGCTCCCCCCTCAAAATTAGTATAGATTGGGGCAGACAAATTTTAAGGTCAGTCAGCCAAAAATGGATCCCTTTAGGGCGGCAGGGGGTCGAATCCCTGGAGAGGGGGGGGGGGGGGGGGGGCGTTTGACCGCCTTCTAAATCCGCCCCTGGATATTAAATTCCAGGATGTTTTTAAGGCTATAAGTATTCGCTTATCAAAATTAAAATTTGACGATGTGCAGTATTTTGACCACGCTGGCTGGAGCACGTTTTTTTTGGTTTTGCAATTTGATGATTTTTATGACCGAATCATTTTAACGGCCCTCTATAGTTTATACCATGATGCTATTTTAGCCATCTATTTTTTTGTTATGCAAGCTAAAATTTGCTGGTCAACCCTTCTGTGATACTTGCTTCTTCCACAACTTTCGGAAACCCTTGAAAAATTTTAGCGACAGAAATGGCTCTACTAGTTTTATTATATCACATTTAATGGTCGGTTTCCGTCTATTAATTTATCAGCTTTCATGTCGAGAAGTTGTGTGATCAATGGGTATGCTGTACCGCATGACTGTGACAACTGCGTCTTGAATGTCACCGAGACGTCTCGAATTTTGATGTTAGAAAGGCCGATTGTAAATACCAGCTGTATATGTTGTTAAAATGTTAAAAATATTTAACTTCATGCCAAAATTGAGAGGGTTTTAATTGTTGTAGATTGCTTATACCATTCACAGCAGGCGGTAAATCATCACGCATGATTTGCTGCGCCAGTTCTCATTAGTAAAGCAGAATAGAAAAAGAGTACTTTCAGTCTCAAAGTTCTGCATTGAACGAAGTAAAGTTGACGACTTTCGATCCGTGAAAAAATGAACGTGCCTCGCGAAAAGCACCATTAAATCAAGCACCGTGTAAAATTTGGTGTAATAACAATCTTATCGCTTTTTCATACATGAACCATCTTCAAAAAGACGAGTTTTCAGCTAACAAATGCTTTTGGTTTCTTTAATACAGTAAAGCTCGGGCCTTTTGCTTTTAGCTACTGTGTGGTTATAGCAACTAGCCATTTGTAATAACTAGCCGGTTTAAAAATACAAATATAACTTTTGAACCTGCTGCTGAGAGCACGTGTTTTAATATTACATGTGGTTTTGGTGCTTTTTGTTTTTTTATCATGAAAAACATCTAAGTTTTAAACAAGAATGCTTCAATTTTGTTTGCGAATCTTTTTGCATGGTATACCAACTATTTTTATACATTGATTTGAACACTGGCAGATCTTCTGTGTTTTCTATTGAGAGTATTTTAAATACTTGTCTTCGAAGCGTGCGGTTACCATCCAAATAGGGGTAGTTTGAGCTTACTCGTGGAGTTTTTGCTGAATTAAAAAAGGTAAGCAAATTATCTTGAGGATTTCTCCCACTGGATTTTCCAAAGCAATTAAGGAAAAAACGTGACCTAGTTTTACCCTGTATTGAATGATTTTTTTTACTGTTCTAGTTTTTCGCAGTATAAGCTTGGCTGAGAAGCTTATACCTCTAGCATTTTTGAAGCTAGTTTTTTAGTGGGTACGTAATTGTGCCTTGAACTTTTCAGTATTGAAAAACATTGGCATACAAGCTTTGGCTTCCTGAGAACCTTGATATCAAATTTGTTTTTCCGTTAACAGGTTTTCTATCCTAACTATTCTGTTTTTGACTTATCTAAATTATTTTTGCATTGTCTTTTTGATTCGTTTTTCATCATGGAAATCTGATAGCGGTTACAATAAAAAGATGAATTGAAATTTGTCTTTTTTTTAGAATTTGTTTTTCTCCCCAAAAACTGTTTTGGTCGTTTTTTTTTCAATTTTAAGCTCGTCTCGAAAGAATATTTCAATCCTCCCTACCAGAAAACACGTCTCAATTTTAAGCACGTCTCGAAAGAATATTTCAATCCTCCCTACCAGAATTTAGCGATTATTTTCGTTTTGCTTTGCTTTGATTACTTTTGTCAGAACATTCTACACTACCTGGACATAATCGAGTTCTCTTGTTGTTGTCTGGCATCTTAGTGGAGCCGATTCCAGCAATTGACAGATGTCATTTCTGATGCTTTGATTGACTTTTCCTTGTTCAAATTATATTCAGCTACTAATCTGCTGTTGTGTAATTTTAAAAGCAGGAAGTTTTTAGATTTGAGTTGCTGGTAAGCAAATGATGATACTTGACCTTTTGTTTCGAAACTGAATTTTTTATCTAAAATTTGGAAAAGAGTCAGGTGAATATTTTAGCCATCAATTGCAATCCAATCGATTGGACTTGTTTTTGATGCATTTGCCGATTAAGTTGACATTTCTGATCAATACTTAATACCAGTCTTTTGCACAACGTTTGTTTTCACCATCTTAGAGGCTTTCAATTTTCATTAACTGTGGTTTTAGTGGCGTCTCATTGTCTGATTGCCGCAAAAAAGTCATATATATTTAATTGGAGCAAATAATTCTTTTTACTTTTTCTATTTTTGACCAGAAATTTTGGTGAACTTATACATTTGAATCAATTTTAAATAGAAGGAGTACCTTTTTGGCTTTGCTCTTGTATATAGCGACCAAAATTGGTACTAATCTTTGTTTGGCTTTGCTAATTTTGTAACCATTCGCTCAAAATTTGCTGATTACCTGTGTACTTATCGATCTTTTTGTGTTTTTTTGAATTGGGAAAGCCGGAGCTTTTGATTAGATGTTTTGTATTGTAGCTGTTATCAAATATTTATCCATAAATATCCAATTGAATTATTGGTTTATTCTCGTACAACTAAGGAATAAATTTTCTCCTTGCAGAAATTTTTCAATGTTGCTTGCAGTGTTGCTGGCAGTCTGTTTAAAAAGCGTTTTCCACCTTTTCCTCAGCTTAAGTTTTGCTGATATAAAACATATTACGCTGGTTAGATCTCATCATTCCGTCTGCTCTCTCCAAGTTACTATATGACTCATTTTTTACACGATCTTCTTCGCTGTTTGCGGTAGAAATTGATTTCAAAATGACCGTTATGAAAATTGCGGTTTGAACTGACTTTCGATAGATGTTTTGCATCTTACCTGCTATTTATATTATTTTTTTTCGAGTGTTCATAAAATAAAATTTTTTTATTTAATCGTTTTTTTCAACAGTATAAATCTTTTATTGATTTCAAAGACCAATTACGTTTATTTTTCTCGTTTTTGCTTTCACCTATTGCGGCAAATGGGAAGGATGAGGCGAGAATTAGACGACAACGTTTGATTTCTCATTTCTTGCCACATTTAAATAACCTTTGAGTGTAAGCTTTTTTCAAATGATTTTTTACCTACAGTTTTGTTTCAGATAGTTTATAGAGATCATTGGAAGGCTTAAGAGTGTCTCCCTTCCCTAGCCCAATTCAATCTATCACACCAGGAAACCAACCCAAAAACAGTCCTTAGAAGCAAAACAAAACAAGCCAAGATCCAACCCATTTGGACATCTTGCCGAAAAACCTCATTCACGATTCATCAATCTCATCACTCATTGGGTAATTCATCATCCTATCAGAACTGTCGAAGCAGAGTTGAACTGGATCTCAATTGGAATAGTACATATCTATTTGCACATCATACGCATCAAACTTAACCATCATCATCATATCGAATCTTGAGGAGCTGCAGGGTATAGAGAGTATCAAACATGGACTATGATTCGGAATCAGGAGGGGGTCTGGGTGCGAGTAGCATGCAGGGCCTGATGATGCAGAACACGGAGCTTAGGCGGAAGCTGGAGGAGCAGAATGACAGTTACAAGAGTAAACTAGCCGCTTACCAGGAGGGTCAGAGCAAACAAACGGAGATCGTGAAGAAACTGCAACAGAAGGTGAACATTCATTCCTTTTGATCTTGCAGTATTTTCAGTTTTTTTTTTCTGTGCATAATGAGAGAAAAAATATATGGCGCTGTTTTCAGAAAAAAAAATTGTCTAAGCTGATGAAGGCATTTGATCACCAAACTAGCGCAAAGGTGGCGTTTTAAAATTCTTTTCTTAATTACTGCATGTACTTCCCAATATGAACAATCCCAAAATAAATAAGGCCATATTCGCCATTCGTAGTAAAATGGGCAAATTGGACAACAGTGTAAAATGACTAGAAAAACAAAACAAATTATTTAAAAAAAAGTTCATTTTTTCAATTTTTTTTTTGCGGAAAACTTGAGTAAAACTAAATTTTCACGGCTTAAGTTAAGCATAAATAGCATAAAATGTTTTGATATTGTAAGCATGCTCTATTTTTCCTCGAATTTAAGACTAAAAGTCAAAAATTTCAAACCTCTTTCTCTATCTGACGCAACTTTTTGAAAAATGTCGATTGTATCACACTTGAAAGGGCTTTAATATTATATATCACTCGGCCCATTGATAATTATGTGTGGTATCTGATTTTGCGTGGAAAAAAATTCAAACACATTCGAATACAAAGTTCCTCTCCATTTCCAACAATAATTAGGCTCGGCTCAAGTATAAACCGACTACTTTTGAAAGATTTTTTTTTCTCATTCTAGTATCCTTCATTCGACTCTTACGGTTTGTTTGCATTTAATTTAACTCCACCCTTTAATTTGTTTCTTTTTTTTTCAGTTGCTGCAATACAAGAAGAAATGTGGGGAATTAGAGACGATGTTGAACGAGCGAGCGAGGGAGAGTGACCAGACTAGGGTGGAGTTGCAGTCGGTGCAGGACCAGCTGTCGACCAGAGTTGAGGACGCGGAGAACAAGTTGAGAAGGGCCGAACATGACCACAACTTAGATCTGGAGAGTGCGCTCATTAAACTCGAGGAGGAGCAGCAGAGGTGTGTGTGACTTCTATTCTTGTTCAATCAACTCTCCAAATAGCCAAATAAATCTAAAACGTTTTTTTTTCGCTCTGTTTTTGCCGCCTCAAAAAATCTCGAGAATAAATAAACCAGCCGAAGTATACACCAACCGAAAATGCGCGGAGTATATTAGCTAGCCGAACCGAAAAGTTACTTCATGTGAATGAATTTGTATAACTTTCGTAACTGTTACATTATTTTCGGCTGGTTAATACTTCGGCTTGTTTATATGCCACCAAAATTCTCATATGAGGCCAAGTGTGGTATCATATTAATACTTCAAATCGCAGTGGATTTATCAAAGGCCGTGGACCATTTCTAAGGATAGTCGTTTTTTATTTCACCACATTCCAGACAGATTATATTAAAGACTTTTTAACCGTGATTTGATTCCTAAAAGATTTCAACATCTAGGTTTTAAGGCACATTAACAAGGTGCAACTCAATTGCTCAAGTTTTCAATTCAACTTATCATCATTTGACAAAATTGATTCAGTATCACGCCGCCATCTGATCTTTTTTGATAAATAGTTTTAAAGCGTAGCTGTACCTCTGAGGCTTGAATTCTGTTATCTTTCTACCGTCTTAATCGCCTCTTCTTTGTCAATAATTTTAATGGCGCCTTGCATTTTGCTGTGTCGCATTAGTTCTGCGTGTATTTATTAAACATCTGTAACTTCTATTTTTCAGTATCCTTGGATGACTCAAATATAATATGCTATTCAATTAATAATTAATCAAAGCAACTCAAAATATGATTTTATATAGAAAAGCAGCAGTGTACGAAATTGATCCATAATTTTTTCGCAACGTACGCACAGCTGGGGAAATATTTTTTTTTTGAGGAAATAGGTGTATTTTTAAAATGGTTTCTTTTCTGCTGCCATAAATTGAATCGAACAGTTGCAATATAGAGCAATTTTGACCGTTCAATTGTTTTATCATTTTGCCATAGGCGTGTCGGTTTTGAAAAAAAGGAAGTTTTTATTCCCAGGTCACAAATAAATTGATAGACAATAAAAAAATCATTGATCTACAAAATCGATCAAACAACTTGCTTAGCTATTTTGAAAAGCTCATTAACATCAAAGAGAATTGTTTAAATTTCCACTACCCCTTCAAATTGAAAAATCAGCTTTTTTGGACGTTTTTCTGTAGATAATTGAAAGGTTGTAGGCGGAGGTGTAATGTAATTTAAATCAACCTCCCATGTCTATTGTTGCTTAATTTTTGGGCTGTGGCTCTAGATGAAAGTGGTGGGAAGTTTATTTTTCTTGCTACCTATTCAATAATATCCGATATTTAGCGACTTGAGATCTTTTGTCTTTTGAACACCTACTTTTCCTATTTAGTCCTTTCTGTTCTTTTTGTGAACCTTATTTGGCTCCTCTGTGTGTAAGTTTGTGATGTGGTTTTTTGGGCGTTGTAGGTCTCTGAGTCTGAACCAGATGAACACTCTGCTGTCTGACCAGCTGAAGGAGGCGACCACAGTGAATGGACAGCTGCAGAGGGACATTGAGAAGATGAGCAGTGAGTGGCAGAGACAGAAGGCCGAACTGGAGAACATGGAGTCCGAGTGGAGGGACGAGGAGAGGGTCAGTAGTCATGCTTCACCACACATTACTTAAACCAACACCTTATATTATTATTATTACGTCACCAATGCCGAAATACGTCACCTTGTTACGTAATGCGGAAATGGACCAAAGTGGTCATTAATGGTCAAATGGAGCTCAATTAGACGGTAGAACAAGAACTAAATGAAGTTGTTCGGTCATATAATTCAGGCCTAACTTGAAGATCACCAACTGTAAAGCGATGCTTCGGAGGATATAAAATTGCAGGTTGAAAGAGTGACATGTGTTGTTTAGGCGTTCAACGAGTACTTCTCCAATGAGCATGCCCGTCTGCTGACTCTGTGGCGAGCAGTGGTCGCATTCAGGAGGTCATTCTCGGAACTGAAGAGCTCCACCGAAAAGTAAGCCGATGTGCACAACTACTAAGCAAAATATCGAAGTTCTAAATCGGTTATAATTCATTTCGACTTCAATTCACAAACAATAAATATGAAAGCGGCATTGAAAGCAGCCGGATTGTTGAAAGTAATGCTCGAATTGCTCGAGCTGTTGTTTGGATTGCTAAGAAAAAGTTATGAATATCCGAATTACGTCAGAAATGTTCTCAAAGCAAAGCTTGCGGCCTATTGGAAAAAAAATGGTGCAATTATACAGATTGTCAAAGAAATTTTTCTAGAATATAACAGGATTCTCAATAAACTTCTTTCAGACTGAACTTATTTCTCAGTTTGTTGCACTGTTCTTAAGTCTTGGTACTTTTCCAGGGACATGACGGCAGTGCGTGGTGAGATCTCGAAGGCAGCTCGCAATGTGCAATCGGCGTGCATGAACCTGACCTCTAATCTGAAGCACGAAGAGAGCAACATGGCGATGGAGATGGAGAGACTGGGGAGGGACAAGCAGGTACTGGAGGACCAGTTGAGGGAGAAGGCGAGACAGCAGCAGGAGTTGAGCAGTCAGTGGGACCTGGAGAGGAACCACCTCAACCACAAGTACGCACACCCCACCCCACCCCACAAGGCCACACATTTTAGAACTAATTGGTTGATAAAGTATTAATAATAAATTGTTTTCAGGCAATTCCATTGTGGTTAGTTGATTAGGAAAAATAGTAGTAATTAATTGAATGGCAAACTTTCGTAGCCCTAGAAAAAACATAAACAAAAAATGACATGCGGGTATTAAAATAGAGGTAAAACATTTGTTCTCTTCGGAAAGTCAAACAGATCTAATGTTGGTCTTTTCTTTTGCGAATAAATGGACTTCATTTTTTTAAAACGAATTATAATGTTAGTTACCGCAATCTGCGTTTATCCTGGGTATGAGGTAATCTACGTTCAGAAGAGCTGTGAATGTATATTGTTAATAACATCGAAGTTTTATTGAACCTCTGAGATCTTAAAGATTGTCGGAACCCATTTTATGGCCGGAAACGTTAGTACTACCAACTTAGATACTTAACTTATAATTGAAATATAAATTTAGAATGAACGAAGTCGGATCTGCAGCTGAGAGTCTGAAGGAGGAGCTGAACCAGAAGAACGTACAGCTCAAGAAATACATCGACACCTATGTGAGTACTAAATACACCTACCTATTGTTCAGGCTGTCTGTCTATTATATTGGACATATTTTTCCTAGTTGCTACAAATCCTGATGAGATTTTGGAATAAATGCAAAAAGCGTCTTTTCAGCCTAGTTCATTGGAAATTAACAAAAAGAAACGAAAAATGTGTAGCGAAAATTCCGTCAGTCGAAGAGCTGAATTTTAATTATATTTCTGTTCGTTTTATAACCTTCTCTGAAACATCAGTCAGTAAGTTACCATTAAAATCCAGTGCTGTCCATGATTCCATACTTAATTGTGTTTTGGTTGTAGGGCGATGACTCTCCTAAGATGATGGACATGAAAAGACAGAATGAGGTGCTGAACCAGAGCATGAGGGACATCGCACAGATTGTGATCAACGATGCTAACACCACCAAGTAAGCAGTGATTTGAATTATTTTTTAGAATTCACGTTTCAAATCATCCCGGTCTTCAGAACAGAAGCGTCGGACCTCTTAGACAATTTTTTGAATCGCGAAAGGGGGAACGTTTTTGACAGGTCCCACGTGTTGTGTTGTAGGTAGCATAACGCTTGTATAACTATCTGATGCCAATGAGATCATGATTTTAAAGTTTTTTTTGAATACAATTCTATGAGTTTTCAATTGAAAATATAAATTGTTTCATTAATTTTTCGGCGCAAGGATGCATAAATTATTTGTCTTTGAATAGTTCCCTGTTCGGCGACGAGTTCGACACTGCGGATGAGCTGCCGAAGCTGAGAGCGAGACTAGACAGAAGTGTGTCTCCTGCCAGAGGACGATCCGGAAGATCCCACTCGCCCGCCCTCTCAGACTCCACCTTGAATGCTGTCCAGGTGGTGCTGAGCAAACGACAGATGCAACTGCAGGTACTTATTGATAGGAAATTTAAACATGAATGAAATTCGATGGTTGCTCTGCCGTCGAAGAAAATGTTCAGAAGCTAAAATTTATTAAATTTTCTTGAACTAAATTGAAACTAACGAATATTTTCTGTCAAGATCAAGAAACTGATGCATGGCTTAGATATGCGAACTAGTTGAACTCGTTGTGTAGTCTCGAATATAGATATTATTTTTAAAAAATCACACTCTTTTTGTAAATATCAAATATTGGACTGTGTTGCAGGAGGCCAGATCTAAACTGACGAACAGTGAGGACAAATTTGTGACAATGAAGAGACAGTTTGAGGAGGAATACAATCAGAGACTGCAGTTAGAGAGGCAGGTGAGTAAGTTCAAGGATGACTTAGATGAGATGAGGAAGAAGTTGGAGGAGACCTCGAGGGACAGAGACAGGAAGGGCAAGCAGTTGGACATTGTCTCCAGCGAGAAGGGACAACTCGAGAGATTCAGGTCAGTTCCGATTTTTGTCCGAGTTTTTGAGGGTGTCTGTTATTATTTTATTGTAGTTATAATTTGAGTTTGAATAATAGCGGTAAAAACTGGAATCACTGATATGAAAATTGCACTCCTTGCGATGAAAGTTGGAGGGAAGCCTGGTGAAGTAAACTAGCAATTGGGATTTTTTCAGTTCGTGAAAACTTTTAGTTCAGCTCGTTTTGCGGTAGTCAGACTATTCATCGTTCGGTTTTGGGAGCGATCGTTAAAAAAGGCATTGCGTTTTTTCCCACAATGTATTCAAAGATACTTTTGTGACCATCGATTTGCAGTTTTCACTTGTTAGATTAGATGTCTCTGATAAAGTTATTCACTGACATCGCGATCATCTATTGAGGTGTTTGTTTACTGTAGGGATGAGTTGGTGAAGAGCAGAGAAGAGTTGATGGGTGAGAAGGAGAAGTTGACGGATAGTGTGAACCAGCTGCAGATGAAGAGGGATGCTCTGGAGGAGAGTGTGGCAGACATGGAGATGGAGACCCAGAGGAAGGCCAAGGAGATCACCAGATGGTAAGACATTACATATCATTATAGTCACGTTCATTTAAGATAGCTCATTACCAATTAAAAGAAATTTTTCAGTACGAGTTAGAGTTTATTAGCCAAGAGTTAGCCTGATAGTAGGAGGCTCCCCGTCTGTGTAAATATGTTGTTTGAAGCAATGTAAAAAAATAATGGTGGAAGGAAAAGTAACATGTATCGAATGATGTTTTCTTAAAATCATTGCAATACTTCAATGTGAATTTGGTTAGTGGTCTAAACTCATTATTGAAGTTTTTTTTTCTTTATCGAAATACAGTACCAAGACAGAGGAATATGTGGTTTCGGCATCCACGGCCATTTGAGTTTCTTGCTTCAGACTAATAAGTTATGATACGTTTCAGCACTGAACACATCCGCAACCAAGACGGCCAGATGCAACACCTAAGAGAGGAGCTCACATTCGTCACTGAGGAGATGAAGAAGCACGTGTTGGAGAAGGAAGTGCTCCAGCAGGAGAAGGCAGAGTTGAACGAGACTCTCTCCCGGACTGAACTGGCCAAAGCAGAAGGGGAGTTGAGCTACAACAAGTTGAAGAAGGAGGAGGCTGCACTGAGGGATGCTCTGCTGAAGATGCAAGTGTTGAATGAGGGATTGGGACAGGACAAGATTGAACTGAACAAGGTAACATGCCCGAGTAATTTAGCACAAGCTAAGCAATACTTGTATATGGGAATGATTTTTTTACAGAGATGATTTGATGGAACGAAAAAGTTGTTGACGAATTGGGTATTGCCGAATTGATAGTATGATATACCTTCAAACTATATTATTGTCAATTTCTAATAAGCTTGGTGGACCCGCAAATTTTAACGATTGCATCGATCTTGTTTTGTACCCAGAAAAAACTCATAACGCTTGCCGCTTGTAAGATTCGAGCTTTTAAAATAAAAACAGATGTTTTTATGGTTCATGTTCCAAGGATTGAATTTGATATTTCTTCTTAGGTGATCATGGCCCTAGAGGCAGACAAGACCTCTCTCACAATGGAAAAGGGAGAACTAGAATTTGAGAAGACAGCAATTAGGGATGAGTTGATGAGGACAGAGCAGGAGAAGAATGAGGTTGAGAATGAGAAGAGCAGTGCGGAACAGCAGCTGGCCATGAGTGAGAACAGCTGTGAGAAGCTGGAGACAGAACTGGCTCAGACCAGAAGGGAGAAGAGCGATCTGTTTGAACAGCTCCAGAATGTGAGTCACCTTAATGATTTGTGGAGCTCATTCCTTTTGTCTGTCATGACATGTGTAAAGACATGAAATTTTGGACATGTGTAAAGAATCGACTTGAGTTTAAAAAAATTGAAAAAATATAACGACACAATAATTTTGATGATTATCAGTAAAAAATCAGTGCCACTAACTACAAAAAAAATCATATAAAATTGTGTGTTTGACTAAAACCTTTTTTTCTCGCCTTGTCGTCCTGGGTTGACTCAGTTTTTGCACAATGGAGTAAACGAACTATCAGTGGAATTTTTCTTTCAAAAAGAAAAGTTTCATGCTGTATTTCTAAAAATTACTGTTCAATGTGTTATTTTTTGTCTAGGTGTCCCGCAGCAAGGCAGCCCTGTCGGAAGAACTGATGCATGCCAAACACGAACTGCAAAAGAGCAGCCAATCCCTGTCCATCCTGGCCAAAGAGAAAGAAGAACTGACGAGAGAAAAGGCTAATATAGTGACGTCACTCACAGCCAGCGAGCGAGAAGTGAGACAACAGAACGAGGTGATCGCAGCCTACAAGAGTGACAAGGATGCACTTGAGAGGAGTCTGTGGGAGTTGAATCAGGCCAATAATAAATTGGAGAATACCAAGAGTAGTCTGGAGTCAGAGAAGGCTGATCTGCAGCAGAAGGTGAGGAAACAGTTTCTATCAACCAAAAACGTACACAGACACAGTGAAAGAGTGATTAAATGGCTCCAAATTTTCCAAATATTGATTTGATTTTAATTTAGTTTCACAAAAGCAAAACAAAATCCAACCTGAAACATCTGACCAAAATCAATTCAATTCGAAAATTTGCAAAATGCCGTTTTGTTTTTTTTTCTCACGCACTAATGTTTTCTTTTTTTTTCGTGTGAAAGTACGGTTTTATTGACACTTTGAGTGAATGTATGACGAAAGCAAGTGCAAATTTTTTGTGAAGGTAAATACGAACTCTCGTGTATTTTGTTTTGGTTCAAGTTTTCTATTTTCTGCAACTGCGTAGCATTGGCCACGAAACTGAAATTTGATTAAACCAATTCACCTTTTCACTCAATCTACAGGCAGTTTGAAGTTGTTTTGAATTGTTTTTGCTTATCAGTATACAGATGTTTGTTACGATGCATAATGGCTCAAAAAATTTGATTCTGCTATAACACATCTAAATTTCGTCTTTCTAATCAGTTGTCGGTAAATTGAGATGATGAATATTCTGCTCATAACCTGAACTATGGTACTTTTATAGCAGGCATTCATGTCGACAATAATACGAAGCAAAGCCCAGGTGCCAGTTATTTAGGTCGTGAATAGATCTTTGCAAATTGTATCTGGATTTGCATTTGAGCATCTGAGGGAGCAGGAACAATTGCATTGACTTGTGTTAGGTGGAGAACCTACAGGCGGACCTGGTGAGAGTGCAGCGGGAGATGGAGATTGAGTTGAGTAGGCGGGAGAGGGAGAAGGAGCAGTTGAGTGTCTACATGCAGCAGATGGAGAAGGACCACAAAGTGGCACTCAAGAACGAACAGGAACAGCACCACGAGGATGTCGACAGACTAGTGCGCGAAAAGGTAACAACACTTCTGCCACAAATAAAGCAATTAACCTTTTAAAAAAGTAATGATGTAAAAGATTCGTCTGGGAAAAAAATGCTGGTATCAATTCAATTCAGGTTTGTCTGCGAAAAACTAAACTGCACAGTTTTGTTACATGCCGATAATAATGGACGTCTTTCTTTATCTAACCATTTTTTCTTTTTGAAGATGTTATTACCGGGTCAGATTTTACTGTTTTTTTATCGACCGGGTCAGCTTTGGTTGATTGGTATGGTTGGGCTATGATTGATTTTTGAGAAAGAAGGCTGGGGGAAAGTTGGAATGCTTTAATCAGAGGACTTGACAATGGTTTTGAAGAGTTTGTTTCATTTAGACAAGAAAAGGTATGGTACTCATCTCACTAAAGCAACTGTCATGTCGCTTTCAGTTTCTATTGCGATTGGTTGTCGTCATAATTTGATTCTTCTAAAAGTACCTGATAAGCAGCCATTCGAACCATCAATATCAAAAGAAGCAAAATCCTTCAACTAGGCATCATCAGTTTAGTTGGTCATGATACTTTAAAAACCATAGAAAAAATAAAAAGCTGTCTCATCTCAAATTTTAGTTCTCATCTGACTCTTAGATCATAAAACGCGACGTACGCCTATTAACAATGGCAAAATGGCGGTTCCTATATCGGCGATTCAATAAACCTGCCTGGAGCTTCATTCTTTCTTGGACCTTTGTATCAATTGGCGAAAACTTTTTGCAACCGCGAGTACTGAGTTTTTAAAAAGCTGATAACATGAGATCATCGCAATTATTGAATGTTTCAAATGTGATGCTCAAGGTTCTTGTTAATTTGAGCCTTAGTCTAAGGCAGACTGTTGTTGGTGTCCAAGGTCGACTGTGATGGCATTTTTTATTGCTTCTAGGACTCGCAGCGGAAGTTGTACGAGCAGGAGCGTGAACAGCTGCTGCACAAGGCCAAGAGTGAGATGGAGGAGAGTGAACAGAAGCACGAGAAGACAGTTGGTCAGCTTAAGGAGGAGATGGCCGCCGTGCACAAGGACAGGGACGAGAGTCTCCTCATGGCCGAGAACGACAAACAACAGGTAATGAGTGACATCAATGCGAAGGAAAGAATGAATATTCGTTTCGACTCCATATGTATATATAAAAGAAAAAAGATTAAAACTAATGCGCGAAAAATGTCTCAGGATCAAATTGAGTTCTGCCTCAATTTTTATAATTAAATTTTAGACATCTGAAGCATAGGTTATAGCTTTGTCGTAAGTTTCGGATGATCTGAGAAAATCTAACTCACCGTTGGCTAACAAAAATATTTTGATTCACACTTTTTCGAAAACCTAATTTCCGGTGCTCAAAAATAGTTGCCATTTAGATGCCATTGTTAAAAGTCGATGTAGGTAGTGATGATTTTTTGTTTCATGTTTTTTTCTTGTTCAGGCTCAAATTTTCTTTGACTTTTTTTTTAGTTCAGTTAATTTCTTTTGTTAAAAGGAAGGTAACTGCACTATCGCGCAGCAAAAGTGTAAAGTTCACGAAAAACGTGAAAGACTTATTTCGAAAATGGATTTAAATTTTCAGATTTTCCAGCGAAATACAAAAAGGGTTAATTTTATCAAAATAGCGTTGTCAATCATAAATTGTTCTCGAAACTCAAAGAGCTCTAATGCATTCTATTTTTTTTTCTTCGAATTTCAAAATCAAGTCAGTTTTTTCTGTTTACCGGCGTATATTGACTCTTTTGTTGACTATGTTTTTAGGTATATAATAATAAACAACCTCAAATTGTGTTATTTTTGATATACATTGTCTCGAAGATAATTTGGTTTTTATGTTTTGCAGGCGCTTCACTTGGCGGAAGCAGAGAGAGTGCGAATCACAGACAGACTGAGCAAGGCGAATGCAGCCAATGAGCAGCTGAAGACTGACCTGGACGGACTCAAAGCACAGCTGTATGACACCATGGAAAAGGCACAGCAGACGGAGCTGCAGAAGGACGAACAGATCAAGGACCTTGAGAATGTTCTAGAAGACTCCAAGTCAGTATATTAGTACATGAAATGTCGCCAAAATTAAGATGAAAAACTAGCGTTGAATTGAAAACTCACTTTGCTTAAAGAATTCTCTTCCAATCGGGCAAGACCCTAAAATTGGCCACGTTTCAACTGCGAGTTATGAATGTAATTGATTGTCATATAAAAAGGAAATTTTGGTATAATTTGAATGCTACTACCTGTGAAGTTTTTGTGGAATCTTTTTGAGTGCTATGTGAATATATAACACTAGCGGAACGCAGTGTTTTACATGAATTTACCAGACTATTTGTGTTCCTGATACTTGAGCTCCCGACCAAAATGCAAAAATAGTTGAAGATATTTGGTCTCGGATACACAAAAAAATTTTGCCTAGGACACAAATGATACACAAATACATATTCACTATTCGAAAAAGATTTTCATTGTGAAAAGTGTTGAGCATGCGTGTGTTTATCCAGAGACATGAGTGCGAATAGTGAGAAGCAACTGAAACAGCAGATTGCGGTGCTTGAGGGAGACAAGGAGGAGCTGGGCCAGGAGATCCATGAGCTGAAGAGTCACTTGGCAGCCGCCGAGGAGCAGAAAGAGCAGCAGAGGAGGGAGTTGGGAGATGCACACAGAATCATCAAGGAGGGTCAGTTATTGTTCACTTATTGGCAATCATTTTTTCCATCTTCCGGAAGAAAAACTAACGTTCACAAATAAATAATCTACACGATGCCAAAAACTGCAATTCTTTAGTTTCTCATTCACGTAACGCATCTGGACCACCGGGAATTCGCGATTTTCTACGACATTTAGATTTGAAATGCTTCACAAAATTTCTCTAATGATTTGAAAGGAAGTTGAAGATAGTTGTGTTTGGCGAATGTTTCATCGAGTCTAATTGTTGTTATTGATTAATGCAGGTGAGGATGCACGTGACCTGGTGAGGAAAGAGAACTTGGAGCTGAAGAGGGGACTGAGTAGTGAGCAGAGTGAGAAGGAGGCCATCAACCAGGCCAACGAGCAGCTCAGAAATAGTATCAAGAAGATAGAACAGGAGAAGACCAATCTGTTCCGAAATGTGGAGGAGAGGAACCAGCGCATCGCCAGTGAGTCACCTCACTCTTTTGGATATTTTTCGATGTAGATAGTGGCATACTAATGAGTTTACTCCTCTTTACCCTTGTTTGGTAAAATATGCACAAACAGATTTAGGGGGGGGGGGGGAGCGGACGCTTCTTCTCTCAGGGATTCGACCAGCTGCCGACCCAAAGGATCCCCCTTTTTACTACTTCTGAGATATCCATTTTTGGCTGATTTTTTGGTCGAACTCAATTTTTTGGTCGACATTTTCCAAAACGTGCATAAAAACGCCCTTTTTGGCCTGTTTTTTTTCCACAAATTAGGCTCTTTATAGCGATTTGAGAGAGCTCAGAAAATCAATTTGGTTGACCTAAAATAAACGATCGACAAAATTCTCAAAACTTTTTTTGAAAATCCGCTTCCCCCTCGAGAAATTCCTAGATCTGCGCCTGAAAATATCAATGCAAACAAAAACACTAGAAAATGAATGGTTATTTAGGATGCATATGACTTGTGCAAGGGGAGATGGGAATTTTTGCAAATGGTTTCTACGCAAAAAAAATCCTTTCTAGTTCTAGATACTGAGATTGCTGCAATTTTATTTTTTATTTCTGCCCAATTTTCATTCGAACGTTGTCGAATTAGTTTTGCACGCCATATCAAAACGTCATTTTAAACTTTTTTCAGTGCTGGAGCAGACGAAGAACGAGATAGTGCGTGAGGCGAATGACCAGAGAAACCAGCTGAGAGAAGTGGACAAACAGAGGGTGGAGGCGAGAAGAGACGCACAGGAATGCAGGAGGAAGATCAAGTCGTGTGAGGGGGAGATAGCCCAGAAGAGTCAGGAGATATCAGAGCTGCACGCCAATGTTGACAGACTGGAGAACAAGATTGAAGATAACAAGAATGAGATACACGCTCTCAAGACAAAGGTCAGTTTATTTTAAAGCATCAATGAACAAAGTGAAGACACTTAATTTGGTCGTGTTTTTTCATTTTTTTTTTTCAGGAAAACTGTTTCAAGCTCAATATTATTGTTCCGCGGCCACTGATAGTGGGGAAGAACTTTGTCTTTGAGTTAATTCAGTTTTTTTTTTACTTTTTTCCCTTGCAAAATTAAAAACCAAGAAAATATCGAAAGGGGTCGAGTGATGTCATATTAAATCTCTGTAAATTGTGATTCGAACATATAAAAATTTCCAAAAAAAATATTCTGTGTCGAGAAAAACTGGCTCTGAAAAACTTAGTGTACCTAAAAGCTTAGTCTTAATCCAGTAAAAAATTTGATTTTTTAGCGGCTACTTTGAATTAAAAAGATTTCAAATATTCAAAAAATTTCTGCAAAATATAAAAAAGAAAATTTTTTGATGTTTTGCTTTTCTGGTGTTTATTCGAGGAAAACTGTTTACCAATTTGCCTACTTTAATATACCTATCGAAAATGCCTTAGTTCTAGGCTTTCTGTAACTTCCTCTCATCCCACCACTCACAATATAAACGACACTATATTGAAAAAAAAAACCCTAATTGTTTGGTCGGAGCATTCTGTGCTACTTGCACAGCAACCGGTCATCCTTGTTTTTTGTGCAGTGCGACGTTGATTTCTTTTTTGAAATCTAGTTGTTTTTGAGATCATATAAGCTCTATGCTTACAGATCAACGAAGCTTTCAGATCTGGGCATCCAAGCTTCGAGATCAACTCTTGAGTTTTTCTCTGAAGAATTCGTTTTTCTCTGGTGTTTTTAATGAAGAGTTTTATTTTGAAAATTTGATGTAAATGTGTTTATGATGAATGATCCTTCATTTGTTTTATAGCTAGTGGAGACAGATGCTGGGCGGGAGAGTGCCCTGAAAGAAGTGGCCTATCTGAATAGGAAGAGTCAGGAGCTAGAGGATGAGATGAACCTCAAAGAGAGAGACTTCAACGCCGCTCTTGAAGAAGTCACGTTTGCAGAGAAGAAGGCAGAAGAAAAAGCTAGGTGAGGTTCATGTCTCAACTGGTATAGTTTGGACAGAAAAAAAAACACCAAGACAGACTTAATTGGTTGACCAAAAGTCATTCTTGGTTTTACCGTTGAAAACCTAACAAATATTTTTTTTCTAGTAGAGACTCGATAGGATGCCAAACAATGGGAATTTGGCCAGAACAAATTACTCCTAGGTGTTGGGAATCATTCGAATATGTTTTTGGAATTTGAAAAGGTGGTTATGGGCGCAAACATTATTTATTTCATACTTATTTGCTGCATTTGAATGTTTTTGTTTCTCAGTTTGGTCAGCAAATTGTATTTTAATTTAGGAATTTATCGGCATAATTATTGGCTGTTTTAGACAATTAGAGACAGTACTGGCAGCTGCCAATGACGAAATAGGCCAAATGAAGATGCGGTCTCAAGGTGCAGATGGGCGAATCACAGCACTGGAGGGTCAACTGGCGAGGACCGAAGGCAACAAGCGGGAGGTGGAGTTCAAACTCAGTCAGCTCCACTCCACCCTCAGGAGGACTATTGGACTGAGAGTGGGCGGAAGGAGTGTGTCCCCATGTGGAAGGAGTCACAGCGCATCCAAAGGTTAGTTTTTCTTCTGTTAAAAAAGTATTAAGTTTTTATCAAGTCTTTTCTTAGGTTTCCCGAATTGTGTGCATCCTCGATATGCAATAGCAGCATATGGATGACAGCATAAGTATTTTTTATAGTTAGATTTTACTGCTCAACTAGCTGTTGGAAGAGGAACTTTGCTATGAACAGAGCAGAATTTATACGATATGATAAATTGGTTACGCATCGAAGGAACCCTATGTCATTTGCTATATCGCATAATCTTAGGCAAGCCATAATATCGATCTTTACGACTTTATACCAATTGTTGACATTGCAGGTCTTGCCTCGACTGGATCGCAGAGAAGCAACTCGCCAGTGCGTTCGTGGAGTCCGACCAGACTGGAGAGATATGTGGCAGAAGTGGACCCAGAGACAGTGCGGATAGCCATGGTGGACTTCATCCAGCAGCTGAAGGACACAGAGAGGGAGAGGGACGAGTGCCAGGTGGCCATCAAACAGTGCCAGAGACAGCTGCAGGATATGGAGGAGGACAGAAACCGACTGGACCACAGGTAAATCAATTCAATTTTTCTGGCGAATACATGAGTTGCATAGCTTTTTATCGCACACATCTCGAGGTAAAAATGATTCGGAAACATGCAACTGGGTCGTGGGATATTTATATACAGAGGCGAGCTTGCATGCTTTTACAAGTTCAGCATTGCTTGTGTGTAAAATTTTGTCACGCGGAAATCAGTTTTTCATGGTATGACTTTTGGTTTCTCCTAGGATGAATTATAATCGCGAATTTTTGCTATGTTCAGATCTGTAAAGTTGTGCTAATTACCCTTGCGATAAGCAAGGGTATTGCAACCGGGTACTAGACTTTTTCCCCGTAAACAAGTTTGTCCACAGGACTCATTAGGACGTCTGGAGTCATCGCTACCTTGTTTCTTAATGCATTTACACGTGCAAAGCAAAGTGTTATCGTACGAAATTTCTTTTTTCCAACCTAAGTCGCAAATTTTGTTGCGACTTGAGGCAACAATATTTGTGTCATGCATCGAATTGGCATGACAGCTTTTTGTTGCACCTTTACAGCTTATTGATAACATGTGTTTTGACATTCGAATAGTTAAAGTTTACACAGTCGATGCATTTGAACAAGTGAACCGAAAAAAGCTATTTGTTTCAAACCATATAACAATAATAAAATCTCGATTTCAGTAATTTTCTAACTCAATATCTCTCGCAATTTTTGAAATGCATAATATACACATAATATGGCTTTATGATTTGCAATTTATTACATGCAAAATTGTATCTTTTTTGTATTTAGTGCTACTTTTGCTGTATGCAATTGGGAATTTATTAGCATATGTAGCTTTGGGGATGTTAAGTATTCGTGGCTGAATGATTTTTGCATGAGACTCAAATTTGCTAGGTCGTAGATTTTTGCTAATTCGAGTTTTTGCAAATTCGAGGCTTATTTCTACTTTTTTTATCTCACTTGATAGAGCTATTTTTTGGCCGTGTTCTCACAAACGTTTGCGCAGTCTTCCCGAACAACTTAGCCTGGAGGTAACGAATATGCCTGGGACGGCAAAGGTCCTGAGTTCGAATCTGACCAGGACCTGTTTTTTTTTTCGAACGGGAAATATTCTGTATCAAATAAAATTGTCGGATAATTATTTGTCTGCTTATCTGTTGTCCGCTTAGTGGTCACATCTTGGAAATATTTTGTTTTCTGCGCGCATTTTTCTTTAATGTTCATTAGTGTTTGATTTGCACCTACTTTTTTAAATTTTATTAACCTTGACTTCGTATTTCCTGTTTTTTTTGTTTCGCTAAAGAAATTCCTCGGTCAGATTATTTTGACTTAGTTTTCATCCATTTAGGAACGTAATTTTGGGCCGTTTTAAAATAAACACAATTTAAGCACTCCGCTCCGCACTTTTCAAGTTGGTTGTATGTTTAGGCAATCGGTTTGTTGAAATTTAATTTTTTTTCGTTTTGGAAAATTTTATCACTTTTTGCTAAAATTTTAGTTTTTCTCTGAAACTTCTCCTCATTTTCAAAAACAGAATATCAATTGAAAAACCGCTGACTCCTCCTTGTGCCTGCGTGCTCCTCCAGAGTCTTTTTTTACTTGACCACTCTGTCTACAGTCTACGAAAACCATGGGGGAATATTTGAACCATATTTTTGCCTTTTCTCGAAAACTACCTCTCTCAAATATGAGTATTGGGTTTTAATAAATTGAATTGTTTTGGAAAGCTTCGCTGCATAAGTGGCTACGACCAATTTTTTGCATATAAAGTTATGGCCCTCGGAATAATCCAATTTTTTTTTAATTTTGACCCTTTTTGAAAACCAACCTTTCAAATATGATATATTGGGTTCAATGAGATAACGGGTAGTGGGAAGCTCCTCTGCATTAGCTGACATTAACAAAAAAATTTGCACAAAAAGTTATCGCCCTTGAAAAGTCAAATTTTTGATTTTTTGTTTGTTTTTTAAATTTTTTGAATATTCTCGAAAATTACCCTGTCATACCGGAAATTTCGGGTTCAGTTCTCAGAACGAGTGGCCATAATTTGCTTTTTTTTTTGCAGAGAAACTTTGTTTTATAGAACTTTCGACCGTTTTTTGGTAAGTTCTTGAATTTTCTCGAAATTTACGCAATCAAATCTGAGACGAAAAGGTACATTGAAAAAACGGGATGGGATAGTTGTTTCTGCATAAGCTGCGATTGTTTAATTTTTTGTATGAGAAATTTATCTCCTTGGGAAAATTGTTTATCTCAAAGTTTCTTACTCTTCTAATTTTTTAAATATAGAAACAACTTTTCGTGCTGCATCAGTATAGCAAATTCAATCAATATTAAACATGTTCCTCTAGCTGTTCAATTGTGATTTTTTGCTGCTTGGCTTCTGATTTGAAATTTTCTCATAAAATTCACTTGCTGAAAAGATGCCTCTGTTTTCAAATGTGATTTTTTGCTGTTTGACTTCTGATTTGAAATCTTCTCATAAAATTCAGTTGCTGAAAGGAAGGCAAACTACGCTCTCTAGCTACGAAAGTGCAGATGGCGTGAAAACCTGAATGACCTTAGTTCCAAAAATGCCCAATGTAATAAAAATTACCTGATAGTTCAACCGGTTTTTTTGTATACTAGCCACCTTGCGAGCGTTGGTGTATTTGCACGAATTTTTTTTCTTTTCTAACTTAACTTGCAAATGAAAGTGTTTATTAAAAGTTTTCATTCGTTTGGTGGCACTTTTGCTATAATCACGATCTGTAGTATTGGAAATTTCATATCATCTGTTCTCTGCTTTATTTGTAGCTAGTGTTTGTGATTTTTTAATTGTCCGTGACTGAGTATTTAGTGTGTGAGACTCATAATCTCCAGGTCGCGGATTGATTCCCCGACGTAGCCAATTTTTTTTTTACTAATTCGA
Source organism: Symsagittifera roscoffensis (assembly GCF_963678635.1). NCBI lineage: Eukaryota > Metazoa > Xenacoelomorpha > Acoela > Convolutidae > Symsagittifera > Symsagittifera roscoffensis. The sequence goes on along the minus strand of NC_087066.1, from coordinate 13,146,238 downwards.
GGCTTATTTCTACTTTTTCTTGTTGTACTTTATAGAGCTACTTTTTGTCGTATTCTGGCTAGTGTTTAAAAAGCGCAGCACCGCCTCTATATCTAAATTAGGGTAGTTTTTCGACAAATATGCCAATCCTAGTTGTTTTTTAAAACTTTTTATCGATCGTAATAGATTCTCGGAAATTTTAAAATAGTTCAAAAAAGTTTTCAAAAAGTTAATTTGTTTTCTGGAGTTGATTGACACTTTTGCGACGTTGTCCTTGTCGAAGTTTTTCAAGATAAGTCGCCCAATTTTGTATTTTACATTTTTTTCAATTGAATTGCACCTATATACTGCAGAAAATCTTTGATTGATTTAGTTTCGATTGATTTAGTAGTAGGTTTTAGCAAAAAATCATTGAATCGGATGTCTTTTATTTACTTTTAAATGGTTTGCAAACTACAATACCGCATAAGCCGTGAAAAATTTCAATTGGTTTTGCTGGTGGCTCCGAAGTAGGTTCAAAGTTCGCGATTCGAGAGGGTGAGCTGCTCTGACTAGGTTAGATTGAAAGTTAATCTAACAGCTTGTAAATAACCAGATTATTTGCGTGGAAAAGGTACTGAAAAAAAGTTTTTTTCCCACTTAGTTGTTGGAACAATTAAACTCGGCAGTATACAGTTGTTTCTCAGATAGGCGCCTGGGCGAACAATTAATTGCGTACAGACAGTAGAGTTATCACTTATTACAGAAATATTGATTTTAGAACTGCAATAGGTATTAAATGCATGAACAAATTGTTCTCCAAATGCGCCATGAGCACATTGTACTGTTCTCAAGTTTGTTCAATCTACGTCTCTTCAAACTCTTGCCAGAACAGAGAATAGCATATAGCTACTTGTACTTCATCGTAGGCGTGCGCGAGACATATCTCTAGGCGGAAGTGGGCACCATGAGGAACTTGTATTTTAGTTTCCAGGAGTTTTTCTGATATCTCATCAGATTCTTTGTCATGTATCTCTTTCCTTGATGAATCGCCTATTTCTTCTGATTGCTGCGATGATTTGATTTGTGCAGGTTGATTTTGTGCAATTAGTTCCTTGTCTGTTTGTGATAAAATTTGAATCGGATGATATTTTTGTTCGGCTTTGTGGAAAAAATTGACGCTAGTTCTACAATTAATATTTAAACAAAATAAATGAAGACTCAACAAGAATACAAACTGCATCATAATTTGATCTTAAAATTGTGATTTGTGTTAGTTTAGGTTTATTCATTCGATATGGTTCCATAAGTTACTAGCAAACATTTAATTTTCTTTTTCTATATGCGCTTTAGTTATGAGTTAAAGGTAGTTTTGATAAGTCCATGGTTGCTGACTCGTTTGAGCAAATGTCAATGTTCCGCTAAACTGAAAGACAAATTTTAGTGGCTTAAGAATATCCATGAACCTGAATGTACTTAATTGTACGGTCTTTAGCTCACTCATTTAGAACTTGCGTGTGCTTTTCTCATTCCTCGTGCTACTAATTTTATATTGATTGACGGTTTTAAGTCCAAGTTTAGTTTAACTTCCCTTTTTGATCTCATAAATGTTTTTCCACAAAAAAATTAATCAAACTATGAATTTATATTCAAAGAAGGATAGTTTTTATTCATTTCACTATTATTTACCTTCTGTTGGGAATGTTTATGCACACTCCACTATCGAACAGCAAAAGTGTAAAGGTCACGAAAATGGTGGTCGACTTTTAGTTTGTAAATTCCCCAGGGTAATAAAAGTTATACCGATTCATCCAGTCCAGTGTTCTTAGATTGGGTAAATTTTATCAAAATTGTGCCAATCAAAAGTTTTTTCAAAAAAGGCAGTATTTTTTGTTTTCTTGAGTTATTTTCCCTTTTCCAACTGCCTGTTGGCTGTTTTAAGTCTTAATAAAAAAACGGAAAACACCGTTTCCCAAGAAACAAGTATTTACATTTGAACACACCTAAATTTCCTTTTTCTGCGGTTAAAATTTTGACTTTGAGTTCAATTCAAATTCATTCGATAAGTCGAAGGCTAATTACGCTCTCCTATTACGAAAGTGCAAATGGCCAGCATAACGTGAATTTTTGAGTTTTTGGTTTTAATACTTCGTTGAGTGTGTTATAATATTTATTGACCCAGTTTTGTTTTTGTTCCGACCATTGAAAATGGGGATGAACTTTGTATTCGGGTATTCTTTAAGTTCTTTTATTCACGCAAAATCCGTTTTCCCTAATATTCATTGGAATCACTCGAGTGATATATTATGTTGAAGTCATTTTTCATCATAAAATCCTACACTCAAAGAATATATATGCAATAATATTCCTCTCAAAAATCCAGGCTTTCTGTACCTGTCTTAAGGTTTGGAAAGGTGTTTTAGAAAGCTAAAAAGAACTTATCCGACCCTCAATTACAAAAAAGAGAAATGTTGCAAAAATTTTGAAATTTATTCGTGACTTCTCCTTTCCACAAAGGTAGCGTTTTCAAAGTTATACTCAATAGTTCTTGAAGGGAAAAGTTTGTTATTGTAGCCTATTTTTCGTGAGGATAATTGAAGTAAGCGCAATTTTCTTGGCTTATTGTTTCGATCTGTTTTTTCAACCGATTGTGTATTTTGGTCCAAATTCCTGGTTGCCTATGTTTTTGCAACAGTGACCATTTGGGGGGCAATAGACTCGGATTAAGGAAGCCCTACTTACTATCAGATCAGATCAGATCGTATTTATTTGCTAAAATATGGTGGTTTTGGCTCATAATTTCAGGAATTTATCGTTTTACCAGTTTAATGTGAAATTTAGTGGTGTTTAGCTAAATTTTTAATAAATTTTTTTCTCTCACGTTATGTGAAATTATTAAGAGTGATTAATGTAGTGAGTACTCTTACAAAGGTCTTGCTGATTTTTTTTTCAGGAAAAAGTCTAAAATTTGTTTACACTCAATTTTAATTTTTCGCGGTTTGAATTGTGATTTCTTTTCAAGTTCAGTGCGTTTCCATTTTTAAAAGAAAGGCAAACTCAACTTTCGAACAGCAAAAGTGTAAAGATCACCAAAAACGTGATCGACATCCAATTTCGAAAATGGAAATTAATTATCGGATGTCCCACCGAAATAAAAGTTTTGCCTATTGAAAAGTTTTCTCAAATTGGGTTAATTTTAACAAAAAGGTGTTATAAGAACATTCATTGATTGTTCAACAAATTCAAAGAGCTGTACGGCAATCTTTTTTTTTTCTTCGAAATTCAAAAGTTAGAGGTTTTTGAAAGAAAAAAACAAGTCAAGTTTTTTTTCAGTCTCCTTGCGTTCCTTACTCTTTTCCAACTGTCAGTTAGCTATGTTTTGTTCTTTAGGGCAATCTGGAAGTAAAAAATAGTTTTGGTTTTTTATTTTATACCCACCAAACGTTATGTTAGTGAAGAAGAAATTGAAATAGAGATCTGTTTCATATCGGCTAATGGCTTCCCGTTATTTTGTTTGTTTGGACTAAATTTCTTGAAGTGTAGAGTTTTATATCTCATTTTCGTAACATCTCATTTTCGTAACATTGTGTATCAACCTGTTTTGTCTCATTTTCGTTACATTGTGTATCTACCTGTTTTGTCTTTTTAGTTTACCAGCACTCGCTTTTCTTGATGATTGTGCTTTTTCCAACATTTATAGGAGTTATATTGCTATATACACAAGCTGAGCGTTTGATATTACAAAGCAATGTTTTTGCAACCTAAGTAGCAAATAAAAGTGCTAGTTTAAGTGCCATTTTCGGAAGTGCTTTTTATCGGTTTTTAAAATGTCTGTAGTTCATTTTAATCAGGAGACTGCTCTGGAAATAAAATATTATCTTGTCATTTTATTTGTAATGAGTGAACACAGTTGTAGCTTTTTTAAATCATCAAATGAAGCGATTAAAGGTATTTCACAAAAAAGTGCAGTAATAAAAACGCCTTCGCAAATGTTTTTCAGCTCAGTATATTTCACGAAATTTTTGAAATGCACAATTTATGCAAAGTTTGGTTTCACGTGCACAGTTAATTGATTGCAAAGCTAGCGTGGTTGCTTTTAGTTAATTGCATTCCAATTGATTGATTTTTTTATGTGTCTTTACAATAGTCTTGATTTCAAATGTGTCACGCTTAACAATCGTGTGCCTGGTGACATACTTTAAAAGCTTATTGATACGTTCCCGTTTGGCGACTGACAAACTCTTTCAGTGATTATTTATTGGGATAAACATTTAATTTAAATTTTTTTAAAGAATTTTTTGTCATTATGAAGAAGACAATAGATATCCAAAAAGCAGCTGATAAATGTCTGTAATGTGCTAGTTATCAGTTAACTATTCCAAACTCTTGCCAGAAGAGGACGTAACACAATCCAACTTGAGCATCGGTGCTTGCAAGACTGAGACACATCTGCAGTCTTACGTGAGACTCGTTTGGAATCATCGGTGTTTTTCTCAGAAAATTATCCATACTTTCCATTAGAAACTTTTCGTCTTCTGAAAGTAACATTGGCTGATTTTTCGGAAATGGTAATGGAGTTTTCAATAATTCTTTGTTTTGATATAAAAATGACTCGAAAAGTGAATGAAAGTGAGTATCTTCATATTTCGAATTCACTTTTCTCGAATATACAAATACCGTACAAAAAAGTATTAAACAAAAGAAGATAAGTTTTGCCATTTTTGGTACGAAGTTCGTTGGAATGAATTTTGGCTCACTATGTCTGGTTTTGTGCTACTTACACGTTTATTTACTTAAGTCATGGTTTTGAAATTTACGATTCAAATGTTGTTTTGCGATTCAGTGAGAGTTCGAGGTTGTTTAGAAACTTATTTGATAAAATGTTTTGATGACAAGTAAATTGGGTTGTTTAAATCGGTGTTGAGAGGAGGGTTTCAAGTAATGTCTTACGTTTTATTTGTTTTCGTTTGGAGTTAATTTATGGCTTCTGAAAATAGAAAAATCGTTTTATTGTCATAAATTCGTTTTTGACCCCAGTTGACCAGTTGCAAACAACTGTTGTATTTTATAAACAGGTTGTTGTTTAAACTTAGCGCTTCAAAAAAGAGAGCAAATTAACTAAATCAATCGGAGTGGTAAAACTGATGCAGGTCAAGGTTTTCGGAAATGATTGGCATATGAGATTATTTGGAAAAAGACAAAACACCCATATTTCATCTTCGAGATTATTGACAGAGTAGAATTAAACTCATTAAACCTATGACAGACTGTTTGATTTAGCATCAATTCAATTGAACTCATTTGTATCCTTGTTTAGACTGCAACACATCCAGAAGAGTCTGACAGAGGTGGAGGATACCAAGAGAGGGACGGACAACAGACTGAACAGTGCACAGACTGCCCTGATGTTGCAGGAGGAGACCATCAGGAGGAACGAGAGAGACATCAAGTATCTGAATGACAAGATAGGAGAACTCGAACGACAACTCAGTGCGGTTAGTCACATTAATTAAGTTGCTAGTATTCATTACTGTGTGAGCTAGTTTTTGGCTACTTTTTTGGCTGAATTGTCTGTATTTGAAATCGGCTGAACTGCCTCTGCGCCATCATTACAAATGGGGCTGAGAACAATTTCCGCTTGGTTTATGTAAGACATAACTACATGTCTGTCTTGGGTGAATTCAGGGTTTGTCGTGGGTAAGCGTTTTCTTGGGCGACCATGATGATCAAAAAGATCATTCTAACTATCAAAATCAGCGAATTGTGTGAGAGAACGGTTCAAAAAAACAATCTACATTTTTGTAATAGCTTTTGGATACTGCAAAGAGCGAAACTATTAAACAGAATTAATCTCGTCACTGATGATTCGAAAATGATGAAACATTTTATTGAAACGCATTTTTTTGTAACACAACGATGATGAAACTTGTTATTGGGATGGCGTACATTTGCAGGTGGACGGAGAGAGGAAGGCGGTGGAGGAGAAATTGATGCAGATGAAGAAGAGTGGGGAGCAGGTGGAGGCTGAGAGGAAGAGTGTGTGTGAGACCCTGGACTCAATTGAGAACAAGGCCACTAAGTTGGAGCTGGCCAAGAGGTCCCTGGAGGGAGACCTGCAGAGACTCACGCACCAGTTGAACGAGCGGGACTCCGAATACGAGGTAGAGCACAGTTCAATCTGCAAAATTACTTGATCGAATTTTTTTTTTTCAAGTGACACATTATAAGTAATCGCTCAGTGTATGGAAATCGTGTTGTTTTTTTTTGCATGAATTGAAAAATACAGTTTTTGTAAAGAACTAAATCTTGTAAAGATTTTGAGTCTTTTTTGTATTGATTGGAACTCCGTCTAAATTATGATTTTAATTGGTTTTGTGAATATTCGTGAGGTTTTTTTGGACATGAAATCAACCTCATTTAACCGAAGTGTGAAAAATTGTATTTAGCCGCTGAATTAAAGTTTTGAAGCGTGTAATTAATGTTTCTGATGGTTTAGAACGTGGTTGGGAAGAACGAGCAATTGGGAAGACACATTGCAGACCTGGAGAGCAAGAACTCTTCACTCCAGCTGAGCATCGACAGACTCACAGTCAATCTGCAGAGAGTTGAGGGCGAGGAGACCGAACTCAAGGACAAGGTAAACAATACCAATGGCAGATTACTGTATTTTATCACTCTGTGAACCAAATCGAGCAAAGCAAAAGGCCACTTAACCTGCTGGAAAAAAAACATCGATACCACGGTTCTTGTTGCTCTTATGTTATGTGGATGAAGCGAATATATGTGGAACAAAGACAACCCAAAGGGCGGAGATTTTTCGACCGAAGTGGTTGCAAAATATGTTAGTGTCCGTTGAATAAGAGTTTAATAAATACTTGATGTAATTTTAGCTGGCTAACGCCAACCAGACATTCAACGAGAGCAGCGCAGTCAGTGCCGAGAAGACCCACAAGATCAAAGACCTCGAGAAACATCTGGCGGAATCAGAACACGAGCGAAGACTCCTGCAGGAACGTCTGGACGCCGCAAGGGGAGCTGCCGCGGATGCGAAGCGACAAGCACATCAGTTGTCTGAACAACTGCAGCACAGTCAGCACGGATCGGCCGAACAAGAGGTGAGAGAAATAGATGAATTAATGCTGTTATATCGTATTAGGTAAACAACTTTGAAAAAATGATGAGAATTAACTGACGAGCAAATTAGTTGAACAAAAAATGGATTATAATATCAGCTGTTTATACCTCCAAGAATCTCGTCTAGATAACAACAGCATTCTAGTTTTGAGTTCGAATGTCATAAGTTACCATAAATGTATCAACTAATGGTATCAAGAATCATTATACGAGCTTATTCGCCGTTCTGGTAAGGAGAGGTTTACATTTGAGAGAAAGTGAAGTAGATGAGTAAGCATGTACGTGTGCGGCAGGTGAGGAAGATGGAGCTGGAGGGTCAACTGAGGTCCGCCAATGTGATTCTGAAGCAGAAGCAGGAGAATGAGGAGGAGATCATCCACAGACTACAGGAGGTGCAGGAGGTCAGTTTCAGTGCAGGGCTGTATCGTTTTGTTTCCCCCGATATAAGTTCCCTCCTTTTTTCAGACTATATGACACAAAATTTACAAATGACACGATAATGGACTGAGCTCTCAATTTAATTCAGCTGCAATTTATTCGCTTTTAAGCTATTTTTACATCTCAATTTGCCGTTTTGAACAATTCAATCATCCTTCTGAAAAATTTGTAAGTTTGGAGAAAAATGAAGAAATTCATGGAATGTATATTTGTTTGGAAAGCTTGAAAATTTTAAGCTTTGATATAAGATGATACTGGGAATTTTTTGATGTTTTGGAATGCACTGAAGATATGTTTTAAATGAAGTTTTTTGGATAATGGTAAAATATGCAGAAGACAAAAATAGACTTGCGATGTGCTACAATACATCGCATTCATGGTAATAAGCCAAGCATAGTGTTGACCAAGTAGCCTTGACAAATCTCACACTATTGGCTGCCAAATATTTTGTCTTATTTGAGTAGTATATGCTGTGCCTAATAGAGATATTCAAGTAAAATGGTATCATTTTTCTTCATGTGCAACATAAGTTAAATGTATCGTATCTTCAAATCGAAATGGTGTGTTTTGTAATATATACTTGGGTGGATGTGTGTAGGAGAAGAAGGCGGTGGGTGAGAAGGCAGCCATGTTGCAGCGACAGTTGAATGAGGCGGAGGACGACAGGAGTCAGCTGCAGAAACAGGCCGAGAGACTCGGCAAGGAAAGACACGCGCTCAAAAAGGCACTGGACAAGGTACACCACACGCTCACCTTATTGCTAGTAACTTCAAAACAAGAAGATTGGTGCAACTATCGAACTATTCTTAAATGAGAAACGAGGTCTTCATTTGCAATACTAGAAAAAAAAATTGTTTTAAGACCCTCAAATCAGATCATTGGAAACAATAAACTAAAATAAACTAGAATAAAAATAAACTAAAAATTATTTCAAATTTTGGGAATCTGTTGAAATTTTTACCTACTCGCTAGTCTTTAATTAATTTTTCGATGCGTTCGACGCGCTTGTTACAATTTACTAAATGTAACATCATGTATTTGAGTTTTTGTTTCATAGCTTGACCGGGAGAGGATGAAGACAGAGGAGATTGCGACCCAGTCCTCAGTGGCCAGGGCCACTCTGGACCAGACTCTCCAGGCATTGGACACTGAGAACAGAGATCTGCAGAAGAAAGTGGAGGATCTGCAGCAGATGCTGGCTGACTCAGACCACAAACACGCCAGAAGGTGACATAATGTCTTTTTGATGTGATCAACGAACTCCAAAATTTTCAATACGGCCATTAGAAATAGATTGACATCAAATAGCGTTTCTCACAGAAAATGCTCTACAACTTAATATGGGAACAAACAATATCGTCAGCCAATCTAAATGCTGTGCTATTTTGAAAAACGTCTCCTAAACCAACATGTTGAAAAAAATTCTCAAGCTGCAAATTCGTGGTGAGAACTTCTGTTAAATATATTTTGTGGATTAATTTTTTGTGTGTAGACTGATTGAGCTGACGTCTAAACACAGAGTGGATCAGGACAGGGAGATGGAGAGACTGAAGAGTGCACAGAGGACTGCTGAGAAGACCCTGGATTCTAGGGAGAAGGCACACAGGGACAGAGTGAGGACCCTGGAGTCACAGGTACGGATATGAAGAACCCCGGCCAACTATTGATTATCATTCGTTGGATATAGATCCTAATACTTTTTGAATATCAAAAAATGAAAACTGGTCTGCAAAACACTTTCACATTTCTCATATAGAATCACTAGGAAATTACAAAGCAAAAGTAGAAATTGGAAAGATGTTGAGAGTAGTTGACAATTGTATCTTTTATCAAACGCCAAACAGCGGACACATGGCCAACTGTTTCAGATCAACTCGCTACGAGATCAGATCGAGTTGGAAATGAAGCGAAAGGCCTTCACCTCCCAGTCAGACATAGCCAACATGAGCGGATCAGTCCAGAACCTCAGCTACACTGGGGCAGCAGACAAGTCCGGATACTCAGACCATCACGGGACATCAGCCGGCGGACTAGACTACACCCCCACCCGACTGACCCCTAGAGCCAGGTCACCCTTCAAGAGGTCGGCACGTGCCAGTCCCCTCCCCCAGTCAGTAGCCAGATTAAGAGCCGGAAGTCTGCCCAGGTCACGCTCAGATATCTCAAAGCTCCACTGAACGTAGAGGGCAAACTACAAACTAGTTCACGCACAATTCATCTGAAGCGGTGAAAAATGAACTGAATGTTAGGAAAATGGGCAATTTTGAAAATTAAACCCTTAGAAATCAATTCTGTTCACGTCCTAGAACAATTTCAAGAAACGTGACATAAAAATGATCTATTTTGTGCCTTTTCTGTTTGTCAGAATAATAATTTGAAATCAATGTGTATTTCGTTGTACTCACCCACTCGTCAAATTTGAGCGTCTTAAATGATCATCAGCTCATTTGTTCCATGAATATTTAATGAATGAATTTGCCAAATGGACAATTGTAATACCACTTTCTCACACATATTTTATACATATTATGTTCAAAACACAGCTTTGCCTTTGTGCTTGAGTTTAACATGTTTTACAAAAAAAGTCTGTAAATATGGTTGCCAATTAAACCTTAAAAATTTTATTTCATCCTTCGATTTGCTGCCGTTTAATGATAATTAACTAAATTGTATTGTAAATAGATAAATAACCTGTACATGTGTGAATCTCTCCATTCAATATTTTGTCAAGCAGTTGTTGAACGAGTTTTATACAGTCAGTATCGAACAGCAAAATGGAAGTGTGGCTCGAAAAAAAAACCACGATGAAGTCAATTTGTGATGGCTGGTTTGAATGAAAAACCGTTATTGACAGGGTTGAATGAAGAAAAAACCGCGCAGGAGGGTGGCTACTGTTCTATATGGAGTGCTGATTACACAAGGAATGCTTGTGTGATAGAATCAACTGTCTTTTTTTCCAACCCAAGTCTCAAATATTATTGCGTTGCAAATATTGTTGCGATAGAATGTTCATTTTGATCAATAAGCACAGCCAATGCTAAGGGTTTTAACACAGATTATTATTGCTTCCGACTTTTGTTACGAAAGTAACGGATTATTTGTGCTCGAGGTGGTTTTTTTTCAAACAAATTTCGACTTTTTAACTAGCCATTTTTGACGATTTTTATAACGGGATTTAAAGTTTCGGGGTTTTATAACTTGCCATTTGGGTCAATTAACGCGCGATATATTTTGCATGCGGAGATTTAATACGTCACAGAAGTCGTTCCAAATTGGTTGAAAGAAGCTTATTTTTCATAATTGATTTGTTAGTAGGTGCGAAATTTATCACGTACTAAATATGGCGTTTGGGGAGATAATTTTCACAAGAAATCTCAAATTTTAAAAAAATTCATTTTTTCATTACGTTCAATTTTTTCATGTTATTACTGCTCCATAGACTGCTCTATAAATTGAGGCATGTAAGTTGGTAATTTTTTTTCAAATTTGCTGGTACTGCTAATGCGTTATAACTGGCGTGAGTCAGATAAGACATTTTGTAGACACAAAGTCTTACTCACTCAGTTCTTCCCAGTAGCGTTATCGGTCATATTTTTAGTTTTGTAGGCTAAGTGCAGCTTAGCCTCTGTGTTTATATTATCCGGATAAAATGAACAAAACCTTATTTTCAAGCACGTTTTGCTTAAATTGGATGAAGATTAGACGAATTGAGAAGAGAACCAAATTTGCTGAGAATTTCATCAGAATTATTATGGTGCAAATATGGTCTCTGAAATTCTCAATCAAAATGTTACCCCAAAAATGGGTCATTTTGACTTTTTTCAATCACTACTTTAATAAGTGATGAGAAGTATCTATCACAAGAAGCCTCTTACGCAGCCCAACAAAGCTTCAGAAATCCTTAAATTGTTTAAAATTTGTTTGTCAGTATAGATTTTGGGTTTTATATAGTTTATATAGATTGGGTTTGACTATCAGGTGAAAACATTTTCTCTTATACAGGTTTTTGGAGATTTGACTCTTCTAGAATTTTGTTGGGTTGTTTAAAACGCTTCTTGTGATTTTTTTTCTAACCAATTACCGAAGTAGTTTCAGGGTAATTCTTGATTAATTGATAAAAGCTAAAATAACCCATTTTTGGGATTAAATTTTGGTTGACAATTTCGGACAAACAAATTGCACCATATTAATTCTTATGAATATCTAAGCAATTTGTTCTCTTTTTGTCTAACTGTTACCCAAATTCAGGAAAACGCGGTTGAAATTTCAAGTTAGGTTGTTTCGTCCGGATAATTTAAGTCACTTATAATACATAATATTATATACAGAAAAAATAACACAACTAATGGCTCTATTGGACTACAAAACTTGAATAAATCACAGGGAAAGTTAGAGTGAAAAAAATATATTCGAAATTACACTTGCGAGCGTTACTGTATTAGTACGAACCTTCTTTTTTTTCTAACCTAACTCGCATAAAAAGTAGTCATTTGGTGGCAAAGTAATCATTGTTTGATGGCAATTTACTTTAGTCACGATCTGAAGCACTGGAATTTTAAAAGCGTCTGTTCTCTGCTTTTTTCTACACAATTGAAACGTAGGGTATTATTACGAAGAATTTTTTTAAAACCTAAGTTGCAAATAAAAGTTCTCATATGGTGGCACTTGATAAATTTCAATTTTAATCTTATTCAAGATTATTTCAGCATAAAAAGTTTAACGGCATATAATGTTGCTTTATTTTTGGCTAGTTGTAGGTCCTGTTTGACAAAAAAATTGCATTATGAAAACATATGGGATTTTGTTTTTTTTTTGCAATTTTTTCTAACTTCCCGCAGAAATTTCAGTTTTTCTCAAAAACCACAGCACTGATTTTTCAAAAAATGGTACCAGTGGAAAAATCGGCTGCTTCTTTTTGTGCCTGTATGTTTTGCTAGTCTCTTTTCATTTTACTTCACGTTCTACGGCGTTCAAAATTTTCAGTGGGGGATTTTTCACCTATTTAATTTAATTTTTTTTTTCATTTTCTCAAAAACTAAATGCACAAATCTGAGATAAAGGCTTCAATAAAAAATACAAATAATTGAGATTTTTTTTTCTTTATTTTTTGTAGACTGCAATTCGAATCTAGCAGAAGACCTAGCAGAAGTTTTTTTAATTCGAAGCTTATTTCTACTTTTTCTTTTGGCAGTTTATAGAGCTGATTTTTGTCGTTTTCTCGTTTGTGTTTGCGAAGTGCAGCTTTGCTTGTGTTAGATAACTGAACAGGGTTCTCTAGCTCTGTCAAACTGCAACTAATAGCTGGCTGTTTAAGGCTTGAGCAAGTTCAGTTTGTGATCTAAATTGAAATCTATGGTACGCTGTGTTTCCAAAATCTGTGCTGAAAGCTTTTTCTGAATTTTTGGAACTGTTCTCCTGTTCTCAAACGCAGGACATGCTACTCCCGCTTAATTTCATTGTTTCAAAATAAAATAGAAAACCCAAAACAAAAGTTTCAATTAATTGGTCTTAATTCTGATTCGCCATCAATAGGGGGAAATGAAATGTCAATTTGTTGCGATCAATTAAATGAGTTTATTTGGTGAGCAATTCATGTTTTTTGAGACTTACTTATTGGGTTTTCCCTATTTCTGATGAACACAAACGCTTGAAAACTGCAATCACGCATCAGTGTTTTTTTTTCAAGAATTTTTCGAAGCAAAGAATAGAAATTAGTCTTGTTCGTTGTTTTTAGTGTCTTATCTTTGACATGTTTTCCTCTCCAAAACTATCTTTTGAATCATTCAAATGGAGTCGAAAAGAGCAGTAATGTGTTGCAAAACGGGTTTTCCTTTCCTCAAGGAAAGCAAGTAACTTCTTGGACAGAAATTTCTCGCCTCGTAAAAATGTGATGATAGGATTTTCGATGTTCATTACTGCTCAATCTTCAAAATATTCATAAATACCTCCAAAAAATGCGTCGCATTTAAAGCTTCTGATATCACAGGTTGATATTTTTTTCTTTTCTTGCAAATCAGCGCAAAACATTTGAAACCTACATATTAAATTTGAAACCTTCTGTTCGATGAAACGTATATTTCAGACTAACAAGATAATTTACACCTGCAAAAATTTTTTGAGGTGTAAATTATCTTTTATACGTGTTTTTGTTTCTCAAAACTTCATTGTTGCCTACATTACACTAAGGGAAGATACCCATCGTACTAATGAATCTTACTGGTTTTGCTTGGATATTTTTGATGTCCTCGTTATAAGTATGAGCAACCGTGTACTGCGCAAAAATATTAGTGTTTTAACACAACAAGAACTATTTTCCAAAGCAAAAACTTGAAAGGTAAAAAATAATCTATAGTTTTTCTGAAAATTTCATTCCTTATATATTATTTTTAAGCAACCTGGCAAAAATTCACTTTTTAAAACTACTGTTGAACTTAAAACCAAGGAATTTAACAACAATTGGAACTAAGATGGATTTTCGAAAGTGATTGAACGTTTTTTCAGCTCAATCATTTGAAGTATTTCAGGCTCAATCATTTGAAGTATTTTCAGACTCGAGGCATACCCACAATAACCCTGAGGCATACCCACAATAACCCAAAATGTGTCTATTGGTGGCACAACAATTTGCGACCAATGAGCAATTTTGTTTGCGAGTTGGGTTTGAAAAAGTGCGCATTCGTAAGATAACATTACCATTGCAAGTTCGCGGGTGTAAACATTCGTTTGTCTAAATTTTATGTTTATCAGCATATTTTTCATAAAATTTAAAGCCTTGAAGTTGGAACAAAAATTTTGAAAAAAGAAGAAATATTAGGGAAAAATTGATTTAAATCATTTCATGTGAAGTATTTTTACATTACTTACATAAATAACTGTGGTTTTACGATAAGGACCTAATTTTGGTGGCCAACATTGCATTGAAAATCTAATAGCATCAGTAGCTGTTTTTAGTTGGCTAGGGTAATTATATTTCAAAGCAATCGCAGATTCGAAAATTGTGAATCGATTACGGCACATGGCAAATGGTGACACTTTTGCTGGTAAGCTTAAAGATTTAATAAAAACTGCAGTTTACTTTTTTGTCGGGCAGTTTTTGTTTATTATCAAGCAACAAAAAAACTTATAAGTTGACATCAGAATCCTGCTCTTCCTGACAAAATTTTGATTCCGGCACGCGACAAAAACTTTTTTCATGGTTTATATATTAGCTATTTTTCTTAAGTTTACTCTTTTTTGTCTTTTTAGAGATTTCGTTTGCCTGCTTGCGTTTTCAAATGGCAATTTTGCTTATTTATAGAAAACTTTATTTTAAATGAAATTAGCTAGGGTGATTTAAAAAAATTTGAAAATGAATTTGAACAGCAAAATTAATCAGAACCCAAAAAAAATCCAAAAAGTTATTTGAAATCGATATCAGAAATTGTTTTAGGAAAAACCATGGTTTAAAATTGGCTATTCTGGCTAAATTGGTATCTATAACGCATTTTTATGCGTTCTCTAAATAGTTCAAAAACTAATTAAGGCGAACAATTTTGATTTAATTATGCGATACGAAAAACTAAAAACTCCTTTTTGTACTTTACACAGAATGCGGGCGATAAAATTGTGAAAAAAAAACTTTTTTCATCGGCTTTAAATGAAGGAATCTTCTAGACGGAATCTTTTATATCCAAAAAACTTAGGGCCGTAATGCTCTGAGCTCAAATTTAGAAACACTAATTCCCCTGTGAAAATTTTTTTTTGTAATGGAGGCTTTGAAATTTTCCAATTGTATATTTAGTTTGCAGCATTCTTATAACACGTAGCATCAGCAGTGAAAAATTCCTGCATAGAAACAAGATTGCTCGCATATCAGGGCAAAGCCCTAAATGTTTCGACTGTTCTTTAAGTCATATCGAACAGTTTTTGGGAAAGAAATTATTGAAAACCTATAGATTTTAGACAAAATCAAAGTGAGAATTCTTGAGTCACACGAAATTAATACGACCGATTAGCTAGCCCCAATTCAATTTGAAATGGTTTTGTTGTGGTAGATAACTTGTCACTCATACATAATTCGCGTTACGCTCTCAGTATTCTGAATAAACTCTTCAAAGCGCGCAGAATTTAGTCCAGAACATGGCCAATTCGGCAAATTTCAAACACCCAGAACTTTACAAAAAATAATTGGAGGTGTAGTATCTTTTTTTTAATGTTAACTAAAGAAGTCGGTAGTTTCAGTGGAGTATTAAAAATTTTTGTTGAAAACTATTATTTCGATCGGCGAAAATTGACTGAGCATAAAAAACCACATAGAGCATAAATATTCCGTTTTCTTCGAAAGTCGGAAGAACAAATCCAAATTGCATTGAGTTGCTCTAAATGCTCCAATAATTTTTATTTAGTGAGTGGACATGCTCTTCTGCTTCCAACTGAAGAGCAATGAATTTTCGATTTTTAAAGAAAAAAATAGATGCCCTTCAAGGTCTTTGGATTTCAAGAAAAGTTTACGATTGACATTGTTTTGATAACATTAACCCAAATTGAAAAAACTGGATCATTAGGTTAACTTTTTATTCCGCTGGAAACCTAAAAATCAATTCTACTTTCGAAAATAGAAATGGTTCAGTTTTTTTGCGCCATTTCCACGTTCGTATTTGGAGAGAGCTATTCTCGTAACTTTCGGCAGATGAATTTCATTTGAACTCAAAAAGGGCATGTATACATAAGTGCATTCATAAATGTATTAATATGTATGAAGGCACATCTTCAGTTATTAGAGCTTTTTAAGACTTTTTCCCGAAAAAAAAGTTAGCAAAATCTATACAAGAGTATTAACTACGTTCATTACTCTTAAAAACGTCAATTTTTATTAGCAACTGGAAACGTCAAATCGACATTAATTTTAGAGGTAATCTGCAGACTAAATGAGTAATAATTGTGTATTCAACTTACATGCCATTTTTCAAACGATTGCACTGCGTGAACAAAATAAGGATAAACAATGTCATGTGAGAGAAACTGTAAAAGAAAGAGTTGCCCTGATATACAAACACTCTTCCTTTGTCTTATGTTCATTGGGCTATGTTCAGTGGGCTTCCATTAATGAAGTCGATAACGAAAATGGTTTTTCTTATTCGAAATATTAATTAACAGCTGGATGGTATACAAATTAGCTTTCGAAAACCAGCCACAAATTAACTAAAAGAAAACCCTTGCTAACCATAAAATAAGTACAACGTAGCTTGCACATTCAACATTGGTGGTCGAGCGCGTTTTGCCAACATGTTCATGGTACGTTAAAGATGGTATCTGAACATCAGGTAGTTCCAGTTTTGATCCTTTTTCGAGCTCCGAAACGTTTTTGACAGATTCAGTTGTTATGTCAATTGGTTGTTTCGTCTGTTTGTTCAATTGAGCTTCAGAAGTCTGAAAATCTTGTAACGGAGAGCTTTTTTCTTCTGTTATCCTATCGTTGCTTAGACTTTCTGATGAGTTTTTTGCAGCATTAGACGTTCTGGTCAGAGAAGAAGTTGCCATCTCTGCTTTTGCAGCCGTAGATGTTCCCAGCTCAGAAGCTTCAGTTCTTGAATCCCAAGTGCCAGAAATTCCAGCCACCGAATTTTCTGCGCTGGATGTTCCCATTAGAAGTGCAGCTGAAGAAGCTGATGATTGTTCGGAGTCAGAATTTTCCCCCTGTTTTTCATGACCAGAAGTTGCATCACTTGTTTGCTGATTTAAAGTAGTGTGTTCAAAGTTTGTCGCTATTTCGTTTTGCTGCTTTGTTGTCGGTTCTTTTTCATCGAAACTTACCATAGTGGTGGGCTTGGTGTATACATGTGTCGAGCTTTCTTCCTTGCCGTTCACATCGCTTATGAGTTCATCCAGACCAGGAAAAGGAAATCCTCCGCCCCATTGTGGAATATCGGACGATCGTTTTTCTCTCCTTGAACTGTTAAAAAAGTTAAACTCATTTTCCACACGGCAGGGGTAATTGGAGCACAAAACAGTGCGATAAAGATAGAACTTAAAAATGCTTTTTAAAATTTGCATCATTTTTCTTTATGATAGACAAGCTTTACGCTTCCGAATTTTAGATTCGTTTAGCAGTTGAACGTGCGTCAATGTTATTTCTCTCCCTACCTTTTGCCCTCCGACAATCGCCATACTTTAAAGTAGTTCTGAGTAGTTTTTGGATCTCAAGTAGTTTTGACGAGAACGCCGTGTTTTTGGAAAACTTTGAACAAGAATTTGTTTTTCAGACGCGCGCTTGCACCTGAAAATTAACATGTGGTGGCGCAAAGAGCTATTTATTCAAAAAACACTATTGTGTCCCCATCCCCAACATGCGATCGTTTTTCCCCCGGTCTAGGATGCGTTCCTTTGCGGTAAACCTCTGAGACATTATCACGGTCGGCCTTATAAAAATTTGGCAATGAAGGCCCATTGGCGTAGGCCTTTGGCGCCAATGGAAAAAAATCGACTTGTGCATCGAGAAATAACTGTCATAATCTAATACCAAAAAGAAGACCCCACCTCAGCATAATACTGATCTTTGAAAAGCCGAGCTTTAATGAAGCTCGTTAGTTCTCCGTCTCTCAGTTGAAAGGCTGGTGGTTAGAAGTCCACCATAGTCTTTGATCGGTGATATTGCTCGAATCAACATAGACTACATGCTCGGGAAATACTTAAAAACTATATTTATGTCATAACCTCAGAGGGAAACAATACCGGTTTTCTAAATAGACCTTTTTTAGTTTGTATGATATCAGTCTTCTCGCTCGTCGTTAAGCTCGCCTTAATCAAACTATTTAATTCTTGGCAAAAACTTTGAAATAGACAACAAAAAAAGAGTAAAAAAGATGGTTACCTAAGCTTCAAGTCTGCATCTTTCAAAAGGAGACTGCTTGCGACCAGGAAACCCACCGCAAATATATTGCTTTTTCTCTGAAAACAGAAGATAAAGTCAGAAACTCCAGTAGCATCTATGTAAAACTCAAACAGAAAGTACCTCCTATGTTGAACATTTTATTTAGTTGGGGTGTGTTTTTTTGTTTCCAAATGTGAAGCAATCGATAGCTATTTTGAGCGCCAGAGACCAGACAAATAATCAAAGTGAGTCTAAGTATTTTACCAGACCGACTTTTTTTTACCAGACCAAGAAACAAAAAAATGCGTTTTGGTTTCATTAAATTTCGATTTCATTTTCTAGTCTCTGATAAACGAGTCTTATAAGTGGACAAAAAAGAAAGATTAAAATTTGTTAATCTAAACTTCTTATTTTTAAACATCGTTGTCAGTATCATTTTTATCTAATTTGACCAAAATTGATTATCGAACGTGCGCAAACTTCAGCCACCCTATATGAAAGTATCAGTAATCTATTTCAAGGAAGCAGCATAAAGTTTCTGCGAAAGGGTGAAATTATAAGCCACATTTAGAGTTTAGGAAAATCTTTCGCGCAGAAAAATTCCCATAGAAACCTACTGGAGAAGATAAAAGTGTGATGAAAACAGGCGGGTGAACCGGATATGCATCCAAACATTATGTTTGATAATAATTGCTTGAATACAACAATTGATACTTTACTAAAGGGCAGCTGAGACGATTTGTCGATGCCTGACTTAAAAATTTTGTTGAAAAGCTAATGTTTTTTTTCGAAACGATCCATACACTTAAGTATTTTGGAAAAAAGATTAGATTTTTACACTAGTGAACAAAATTATGCGCAAATTTAGCTTTTTTACTCTCTAAAATGCCTGTTTTTAAGGACGTTTTCCAAAAGCAATTATTGTGAATTCAAATATCTTAAGCTTTAACATCGACCGAGGGCAGCTACCCTCTATGAAAGTATCAAAATCTAATTTCAACGACTTAACAGACTTTTCAGGGTCAAAAAATGCCAGTTTTCACAATCTGCACTAAGTTTATAAAACAGCGTGAACATGTCAAAAACAGCCAAGTTCTTACTCCGAAATTTTTACTCAGAAATTGCTGAAAATGTCCAAATTTTATGAAAAAACATTTTTGCTCTGCTTATTTGACAAATGTTCACTCGGCTGAAATTTATACTGCAGATGTGGAAAACTGGCATTCGGTTGACCCGGAAAACTCTAGATTTTGATACTCTAGAGTGAAATTAGATTTTGATACTCTTATGTACAAAATTAGGCGCAAATTCAGGAATTTACTCTCCAAAAAGGCCTATTTTTGTGTCCATTTTGAAGTACATTTACATCATAAATCAATAAAATTTTTACATTGACCGAGAGCAAATGATCAGAGCGACCCTCCATGAAACTATCAATAGTTGTTTTCAATGAAACTTTACTAAACTCACTTAGTAAAAAAAGTGTAAAACTGTCATTCGCACAACTGGATTACATTGGTAAATCATTTAAATCAACTGCTGATAGTTTTATAGTGGGTAGCTCTGATCATTTGCTCTTGGTCTATATATAATTATGAGAATATTTACTACCGCTCGATGTTGAATTTTTGCGTAAATTCAAAGTGAATCCTGACGTTGATTGTGGTCAGCATTTACTTTTAGTTTACGCAAAAATTCAACATCGACCAGTAGTAAATATTCTCAGCTAATCTCTATGAAAGTACGCTGGTTGACAATAAAGCGCAAGTTCAAAATTTTACTATCAAAAAGCCTATTTTCATTAAAGACATTTTAGAGAGTAAAAATCTGAATGCGCGCTTAATTTGTTTCACTAATGTTTAATTTGTTGCCATCTAGAGTATTTGCATTTTTGTTCAATATATGCTGGAGAAAAATAGTAACGCAACCAAACAATTTTCGAAACTAAAAAAAAAAATTATGAAATCTTTCGATCATAAATCGCTTCATTATTTTTGTGAAAAGAAAACGTTAGAAACACATTTTTATCCGGTTCATGAAATGAAACAAAAAAGTTGAAGTCGGACAAACCGTGAGTCCCTTACATCAAAAGAACTCAATTCGTACATTTTGATCCGGAAAAAAACTAGTAAGTACTAAAAATTTTCATTTCATTTTTATAAATGCAATTTTTAGGTGCAACTTCACATCACGTTTCTTGCTCAATTTAAAATTTATTGCAAAAACTGCTAAAAATTTTTTTAAAAGTATTACATGAATGTATCTTAATTGTTTTTAATATTTCTCAAAAACTAACTTAGCAGTAACCATTTCATTTTTTCTTTTCAAAAATTTTCTCACAACATTTTGTTTTTAATTTCTCTAGTTCTGTTTTTTTCCTCATTATATATGCTTGAACGTACCATTTTTAAATAACTTTTGTTGGTTTTTTACTTTTGTTTCATCTTGGTTTCAATTTTCAATGATGCACAGTAACTAGCTCATTTCACGCATGAAGTTATCAGATTAGTTGTTTTTCCTGTGCAACAAGCCTTGCTGGCACAGTCAAAATCAATGTTTTTTTTTGTTGAGACGGGTTTGGCTGAGTCAACAATTCTTGAAAAAATTTTCAGCAGCAATGATTTAGTAAAGCAAAAATAAACCAGTTAAACACAACATTGGTATATAGACAAGCACTGAGTCAGAATCATAGTATTGTAGTAAAAAAAATTAAATGTGGCTGCTCGTATCAGATCAAATCCTTGATTGTTCCGGCTGCCTTGTATAATTTATGGAGCACTGTTTGCTTTAAAAAATGATCAGTTTTTCTAAGAAAATAAAATGAAAAAAGAAAGAATAGATCAATCTCTTACAAAAAAATCATCCCCCAACACGCCATATTAAGTACCAAGTGACTGAATTTGCTCCTGTAGTGTGCGCATTATGACAAATTGCCCTCTCGAACCAATTAGAAACGAGTTCTAAGACGCAACAAATCTCCGCCTACGCATTAAAAGTGCGAAGTAAATCGCGCGGTAATTGTAAAATTTTGGTCGGATTGGCTATCTTTAAACCCCCATAAAATTACGCAAAAATTCAGAGGTGAAATATTTTTTTGAAAATGAGCTAAGGACAGTAATATCTTTCCGATGATATAATAAAAATATCCGTCAAAAAGGGCTTGTTGCAAAGTCGAAGTTTAGCTAGAGAAAAAAAAAACACCCCGATCACAAATATTACGTTATTTCGTCGAAATTCGGAAGAAAAACTAATTTATAATTCACGATATATAAATAATTTTCGAAAAAAAACTCTAGACAAGGTAACAATGTTTTAAACTGGAAAAAGTTAATTCACAAGAAAACTTTTGATTTGTGTTGTTGTTCCGATCTTCGATGAAAACGAGGAATATATATTCTTGTGGTGTATTTTTATACAGCGCAATTTTGGCTCTTTCGGGGCTCAATCGCTGGACCTACATATGGGCTCAAACATGCGCACATACCACTATAGTAGCTGGACTGTCTATTGAATCTAAGCCGAGTCTAACTAAACTGATCGTTTTAATTTTTGATGCTGAAAGCTTAACGCCAATTATTTAAGCGTGGCAAAATATCCCGCAGAGCAAAATAGTTCCGAAATGAATTGATGCAAGCTATTTGATTTTGATAATTTCATCAGAAACGGTTTAAAGGGCAGTCAAAACATTCAGGGTTTTGCCCTGATAGGAACAGTCTTGTTTGCAATCTACGATGGACCTTAGAATTTTTGGTTGTAATCTAACTGACGAATTCAAATGCCCGTTTTCTTAGTTTCACTGCGTTATCAGTTGCTTTTCATGCCCAACAAGGCTCGTTGGTACCAACAAAATTAGTGCTACATTTTTTGTGGAGACAAATTGACTGATGGGTATAATGGAAAAGAACCAAATTTTGATATAATATTTGTTAAAATCAAGGTTTCAATTTGTTTGGGTTTTGTTGCACAAAAAACTTATTTCTTACGGGTTACGTTTAATTTTAACTTTACATGGAATAAAATAGTTCGTAAAATGAATGGAAAAAAATTGTTTCCAAGTTGGTTCTTTAAACATTCAAATGTGAAGCTGAGGAAATTATGCATTTGATGAAAACTCTATGATGCTAGAATAATTGATTATATTGAACCATATAATACCTAACACGGTGTAATTACTCCACGAAATTAGCTTATCAAGGCAAAAACTTGGTCAACGAAAACTCATTAGTTCACCACTAATGCAAAACAATTAGGCTCAGATTATCTCACTCACCTTCCGTATTGAACAGCAGAAAAGTGATCTATAATTGGATAAGCAATTATTACCGGCAAGCAATTTAAACTCAAATTGACTTTTGATAATTTAAGAGAGTGAAGTTCCAACCGGCTTATCTTCATAAAAATTTAGGTAAAATCTAAGGAAAACACTTACAAAGTGAACCTTGAAAGTTAGTACGTACCCAACTGTATGCATTTGCTCACAACTAAATGTATCCTGTTAAAAAAGAGTTTGTAGATTATGATTGTGTTTGTAGCTTTTGGCATTTGAAATACAAGCGTAGTGTAGCAAGCGCAGTGGCAACACGAGCTATATCACGAATTAACTGTCATCAAAACTTGCAAAAAGACAAAAAAAAATTCCGACACAAAAAGGTCTGATTGGGCAGGATTAACTGAGATCCAAGATCAAATAGATTTGCAGTGACTGATAGAAAACTTACTCCTAACTGTTAAATTCCGTCCCATTTTAAAAACAACTGTTCAGTTCATTCGAGCATCATGAATAATCTTCATAAACTTCAGGATTATCCAATTATATAAATGAAAACTCTTCTAATTGTTGTGTATATTTTTAACCAATTGGGTCCGGTTGTTCCTAGGGTAGATCTGGAACAAAACCAGACTCAACCGTAAATTCATTGAAAAACGACCTAAAAACGACAATTCGTTAGGCTTGCAGCAAGTAATTGACAGCAAACACGAAAATTATCAGCCCAAAATCTGTCTACGAGGCCAGACAAGGTCAATTTAAGATAGTTTTTGCCTTTTTTCGATATTGCGTAGTTTTTTCAAATGGGCATCCGAACTCTTTTCGCTACTCACAACTAAAGGGCCAGATGTCCTTGAAGGCTCAAACTTACGCCTTGGGGGTCTGGAACTAGTTTTAGCTTAGACCTCCCGACCATCCGTTCATATTTAGCTTTGATTTTATTGCATTCATAATTCATTGTTACAATCGTACTTTGATCAGAAACATATTCGGCCCCCAGAAGCAAGGACCGGAGCGAGTTTCCCCAGAGGATGACTTGGTTCCTCCGTTGCGGCTTTGAGTACTGTGAAGGTGGCGAACGCATCTTTGCAATAATAATACGTGCTAGGCGGTTTTACCCACGGGGGCTACTTTACTCGAAAACCCATCAAGATCTCCGGAATTGAGATCAAATTTGGCATTTGATTGTGCGCGGAGGTAGCGCTTGCGGTGGTAGAAGTGATCCTATATCTCGACTGAAGGGATATTCACGGCAGGCTGTTTAACTAAAAATTGGTTAATCTTAAGTACCTCAAATACATTTGGGTCACTCCTAACAGGTGTGAAAGGATGCGCATTCAAGGACTGTTCCTCAACGCAGAAAAATATCTGAAGAAGTTCTTGAGCCGTTTTACGAAGTGTGAGGGTCAAGTAGAACACTCTCTTGCAAATACATACCAGCCGTTTTCGTTAGCCACCGTGATGTGGCGCGGATGGAGGGTTATAACTCCATTTTTTACCTCTATGTACACGAACGGTGGTTCCGAGATCACTCGTCGCTCGAGTGCACATAATTTTTTCTATACGCTTACAAAATTTGGTCCATTGTCAGACTAGCTTTTTGATGGGGTTCTACGCCTAGCTAATAATTTTTTTGACTCATATTACGCAAGAGCGTGCTTCAATAGACAGAACGACTTCGTTGTGTATAATTCTTACGTCAAACAAAAGAACAAAAACGCCCCTCTTTTCTCGGAACTCCGACAAGAGCCGTTATTTAAAAAGGTCCGAAGTGGTATGCGCCGCAGTTTTTGAGCAGCGCCTCGCGGTGTCCTAAGCGCTCAACTGGTAGTTCAGAAATCAACGGTGTGAAGGTTTTCACCGTCCACTAACAACACACCACGCAATTAAGTTCAATGTTGCTAGGTAAAGAGCTTAACCTTGAAGTGGCATATTCCAACTGGATGACGGATCGTAGATAGTACATAGATTGATGTTCACGTTTGATTGCAGAGAATTTACAAATAATTTCACTAGGTTTCGACGACAATCATGATTGATGGGATGTTTTTTTCCTAAACACGATTACAGAAAGACGGCCTAGGCCACCTGTTGACCGGATAAGACCACCAGGACCAATGAAAGAGAAAGATGATACAAAATACCTAGAGTTTTCCATGTTACTCAGAACTTAGTCTTTCTGAAGCACAATTTTTTAAATCTTGCATTTTCGAGCTCAGAAATTTAGTCAATTTTAATGGTTGCTTCACGATAATGACAGAACCTAGGTTGCCTTCTGAGGACGATTGCAATGGTGCCTAACAGCTTTACAATAGGGCTGATTATGTTGCCGGGTTTACGACATAATTAGAGGCTTTATCAAAACATCATCAAGAGACCTCTGAGTATGATTTTAGTGACTACTTCAATGTTGGTAAGAAAGGGCCAGTGACGGGTTTTTATGAAGCTTGGACCTTCGGTCCAGCAGTGATCTTTTAATTTCGGCGGCAATGCCTAGAATACTTTTATCCGCTGGTTTGTGTCGGGTGTCGACATGGTACCACTCGTCTACGGTAAGACGTCCAGCTATTCACCCACTGGGTTTTCGGCAAAAGCTGGTTGCATTGACAATGAATGGAGCCACTGAAGCCCGGTGGTGCTGTCTGTCCTCATGAACAAATTGTTTATAGGGATGGTAAGTGCTTTAAAATGTCCTCTGTAAGCAGTTGCCAGCAACGCAGCTTGGAACTATAAAGTAGAGATAGAAACTGCCTTCAATGGCGCTACTCGCATTTAACCAGAAAGAAGGAGAGTTTGGTCTCTTGAGTATCCAAAGCGCGCGAACGAGGAAATCCATCTGAACAGAAGAATTTTCTAACTATCGTAATGACTCAAGGATTCGATTTGCTTTTTTATCGGCTGAGGCCTAGTATCTATCTGCTTGTAGACACCGTATGATTGCATTTCATACCACCATGTGACCTGCTCTACTAAATTTACAATCTCGATATTGCATTTTAACTAATTGGATTTTGGACCACTGGTTGGAAGAAGTCCTTTTCAGACACATCCGATAAAAAGACGATAAGCAAAAAATAACTTTTTTTCTAACTGGCAACTCAAGGAGACGGAATACTCATAGTCATCTTGACCTAATGTCAATTCTATTTTCCCATATGACTGGATTGACGGCATTTGACTGGGTTCAAAAACCTGTCTTGCAACTTGTAACCATTGATTATAGCTGAACCTATTTTAATATCATCTTTGACATAAGCGCAGGCAGAGAAAAATTTTCAGATGTCACCGTTCAGTCAACTTTTTCACAGGCAATAATCTTAGTTGAATTGAATCAATTGAGATTTATTTTAATTTTGTCACCTGTCAGATTAAATCTACGTGCTATTTCAGACGACAAAAAATTAAAAATGATTGGAGAGTTAATCACGTAACACAAGTGCTTTAGTGTCATAAAAACTGGATGAAATTGATCCGCCCATGCAATGATAGGCATTAGGTCATTGAAACTCAGTGATGATTTGACTCAAGTGGTGTTTTTTGCGTTCGGCTTTGATTGTGTTATAACGCAGGAGCATTCAGAGTTACGCGGAGTGCAGTGACGGATGCTTTGATTTTATGTAAAACGGGACAGACAGATGACTCAGCTTTTGTATGTGCTCTTTCAATCACTTTTGGGACATGTCTTTGACGTAAAACGTTTAATTAACATGTGGTTCACTTGAAGACAAGAAAAAACTGAGCAAGTTTAATCTCAGCGCAGAGTTTGTTGCTTTGAAACGATAAATGTATTCAGATATTCACGGACGACGAGTTGTGGTTGACCAAATTTCTGCCCAAATTTCAATAGAGTTTTCTTGTTCGTTGCACAATTTATCGATAATTGCGCCATAGCAGCTTATGTTTTACCAGTGACCATTCTTTTGAGGTATGTTAATTGAACAGAACTTGTGAACTGCTCAATCAATTCGTACAACTGGAGCGGACCGCCGTTGTAGTTGGCGAAATTTCGCTACGGTAATGATTATTTTTGGTTAACGGTGAGGACGTTTTAATAAATCCTGTACGGTTATCGCATCAGACGTTGATTGAAACGAGGAAGAAGCAAAGTGATGCAACACAACCAAGCACAGATGCTGAGGAAGCAACCCTTGACTTACTCATGTTCAGTGTACAAGTAACGCGGACGAGTAAAGGTCAGTCGCACCGATGCTAAGCATGTAGATTGAGCGAGACTTAAATGCGGAGTGTTACTTGGAGTTAAGCTCAAAGGCTAAGATGAAATATATATATAATTATGCGTGTGTGTGTGTGTCTTGACTGGATCAGTCATAGAAGAAGTTTTTTATGATTTTTCCGCGTTTCAGTAATCAGAGCGGGAGGAGGAGGGGCGGTGTTAGTGATAGTGGAAGCGGTGTTCAACCTTTGGAACAAAGAATGAAGTATATACAAATAAATTTTGACCGGTAGGTGAAATGATTCAACCAATCTGACTTTGCTATTTTCTGAACACCATCTTAAGGAGCAACATTTAAACCAGTCGACGCTTGGATGTCTTATTCTCGATGGCCATATTCAGCCAGTCTTTTGAGTCTGGAGAGAAATTTTGTGATACCAGAACATTTTCTTCATGATAATATCGATCTCTGATTCATCGTCTCGAAGCTCAATTTCGACAATTTTTGCCTCAATCATTTTCTTTTAATTGCCTACGACAAATTTTTTGAGATCCAATTTGTTTGACTTTGCTTAAAACAAATATCAGCCTCCTTTGCCTTTCAGTTTGCTCATGACGCAGTTTTTCAATTTATAATTGACGTCTGTGTTGACTTGAGGTCATTGAGACAACCCAAGAGTACATGAGCTCTAACGGCTTCATGTGCTTAAAATGAAAACAAATTTCCACTGTTTTTCATCCCCAAAATCAAACGCAAATTTTCACTAAAAATTAAAAACTCCTGTTTCTTCAGCAGTGTTATCAATGAAGCTAAAGACGTCATGATTATTTTATGCGTTTTCTAGTGCTGCTGTAATTGATTGATCAACTGTTAAAAATTTACTGAATTTTCAATTGGTTATAGAGAATCTCTGAAGTTAGAAAGACGTTGATCGAACTCCTCCTTCTACCTACTACGTCTCCCAAAAAAATTTTGATCGTTGGAGTGTGCTCAACCAAAATGATCACAATTTTATTCAGCCTAAACTTGTTGCAATATGGATTTTCCGAAAAAAAGAGGTTCAAGTTAAGTGTAGTGTGACTCCTCACACCTTCACAGAAGAAATCGGAATTGCAGATTGAAATTTATGGAGCAGAGAGAAAAAAAGATTTAGCTACAAATTTAAATCACAGTTAAACTATATTTCACAATAATTAAGGGGGCTGCTACGCCAGCTAGGCGGCAGTTGGTTGTCACTCCACAATTTCTCCTTGCTTTTTAATTTTTCAGAGCTTTGAGTCTTAAGTTTTTATAGTACCTCTTCACTACTGTGAAAACTTTTTGGATCAAGGTAAGTTTCGCGATGAAGTTCAGAATGCTGGCGGATTAAGCGCTCAGCCTCTGCTTTTTTTTAAAGATCTTTCAAAATACTTATTACCACTATATCAGATGTACTTCGGAAATTGTATTAGCCCTATGTTCCAGTGCGCTGACACTATATAATAGCGATTACGTTATATTTAAATTGAGTTAGGAAGTTATGTAGTTGGTTTTGCGGGAGAGCTCGTTAAAATAGCACTACAATGTCAAGGACACAAATGTTTTAAAAAAATTGTCCGAATAATATATATCGATTCTTTTTTAATTAATTATTTAAACAATTTTGAACCGTTTTGCCATTTTAATGCGTTGTGATTATTTTTGTAGCCAGGAAAAGCAATGCAAATACCAAAAAATCAATTTTCTGATGTAATAAATAAAGTTATGAGTGTGTGAATTAACGACCTAGTTGCTAGGATGTACAATTATGGCCTCATTTGAAGGAAATCACTAGAAAATATAAAAATCAAAACCACCAACTTTTGATAATCCAAAAAACTGTCTAGAAGAAACCGGAGTTGAAAACACTTAAAATTAATGACTCGAAATGAGGCTACGGTTCTCTCAAAGAATTAGATTACCCAATCATTTCGTTCTCCCTGCTGTTTACCATGTTTTTAAAAATGTCAAAGTTTTTTTCCAAAAACATTCCAACAATTTCTTTGGCAATTTTTCTCAAAACATTTGGCGAATAATTTCTATCCTGATTGTATCAGATATTGATTTGGTTTATCGATATTTTTGCTAAATTTTATGCCCTATAATGTATTCCGTTTCTTTAATAGTGTGATCAGCGAGGCTAACAATTCATCATTCCTTTGTTTTTTGTACGCTAATGCTGTTTACATTGGTTGATCTGCTTTCCATTTTTAGCTGAACTTTTATTTGATTAAAGAGAAACCCTGAGTTAAAGTTGACATGGATAAAATCTCTCCTCATACCTTCTACGCCTCTCAAAACACTTATTGATTGTTTGAACAATCATGCGCTGACATTATAAAACGGCGGTTACGTTAAGTTTATTTTATCTATTTCGTTCTGCGAGAGAGCTTTTTAAATTAGTACTACGAGGTCATGGACAGAAATATAAATAAAAATGTGTCAGATTAAATATCGAACCTTTTATAATTACATTTAAAAGAAAATATTGAACCGTTTTTTAATGTTTCTTCAATGTAGTAAAAACATAGGCCAGGAATAGTGACGCAAGTACCAGAAGAAAGTTTTCGTGCTGATAAAGATAAAGTTCTGAGTAATGATTTAACGAACCAACGGCTAAGATCTACAGTTGTGGCCTCATTTGACGAAAAACATTTAGTTTGATAGAAATCAAAACAACCAAGTTTTCAGAATCCAACAAGTGCGCGGTAGTAAACCGGAACTGAACAAGCTCAAAACTAGTGACTTGAACCGACGGCTTTTGCAAAGAAAAAGATTTTGCTACCTTTTTAAATCTGCAGGCTGTTCTTAATGTTTTTTGAAACAACTTGCTTTTTTCTCGAAAATTCTGCGAGGAACTTCTGGCATTTTTTTTTTAAAAAGTTTCGTTTCTGATTTCTATCCTGATTGCATCAGAATAAACCACATCCAGTAAAACCAAGACTTTTTCATATTTTTGTTAAACTTTTGTGACCTGAAAATTTCTTCAGCAGTGTGATCAGTGAGGCTAACAATTCATTATTCTTTTTAGAGCGTTTTCTTAAGTAATTTACATTGGTTGATCTGCTTTTTAACTTTAGCTGATCTTTCGTTCGATTTTAGAAAGTGTCTGAGGGTAAAAAGTCAAGGATGAAAATCCCCCTCTTACCTACTAAGTCTCTCAAAACCCTTATTGCACGTTTGAGTGTGCTTATCTGACATGACTACAAGTTGCACTCAGCTTTAAATCATGTGATCAAGACATTTTCAGAAAAATGGGATCAAGTAAAGTGTGATGTCACGCTGAAAACCTTCACAAAAAAATTGGAGTTACAAAGTGATCGTCACTTTTTAATTATAATAGAAAGGAAGCAAAACCATCTTAGGTTTAAATTACTTTGAAAAATTAATTCAAACTTTTTATTTGGGCTGCTACGGCAGCTAGATGGCGGTTCGCTCCCTCTATAAGGTTTATTTTACAATGGTCTTGCAGTATCAAGTCTGAGGAGTGTATTTTTTTTTTACTTATTCCTTATTATGATGTTTTTACGTCAAGGTGAAACTCTTGATTAAGTTCAAAGTATTGGCGGCATAACTGCTCATTTCGTTTTTATTTTCGATATCTGATCTTTCTTTATACCAGTATACCAGATATACTTAGAGTATCATATAAATACGGCGTTCCAATGCGCTGACATTATATAAGAGAGGCAACGTTATTTTAAGATTGAATTAACATAATAAATATTTCGTTCTGCCAGAGAGCTCTGTTGTGATTAATACAATGTCAGGTGATAAAAACAATAATTCGATCACACCATATTGCTACATCGTTCTCGTATTCTAAATAGCCAATTACTTAAAGTTCAATAGTTTTTGCTGGTTTTTTGCGTTGTATTAAAGATATTAGCGATATAATTAACAAAAATACGTTTTTATACTGTTAGAGACAGGATTTTGAGTGCGTGACTTAACAAACTAGCGGCTAAGTTAGACAATTATGGCCTCATTCGACGACAAAACTTGAGTGAGAGAGGATGGGAGTGTGCTAATTTGACATAACTACAAGTTGAGGTCACTTTGAATTCGTGTGAATAAGTAAACTCCGAAAAAAGGGGGTTCGAATAAAAAGTAACGTCAATCCACATTTTTCATAGAACAAATTGGAGTTACAAAATGGTCATCAAATTTTTTGTTACATAGAAAGGAGGGTTAGCCCAATTAAGGGTTTACGGCGTCGGTGAGAAAAAACAGATGTAGTCACAAATTTCAGTTATAAATAAATCA
Source organism: Symsagittifera roscoffensis (assembly GCF_963678635.1). NCBI lineage: Eukaryota > Metazoa > Xenacoelomorpha > Acoela > Convolutidae > Symsagittifera > Symsagittifera roscoffensis. The sequence continues at coordinate 13,115,133 of NC_087066.1, read as the reverse complement.
TAGTTCAAGCTTTTCAACTGGGCTGCTTCGACAGTTAGCGGGTGGTTCGTTTTCTTTCTACGTGAGTTCTGATATGGCCTTGCCTTGTTAAGAGTTGTTAAGTTGAAGAATTGTAGTTTTTTCTGGTACTTAATACTTATTGTGATAGTTTTTACATCAAAATCACCTTCTCGATTAAGTTCGAGATTTTGGCAGGAACAAATGCTCAGCCTTCGCTTTTTTGATAAATGATTTTCGTTAAACGTAATATCAATGTACCAGATTTACTAGCCAAAACATTATTTAAATCTGGCGTTTCAATGCGCTGACAGTTTTTAGTAGAGGCTACGTTATGCTTAGAATGAGCTAGGTCATTATTTATTTCGTTCTGCCACAGACATCTGTTATTTTTATTACTACGATGTCGTGTTAGAAAAATTAGTTAGATCGCGCCAGGTTACTATATTGAAATTTTCACAACGCTTTACTTCAATACAGGTAGGGTAGACTAACCTAGAATTTACGGCGTCGGTGAGAAAAAACCGAAGTAGTCACAAAAATAAATTACAATTAAATTGTCATTCAGTTTTACTCTACATTTTTTTAGATGGCCTCGCAATCTTATTTTTGAAAAATTTGAAGTTTTTAGTAATTATACATTATTGTGATAATTTTTAGCTCAATGTGAGCTCCCTGATGAAGTTTGAGATAGAAACGGAATAAATGCTCATCCTTCGCTTTTTTTGATATCTTATGTTATACAATACCAATATACCAGAAGTAATAAGGATTTTAAAAATCCGGTGTTCAAATGCGTTGACTATAAGTAATAGCGGTTACGTATGTTTATATTGAGTTACAACAATGTATTTTTCTTTCTGCAAGAAAGCTCTATTACTATGATGTTGGTTCACAAAATTTTTGAAAAGAATGTACCAGATTTTTATATCGGTCCTCATAATGTTAGTGTTTTTTTTGTGAAGTCGATGTTATGGTTACTATTTGATAGATGATTTGTACATATCAATAATGTTCTACTGTTTGCAATAATGAAATTTCCTTTACTACAAAAGCTTGATATTTGAAAAACTTTTATAAAACTCCAAAAGCTTTTTCTGAATTCTTTCAAATTCAAAAAATTGCTTTTTAAGAAAACTTTAAAATTGAAAAAAAAAACTGTGCTACGTTTATTGCACATTTGTTGGTATAATTTAAACCAACAAATGTGAGTTTTATGAAGGTTTTGAAAATAGGATTTTATTAGAATTTTTAAGTTAAAACTTTTTGAAAGAAAGTTGTTTGCAAATTTTCAGGGTGTTTTTTATGCAAATTTTCTTATGCATAGATTCAATGATAGTTTAAATAATAACTATTTTGCTCCTGAAAGCTTAGGACTCCTCAGAGTACAAGGCGGTTTTGAGTGGTAATTTTATCATCGTTTTGAAAGTTTTTAAACTTTGAATTTTTTTCTCATTGTGAAATTGATTTCAGGATAGATCCAATTGAGAAATGGTTTCAGTTCATTGAAAGCGAAAAACAGAATAAACTTTAAACACATTGTGTTAATGAAATTCACTGAAAAACATTTTGATCTTTTAGAATCAACAAAACAAATACAGGATATCCAAAAATTGGGACACTTTTGAACAGGCTGTTATTTTTTGCTGAATCGAAGTTTGAATCTTTTTTTACAGTTTGGTAGCTGAAATATAGGTTTTTGATAATTCATTAACAGTTTTTGCTTAATGAAACTCTAAAAAAACTTGGGACAATTCCTCGACTTTCCATCAATGTGTTGGGAACTGCTCACGCCAATTTCCTCAACCTTGCGCTTTTTCGCAGAAAACAAAGGCTTAGTTAAACGGCGCAAAATTAGTAATTGCCAGTTTGCTACAGGAGTGTCTGCAACTGCAGTCTAGCGAACGGTTCTCGAAAAATACGCTATACTGGGGAGGCAAAAAAGCAAGTTTACTCAAGCAGTTTTTCGACGCGAATGAAATCGTTTACGAGACAGATCTTAACGACAAGTTATCAACAAAGAGTTTCAACAAATTATAAAAACAACCGTATTTTGAGGCTACGCGAATCATCAAGATCCCTCGACATCCGGTATAATGTATGAGAAGAAGAGAAAAAACTGCATAAAAAATCTGAACAAAAATTTAAAACGAGAGAAACGATTCGCTAGTAAAAATTCACACAGAATCAAGGTGCTTGCTCCAAATTTCTTTGGAGTGACAAAAAGTGTTGTGTTTTGAACCGAGAGTCAAACAGACAAAATGAGCGGATTTTGGAGAAAAGAGATATCAAAAGAGATAAAATAGTGTGCTGGTTGGCTTTCTTCAGGGCAGACTCACAGGCTCTTTCTGGTTAAAAGATGAGAACGGATGACCAATGATGGTCAACCAGATCGATTATGTTAACATGCCCAGGGACCAATTGTGCCAACTTGTGGAATACCGCCGGGATATCAGTAGTTTTTGGTTTCAACGAGACAGCTTACCATGCCGTAAAACCCTGCAGTATTGGAGTATCTACAGACGGTTTTTCGTGACTACATTATCAGTAGTCCTTCTCAAGTTCGTTGGCACGCCCAAAGTCTTGACGTGAATCCTTTGGAATTACTGGTTCTGGGGTTATAGTTGCGCTTCAATACATCGCATGATCCCCCGGATCACTACCGAATAACCATCATTGTGAAAATTTTATATTCTGTGGTCACAAATGATCAAATTTCATCAGCCACAGCTTCAGTCCGCGGACGCATGATAAAAATTCCTTAAAAAAGGTAAATTTTCCAGGATCTGTTAAAATGATAGTTTCTATAGGAACTATCAAAAGGTCTCATAGCATCTTTAATGTGTTGAGTTTCTATATGTCCTCGTCAATTCAGTTTGAAATGACAGCCATTTCAAAAAAGGTCATAGATTTTAGATCACCCTGAATAAACTAGTGAGAAGAATTTTTGGTTGAAATTCTATCAACATTCTTTAGCTGTAAAAGTCTGAACATCCGCTTTTTTATATTTACGGATGAAGTTATCGGAAGCAATACTCCAGAACTTGTTCTTTTAGACAAAAATGCAAAAATGGTAAAAAAGCCAAAGGATTATAATAAACTGAGTTTGTCTACCATTAAAATAAAACTACATCGGTATTTTAGCAACCTATTTCTATAAACTTGCAATGAGTTGCTTAATCTAGAATTAAGTACATAGCTTTAATTCTCTTTTTTTTAAAAAACGGAGGGGTTGATTTTGACAGCAAACTTCTGTGGTTTCCTTCGCGACATTTTTTAAGGGCTGCTTGAACTGTTAAACATTTTTTTCAACTTAGAAGCAAAAAGTGGGAACACTTTGCATGTTGAGGGAAACTAGTTCTGATTTTAATGATACACCCGTATGTTTTGTGTGCTCCAGCAAAAGTTTTCAAAACAATTGTCAGTTCTCACTGTAATTTGATTTTCCGAGAAATAAATTGAAGGAGCACCTATACGTTTTACAATTTTTGAAAATCACAAAAATCTCACCAAGAAAAATTTACAATCATGGTTTCCTTTTTACTCTCTAAAACTAAAATACCGTTGATTCTTGGTATTTAATTTAAATCACGATTAAGATGCATAAAAATTTGTGGTTTCTGCTCCAGAACGCGACATAAACTGACTTTTTTCCAATACCTTACCATGGTGCACAAATCTTATCAATTCTGTTCCCTATCTTAATAAGTTACGAACATCATACCTTACCTTAATATGTAGGTGGAGGGAGGAATGTTTTTATTGCTTGTGCTAATACCTTGATTTCATCTACTTCTGCCCTGCTAAGCTGCAACTTTTCCTACTTGGCTCAATTTTCGTCTTTAAAAAGTATTTTCGAGGTTTAAGTTCTACAATATTGGGAATCCGCAGTTTTGGAAAGAATCACATAATTGCATTACAAAGTATTCTAATTGTTTATTTATGGGATCTGTTTTTGGGAACACAATCTTCCGCCATATTTAATGATGAAAAGGTTCCAAGTCTTGTCGATTTTACCATCACATGCATAATGAATTGGTGCCAGATTGAACTTATCGTAATCAATTTGATATATCTTATCTGCAGTGTTCCAATTGAATCTTCCTACAATATTTAAGTCATCGACTTTTTTTCTGTGCCAAAAGTAGAGAGTACTTGTTTTGCTTTCTGTTGACCATACGATAACCATCCCAACCATATCATCCGGATACGTATAGCCAAACGATGAGATGCAGTCTATGCTTTCGTTGAAGCGATGTTCTGTCACCATCCAGAGATTAAAGTCTCCTTGATAACTGACAATTTTTTGCTCTTCATGATCATAATAACAAACCAAATTTTCATCTGTAACCGTTGTGTTGAGCGGTTTTGTCATGCAGGCTTTTCCTAAGCAAGTGGAGCTGTCTTTTGCGTGCCAACAATTTATCTGTTTCTGCTGAGAATTCCAAACAAGCCATTGAACTTCGTGGTTCTTTTCCAAACAAGGTCCGAGAACTTCGTTTTCAGAGGAAGACGTCCAACCGAGTCTTTTTCGGAATATCATTTGGTCAGAGTCCGATTTTAAGCAGTTTCACTTTCAATATTATTATATTATACTGTTTGACAAAAATTCAATAGTCGTACTATTTCACACTTGTGCAACAAGTATATCGCACGTCTAGAAAACTAGTGCCTGATAATTATTTGATTTGCTTCTTTTCATTATATGAAAATGTGTGATAAACATTTTCTACAAAAAAAATCTTAAATTTTTCTGAATTTTATAGTCTCCGTTGCAGTGTAGCTTCAATATCATTACAGGATGCGGGGTCAGCCGAAGGGACTTCAGGTCGAAATTTAAATTTTGCTTTTAACAATTATGCTTTTAAAAAATTTAGACAAAGTTTAGTCCATAATAAGCGTTATTCATGACAATGAATAACTTAGAATTGGCATCCTTATAATATGAGCCAATTTTTGAAATGCATAAATTATAAACATGAAAACTGCCTTCAACCGTGTTTTATTTTTCAACTATCCTAAACATGATTTGGAGGCTTAATTTTCACGAAAAGGACAATGAGAAATTCTTCAAAACAGTATTAAATTAATCATACTTCATGACTTATGAAAACGCCATTGAGAAAATCTTCAAAAAAATTCAAATTAATTATATTTCATGACTTAATAAGAAAACATTTGGCTTGCGTCCGTATTTTACGCTTCCGCACAAAATCCCGTCGACTTGATGTCCGACACCCCAGAATGTGTAAATGTGAAAGTCCTTTAATACTAGGCCAAACTCTGCGTTTTGTGAATTGTAATCGGATTCCGCAACTGACAAAATTTAGATTTGTCGCGGAATCCGCAACGTTGCTATTTTTCTTTGATCTTCTCTGCTGTTTTGGATTCCACGGAGAAAAAGCTAAAACACTGTATTGCTCAAAATCGCTCCAAAAACAGGCAACTTTGCAAAATCCGCAACAAAATGTGTGGAATCCGGAACCAGTTTGTGGAATTTAAGAGCAAATAATAATATGTGTTTTGTGAACTTGTAAGTGGAATCCTCAAATTGTAAGCGCATTAATTTTGGAATCCACTTACATTTGCGGAATCCGGAACAAATAACTAAATTCGCTCGTTTCGGCATCCGCAACAAAATCAAGGAGCCGAAAAAATTTACGTTAGAGGTATTTGTACGCGGAATCCACTGAAGTTTTGAAAGTAGAATCCACTTATATTTTGGAACATATTTAAAGACTTGTCTCTGAAATCCAGAAACATACAGGCACAAAGTTGTTCACCTATCCATTGCACAGTTTGACCTCGTAATGTATGAACTAGAACTTTATTTCAAAGCAAGCTCCATATATGAAAAGGTGACTAGCATTTTTGTTTTATGGAGGTCACAAAATTAGCAAAACTACATGATATTCGGAATTCACAATGTATCTGGAGGGTATCTGATCTTCATAGGGTTTGTAGGAATATCTTGCTCGTAATACGTTTTGTACAAAAGAGCCTCTTTTGAGTTATTTGGTCGGGAGCATACAATGATTATAATGTTCCACTCAAGGAGATAAGCTTGCTCTACTGTAGCATCTCCAACTTCAAAAAAACTCCTGCTTCTGTCTTTTTTAATCAATTCATTCTCATCACTAGACGAGTCTTCTTTGCTTAGATCAAAATTTGTTACTAACATAATTTGTCCCGTCTGCTCAAGCTTGAAACAGCTGTCAGTAAACACCCCAATTATTTGTATGAAGTGCTCGTCTACCGAGGAGTTATTTTTGATATCAGAAGCGTTCATTTTGTCTCGCTGGCCTTGCAATCTCAGTTCCTTTTCTACCACAGCAAGTTTATTCTTCTTGATTGCAGATAATTTTTCGGGTAATTTGACTTTGCTCGTGGTTATTTCAAATTGCTGAATCAAAGAATGAGATTCGATCAATTTTTTGCATTCTTTATCAATAGCAGGATAATTGGTCAGCATTGAAGCATTTGATTGGCCAAAAGCAGATTTCGAACATCGCTTTCGGCTTTACCGATATTGTCAACATGTTCTTTAAACTGTTTTTCGTCATCGTTAAGCTCATTCGTATGCGCTATAATTTCATCGGTCAATGCTTTTCTTAGCTCATCCAGTAGTTCTTCGGTTTCTTTGAGCGCTGCTTCAGCATCCGTTTTGCGAACAGCGACTTCGGCTGAAACAGCCTGGCTTTTCTTGATAGCATCCTTCTGAAGTACTTCCATATTTGAAAGCTTTTCAAACAAGTTTACTCGAACCTCGGTTGCTTTTTCGTCAATTGCAATAATGTCGTGCTTCCGGTGTTTTCCCAGACATTTCGGGCAGAGTATTTGATCACATTGGTTGCAGAAGTCGAAGCAAATCTGTTTGTGCTCAGCACATACTGCTGGTGACAAGTTACTCTGATCCACAACTGAATGGCCCTTTCTGATATGTACTGCAGAACAAAGGTCACACAGAAACTGTACAGGTTCGTCTGTGCCGTCTGCATAATGACTGCATTGAGTGCATTTGTATGAGATTTCAGTTGAACTGAAAATGCCACAATTCACACATAATGTGGTAGCATTAATGGATGAAGCCATAACTCAAGCAAATTCCTCACTTCTTAACTTTAAAGTTCCAAATTTGTGCGAAAATTCAGCTTTTTAACTCAAGCTTATTTAGTTGTTTGAATAATGTGGTTCAAATAAATTACAAGCTGTTACAGCAAAAATGAAAACTGCTTAAATTTTCATACTTTTTTGTTTGTGTTGTCTCAAATAAGGAGAAGTCCAAAAGCCATAGAAATACAGTAAAAAATGAAATGCTTTATATCATCAAGTGTTCGATGTTAAAATTGAGCTAGAAACTTGGAACGAAAAAATCCTTTCTACTTTCTATTGATAATACAAGAGCTAAACTGAACAAGCATATGCGCCACCGAACAAGCAAAATGCAAGTTGCTTTGCGTTTTTTGCACAATTTTATATTCTAGATTAAACTAGAACAAGACTGTTCGTATCAGGGCGAAGCCCTGAATGTTCCGACTGCCTTTTAAGATTTATGGAGCAGTAATAACCTTAAAAAAATGAATGTAAGAAAAAATAAAATGAACTTTTTTTTTAAATTTGAAATTTTTTATGAAAATCATCCCCCCACACGCCATACAAAGTACAAAATGAGAGATTTTGCTCATTGTAACAAACCAATTATGGCGAATATGCCTCTTTTAACCAATTTGGAACGATTTCTAAGACGGATTAACTCTCCGCTTATGCGTTAATAGCGCGAAATATATCGCGAGTTAATTGTCCCAAATTGGCCAAAATGGCAATCTTTAAACCCCCATAACTTTACAAAAAATAATCACAGGTAAAATATCTTTTCAAATTTGAGCTCAGGACAACGATACCTTTCGAATGATGTAAAAAAATCCGTCAAAAATGGCTAGTTAAAAAGTCGAAATTTATCTGAAGAAAAAAAACCCACACCGAGCACAAATATTCCGTTACTTTCGTATCGAAAGTCGGAACAATTAGAAACTCAAAATTGAGGATTCAGCGATTCTCTCTTTTATTGGACGCTATTTATAGAAAACGCAGTACTAAGCAAAAGTGATTGCTATTGGCTTTCAGAGATCTGTCTGCTACTCAAAAGTCGAGTATAAAAGTAAAGCTGAAAATTATCAAAAACATACCAACCAACGCCGCTCTATTTTTAACAAAGATAGATAGCAACAGTTCTCAACCTTCGGATAGCCATTGGACAACAATTCCGGGTTCATCCTTTCTAATCTTAAGAAATAACAAACTGAACTCAGGCCAAAATATTTGATATAAATTAAATACTTTGTTTGGTAATTAAATCTAGATAAAGGAATACTTTTCCTAAAGTAGAACGGACAAATTATTAATTAGGAGCGCTACTACCGCGTAATGGGAGCATATTCTTCTAGTATAATAAAGCTCCTCGCTAAAATCTCTTAGGCCTAGTAGTAACAAATTGGTGTATGGCATTCAATGCAAACAGGCTCAATTTCCGGAATTGCAATGATTTTTTTAAATTCGAAATATGAATAACACGGGCCAAAAAAGTAAACTAGTACAAATTGTCATTCTCTTTGTAACAAAACGCATGTTTTCTATTTTTTTCTTATCTGTAGTTGCCGAACACTGCTGAGCACGTTGAAAATAGCAACAAACCGAAGCAAAAAATGAACTGAAGCTCATTGACGTGGCAGTTCTTGCATCAAAATACGTTAAACATATACTATGAGCAGCCAAAGACGTTGACAATGTGCATTATTTCGAGGTGCATCTGCGTCATGGTGGTACGAAAAAAAAATTAAATATAAATTGAAACGACAAAAAATGGCAGATTACGGACAATCTTGGCGACAGCGGCTTCAAAAAACTAGTATTGGTCATTTCCAACACGGTTAAATAATGAACTGCTGGCTAAACTTTTTTGGGATTTAAATTTGGGAGGAACAACAGAGGAATTTGAAATTTGGAATTATATGAAGCTTCATTCGGTTGAATGGGCCAGCAAATACGGTGTTTGGGAAGTAAGACTACTGCTGTTAAGACAACAACCCTTTTAGATGAGACTTTCGGAAAACTCTTCACACAAGTCCTAAATTGCTTTTCTGAGAAACACACACTCTTCAATTCAATTCGATCACTTGATTTTACTGTTTCTAGCGTTCACTTAATGTCTGAATGCCATGTCGTTTTAATGTATCAGCACCAGCGAACATCTACGTCATTGCATGAAAAATACATTTAAGTAAACACTTAAGTTTTTTATCATTATTCCCATTTGAGATTTGACTTGTATGAGGCGCCTCAATGCAGTTATATCATTGTTCCAATTTTCGAAGAAAATGATGGAATATTTGAGGTCGTTTTTTTTCTCCGAACAAATTTTGTCTTTTTAACGAATTTTTGACGCACTTTTTGGAATTAAATTCAAAATGTATTATTGCCTAGAGCGCAAACTTCAAAAAACTAAACCTTCAAAGAAAGGGAACTCACATCACGTATTTTTTACCTGACTTTACGCTGACACTGCTAGTTAAATTTTTTGATGTTGAAAGTGTAATGCCAAATATTCATGCAAAGCAATCATAAAAGATTCCGATTTGAAGCAGACAGTAAAAAAATGCTGCACCAGTCAACCTGATATCATGAAACTCAGTAAACAAAAAAGTTTCAAGAATCATTTTGTTCAATGCTTCAGTTTGCCACATCAGCTGAAAAATCTGTTTCAGGTCTCATTTTTTTTTCTATCAAAATCGTTTCATTTAGCTCTAATATTTTCATCTGGTTGCTAATATTAAAAAAGTTAAAGATGAATGAGCGCTAAGATGAACAGGTAGTCATTTAAAATGTCTCTGAACGCTCATATGGTAAATCCAATCAACGAATGTTGCTCAACTGTCACAAACTTTGACGCTTTAGGGTTCATTGCTTCCTTCTTATTTTTATTAGCCGTGACAAAGAATCTGATTCCTGTTTTACCCGAAGACATTTCGTGACTTTTTAATATCAATTTTTTTTGTAAACAATGACTATTCTACGCACGAAATCATTTTTTACGAGTGTTTTTGATTAACAACAACTAAGATTAACACAAAAAAGTCTGTTTTTTTTTCGTTTCTGATTTTAAATTTTTCTTTTTGTTTTAAAAAAGATTCTCGACAGGCATGGGAAAATTTTTTGTTAGTATTTGACATCGAAAAAAAATTTAACATGAAATATTTTTAACCTTCATATTGCTTCATTAGTTCGTCACTGGTTTATTCTCCTATAGAAACAAACAACAAAGAACCAATGCAAGCCATAAATTATATAGAAAGCCAGAAATTATCTTTTTCTTTTATTTTTGTTCAGACTACTAGATAAAAACTACTTTCGGAATTTTTAGGACTGCATCTCCTAGAGATTTGTATTTAATAGTTGAAGCCAGTGGTTATTTTTTGATACTGATGGAAAAGTTTTTGATCGTGTTTGTCATTTAAAATTATATTCTCTCTGTTAGAAGAATAAATCTAACTCCAAGAGAGCTCAAAATGACACTATTCGAGCGCAATGTCTATATTTCAAAAATTTTTTATTAAGAAAACGACCAGGCTTTTTATAAATTATTTTTCCACTGAAGAGAATGGGTTATACGGAGAACTTTAAAAACATAGTAATCAAGCAGAACGCGTCATCGTTCATTATTTGTCATCGTTCATTATTCACATTGACTTTGCTATCTGCGTTTTGTTACGAAAAAAAATTCAAGCAGTCTTTTGAGAGTTTTTGCAAATCCAAGACACTAAATTGCGTCAGCTCAGTGACTAAACATAAACAAAATTGCTCAAATATGCCCAAACGAAATTTTTAAGATTTTCTCCCAAAGCTCATGCTCCGCCATTGAAACCATGAAACGTAATTGTTTATAACAAAACCAGAGGATGATCTTTTCTTCAAGCCTACTTAAGTGTATTCGACTGTATACAACGAGGTCCTCCACTAGAGTCTGCAAACGCCATTCAATAGCCGTTGCTTGAAAATCAATTTGGTAAACTATCAAAACGATTTTCTCGAGCTTAGTTTTTTAAGTATTTTTACGCAAGAGCTATGAACAATAGAATTAACTGCAAAAGTTGTACGCATCTTAACTATTATTGGAAACTTTCACATTTTTGTTCCGACTTTCGATACGAAAGTAACGGAATATTTGTTTTTGGTGTGGGTTTTTTTTCTTCAGACAAATTTCGACTTTTTATCTAGCCGTTTTTGACGAATTATTTTTATATCATTCGAAGGGTATTGTTGTCCTGGGGGTTTAAATTTGAAAATATATCTCACCTGTGATCAATTTTCGTAAAGTTATGGGGGTTTAAATTTTGCCATTTTGGTCAATTTGGGAAAATTAACGCGCGATATGTTTCGCGCTAGTAACGCGTAAGAGAGAATTTAATCCGTCTTTTAAATCGTTCCAAATTGGTTCAAGAAAGCTTATATGCCCTAATTAATTTGTTAATAGGAGCTAAATTTATCACTTTGTACTTGATATGACGTGTGGGGGAATGTTTTCACAAAAAATCTCAAATTAAAAAAAAATTTAATTTTATTTTATTACATTTAAGTTTTCATGTTATCACTGCTCCATAGACCTCAAAAGGCAGTCGGAACATTCAGGGCTTCGGCCTGATACGAGCAGTCTTGTTGTCTTTTTTTTCAAACTTAACGTAGTAATAAGCTAAAACCCGCCCTGTCATTCGCGCAAACTGCGCAACTTTCAGGGATTTATCTGAAGCTTTCTTTTTGTCTGCATGATCTGCAATATTGTGTTATATTTCATGCCTGTCAGGTATTTTTTTCTTGAGTGTAGGTAATTCATTGTTCAAGCACCGTGATGCTCCCGGAAATTGTTGCAAGATAAGCTTCATTATCGAAATTTTTTGCATTTTACAGCAAATCGACAGCTCAGTTATGCTCTTGCTTGACAGTCTGTTTCTACTTCATTTTGAGCTCAAACGCTTACAACCAATGCTGTTCGTTAACTTCGTAATTAAGTTTTTCGATTTCTCTGATCGATGCGTTACCGACCCATTTGCTGAAAGCAACTTCAGCTGCAGCAACCCCATTTCTCTTGAAACTTATTTTGAGACTTTTCAAAAAGCATTTCAACTAAGTTCTTACGAACCTCTGTTGTTTTACGGTCATTTGAAAGGAACCCGAGTTGACAAAAAAAGCTTGTCATACTATTTCCTATTATGAACAAAATGCTTGTCATACTATTTCATAGACCAAAAAAATACTATGAAAACAGCATGATAAACATTTTTTCTATAGTATGAAATATTATGATAGGCATTTTTTCCATACTATGAAAATGTATGATAAACATTTTTTCCATAAATGAAAATACCAAAAAATATTATTTTTGAAATTTTGTGTTTCCTGAAACACTAACCCTGGACTTTTTTTCATAAGAAAACCCAGAGTGTATCTGGCAGTTACCAGATAAACTGCCTTTGGTGATTTTGCCACCTACGTTTAACTTTACATTTTCATATGGAATTATACGCCAAAAATGTAACTTTTTGTATAGGGCTCGATAATTTTTGGTTTGAACATTTTGGTAGTTGAGAAAAAACGCCTGTTTTTTTACAATTTTATTTTTATCTTAGCAAATGAAAAAAAAATAAAAACCGTGTTTACAAAAAAAAACACTTTTTGTAACTTTTGGAGTTTTTGGGCGAAAACTGATCCTGGACTACGTTATAAACACAAAAAGTCAAATTTTGCAACCAAAATTTTTTTTCGCAAAAGTTTCAATTTAAGCACATAAGCAAGTTTGCAACCAAAAAAGGGATTGAAAGTTTTTTACCTAAAATTTGTGTTTTTGCTTATGAAAAAATGCATATCATACAATTTTCATATATGAAAAATATATGACAAGCATTTTTTGACCAAAAGTAAAATCATGAATTTTAGAGTCAAAACACTTTCTTTCAAAAAAAATTTTTTAAACTCATGTAAATTCAGCCAGAAGCATCGTTAAATTAAAGTTGAAGATTTTATTTTTTCTGCAGCAAAATGCTTATTATACAATTTTCATATTTGAAAACATTATGATAAGCATTTTTTTGACCAAAAAAAAATCATCTTTTTATTTAGATATTACGAGGCCTAACTGTGCATTCTGTGCATCGTATGCGGATTCCACAACAGGCCAAAATCAGATTTGTCGCGGAATCCACATCATTGCTACTTTTCTTTAATCTTCATTGCTGTTATGGATTCCACAAACAAATACTTAAAACACTGTTCCTTTCAAAATTGCTCCAAAAATAGACAAATTTGCGGAATCCGCAACCGTATTTGCGGAATCCAAAACAGTTTGTGGAGTCCACAAACAAACAATAAGACATGTGTATAGTTAAATTGATCTGTTGCGGAATCGGCAAGTGTAAGCGGAATCCGCAAACTGTGAGTGGAATCCGCATTTTGTTTGCGGATTCCGTTTACATATATGTATATATGTAGAAGCGTTTAAAATTATATCTTTTAATTAAAAGATTTGATTTCACTAGAATAGGAGTTTACTAGATCACTGTTTGGGATTAATGGAATACCAATTACTGACAAGTATTTGGGATTGATGAAATCCCAAATACGGAACTGTTTCGACGATTTGCTATGCGTTGGGTTTCTAATCACTTTCAACCTAATGACTGCAAATATTGAATTTATTCCATATTTTTTCCATATTATTCCAGTTTTTGGTATTTCATCAATCCCAAATACTGACCAGTATTTGAGATCTATGGAATACCAAATACTGACCTAATTTGGCGATATGCTGTGTGTTGTGTTTCCATACGCTCTCGACACATTGACTAGAATTACTGAATTCATTCGGCGTTATGCTTCCAAAATCAGTATTTGGTATTGACGCAATCCCGAATGCTGACCTAATTTGGCGATATGCTGTGTGTTGTATTTCCATACACTCTCAACTCAATGACTCCAAATATGACTCCAAGACAAAATAAAAGCAAATCTAGCAAATATAGATAAGTATTAAAGCGAGTCACGTAAAACATAATAAAAGGCAGGGGCACAGAGGGGGGGAGGGGAGGGGAGGGGAGGCGAGGGGAGGGGCAGACGACTCAAAGCATCCCCCTTTTTATTATTTTGAAATATCTATTTTTGGTGACATGCCCTAAAAAAAATTTAAAAGCATTTGTGGCGCCAATATGTACAACGTTTGAGGGGGGAGCGCGCATGGAATAAATGCATTCTTTTTGTTAAAGTTTTTGGAAAAAGTGCCAAAAACGCTTTTAGGCCTGTTTTTGCAAAATTTTGCCTGCGGCGCAGAAAATTTGGCCTAAACAGGGACTTTTTATGCTTTGGAGGAGCAAAAAATCAATTAAGGACGACAATATTTCTAAACATTTTTGAAAGTCCGCCCACCCCTCGACAAAATCCTGGTTCTGCCCATGCCGCGTATGCCAATGAAAGATGAAAAGCGAGGTTACTAGTTTAACAGTCAAGCAACTTTTTGAGTTAGCTTTGTTTCAATTTTTCTCAAGTGTCAATAAACGAAAAAAATTGCCTTTTGAAGTTTTGGGGTTTTTCAGAGAAATCCGGTGCAAAGTTCCTGAAAATCTTGTTTTATGATTTTTCTTGCTTTTTTTAAATGGAAGGTTTCCAGTAGTTTTTTTGAACAGGTAGGCAAAAATTTAAATTGAATTGTAGACATTTGGTCGAGCTCTCAATTGACCTCAAGCTTCAAATCTACCTAAGTCTAAACAACCACGTGAAAGTTCTAGTTGCAAAAAACCGCATTGGGTCGCAAAAAATCATCGCTGAACAAATTAACTCAGTCTAGAAAGAAGTTGGAGAAATCAGAAAAAAATCGGACTATGCTTAGACAGGTTGGATAATTTTTCAAAGGTTCTCTGGTAATCGTAGAAAACACAATAAATAATATAGTTAATGTTATCATTCCTTTGACTATTATAATGGTGCGATTTTTGAAAAAAAAAAACGGAATATATAACTGCTTGGTAATTTTTGCTCCAGTTCAATTTCAAAATTTCTGGAGCAAAATTTGTTTTTTGATTGCTTAAGCTTTCAGGTGATTACTGCGGTGGAAATTTTCTATCAAGTAATTCACACCATGTTTAAGTTGAAGTTTTGTACAAAAAAACTTGAGCAATAGAGGAAAACCCTGTTCAATTTTTTGACAAGATTGAAATAAACATAATTTTTTGGCTGTTTCTAGCAATTTTGAACTTGTTTAAATATATGCAATTTTTTCAAAGAAACTTTCTTGCTGATAATAATCAGCACAGCACTATTCACAATTTAAAATTAAGATTACAGCAAAATGATGATTTGAACACGCTTACAATTTTTTGTCTTCACAAATGAGGTTGACAAATCAAATGTTGAATAGGCAACAAACCACTTACAAAAAAAGCGTAGATTATGCTATCAAACTTGCTTTTTTCTCAAAGTTAGACAAATTTCACATTTTTCCTGTATGTATTGAAAAAACTCAAGTAGCTATTTGGTTGGAACATAATGGTTCGATATTTTTATGGGGACATTGAACACTTTTTTTCTGATTGAAAGAAAAAAAATGAAGCTTTGTTGTATTTTTTTATCTATAAAAGGACAGATTTTTATTAGGAATTTTGCAACGAAAAAACGAAATGAAAATTTTTCACATTTGAATTTGAAGCATGGTTTTCATAAATTTAGGAGAATAGCAAAAACTTATGGTAAAATTTCACGTAAAATGAGCAATTAGATTGGTATAACTAGAAAAACTTATTTATAACTGCTATAACCGCAGTTATGTTCAGCGAACCTGTTTCATTCAGCAAAAAGACCAAATATTCGCGCGCAAAAAAAATAGTTTTTTAGTTAGCAACGGACCCGGGTTGACCAAAACTTCTTATCATACAAATTCCATATATGAAAAAATTCTTGTCATACAATTCCATACGTACAGAAAATTGTATGAAAACTCTATGACAAGCATTTTTCCATATATGGAAATTGTAGGATAGGTGTTTTTCCATAAACCAAAAACTTGATTCCTTGTTTATAAATTTAATTTTAGAAAAATTTTGGATTGTGTTTGTAACTTAACACAAGTGACAAAGACCTTGGTTTACTCAAAGCACCAAAGTTTCGAAGTTTGCATGTACAATGCCTAGAAAACGACCTGAATAGTCTTAACGCTGTTTTTCACAAATCATATAACGAAAATAACAAACTTTTGAAATTTGGCAAAATTTGTCGAAGATGATTATTTTAAATTTTTGGGTTATCAAATTATCAGACATTTATCAAAGCATACATAAACATGCCATACAAAAGAAATAGGAATTTTCAGCGTTTTTGAGAAAAACTATATACAGCGAAAAGGAAAAAAAACATTATTATTGTTTCCAGGGCTACGTTATGCACACAAAAAATTAAATTTTTGCATGCAAAAAAAACGTTTTTTTTTCGAAAAAGGTTTGTTTGCGTACAAAATTCAATTTGTAGTTGAACAAAAGCCAAAAAAAAATTTCGGGGTTAAGTTTTTTGTGTCGCCATCTAAAAAATGGCAGCCATACAATATCCATATATGGGAATTGTATGATAAGCATTTTTTTCAAAAAAACGAAAACCTCGGTTTTTTTTTTATCACCAGACTGTTTTATTAGAATCAAACAGCCACAGAAATAAGTTTATATTTTTTCAACCATTTTTAGAAATTGTATGAAAATTGTATAACAAGCATTTTTCCACACACTTGATGTATTGAATTGTATGATAAGCATTTTTGGTGTATGGAGGTTAACACGGGGAGAACCTCCAACAACATATGGCTTTGTTTGATTCTCCATGACACATCATGTGGGTTACTCAGCTCAACTGAAGCCACGTACATTTATGCTCAATGCATTTTCGTCAATGCCAGTACCGAAGACGAATTGATGTTTGTTTGCAATCTCTGTTATCCTATTTATATCAGAAAAAAAACATTCACATGTTGGCAACAGAAACATGTAGTGAGCGGTTTGCGATGAATGCAAGCAGATTTGATTCAGTTTTTGCTTAGATTGTGATAGTTTACTGTGCACCAAATGTCTGAGAAAACATCAGAAACACGACTTGCCGGGTTGACTTCCATAAAAGAAGAATGCTTATCATACAATTTCATCTATGGCGACTAGGGAAAAAATGATTGTCATACAATTTTCATACAAAATTTAAAAACTGTAATAAACGTTTTTAGAGAAATACTTCTGTTCTATTTCGAACTTTTGAATCTTTCTGCCAATACGAGGCCAAACTGTGCACTGGAGAGGTGCACAGTTTTGTGTCTGTAATATCCTGGATTCTAAAAACTAATCTTTAAACATGTTCCAAAATGTGAGTGGATTCCACTTGCAAAACTTCCGTAGATTTCGCGTACATATGAGTGTAACATAAATTTTGTCGGCACATTTGTTGTGTCGCGGATTCCGCAACAAGCAAATATAGCTAGTTGTTTTGGATTCCGCAGCTGTAAGTGGTTTCCGCAAACTGTAATCGGAATCCGCAAACAAAATAATCGGATTCCGCAAGCAAAAATCTGAATATTTCTGCCATTTGGCCGCGTAATGGCAGAAAGGTTCCGAGTTTTGCTCAATACTGAACTTGCCTTTGAGCAACTAAAAGCTAGAGCTCGAATTCTTATCTCTCGCAACGCGGAATCTAAAAGCAAGGACTTAACCATTGTCAGCTGAATCCACATACAAGTCTTCAAAAACACCTTTAAAAATTATCTATTTGTTTGTGATCGAAAACAATATTTACTTTGCGTTGTAATAAAAGTGTGCAAATATCACCGGTAATCTAATCTAACTAAACTAGGTTAAAAAGACTAAAATAAGGCATTGAATTAAAACTGACCGATGTCTTGAAAGAACAACTAGTTACGCGAAGTCCACTGGACTTCGAAGAGCAAACATTGACTGGTACATAATTAAAACATAGAGGTCAAGGTTAAAACATAACTAAAGTTTTAAATCACAACGTTCCCCACTGCACGAAAAATTTTATATCTGCACTTTGCCTGTGTAGCCAATTTCACACATATACTCCATTCTCCCCTCACTCCACGAGGGCCAAAGTTGAAACAAAAAATATCAGCGTTTATTACCAATGGAATATACAGAGGTAATACAAATTAACATGGAGATGACTATGTGGTATTATTTACAGGCTACCTACAAGATGAAACAGATATATACAATGACTATACAAATGAAGAAATGTTATGTACAATTGGGGTTATGTGGCATATACACAAATTGAACAGGCCAAACTACATAGGTAACTAAAATGAAATGTGTTCAACTGCTAACTAAAACACAAAATTGCTAAAATTAAGAATTGGTAAATGAAGAGAAATGAGTAACCAATGATAAAATCAACTCTATCGAGTTTAACTAATTACGGGAGTTAAAATGGTGGCATTAAATTTGTCGTGGAATCTGTCCGCCTCATTTCTCACTTCTGTATCTATAACTGAAGATATGTCGCTTCCCTCATCGTGTTGAATATCAAGTCCTGTTTCTAACAATGGTGATGATAAAACTGTGATCTTCGGTGTTATAGAAGACGGAGTTGAGGTAGATCCTTGAGTGGTTTCGGCCAACAATGTCCTCTAGTGGGGTCAAATAGTCCGAAGGGGAATCTGAGGAATATGTTGTCTGAAGGCTTTTCGATCCTAAAAAGGTTATCAGAGGTTCCTCGTTTGAGTCTACAATTTCGGTGATCGCCGCTCCTGCTGACACCTGCAGAATGAAACGCCTATCTCCGCTTGTGCCCGCTGTTGGTGTGCTGGTGGACTGTGGAGTAGATTCGCTTGCTAGTGTTCGTCCTGACTGATCTAAAACACTATCGCTACAAAAAGTTTGAGAGTTATATACAAATTCCGAGTCGATACCCAAATAGTCGTCTATAACATTGTCCCAACGGTCTAAGTCTAATGAAGAATCTAGCTCCGAATAAGTGAATTTTGAACCTTTGAAGCTTGGTATTTTTGTTCTTCTCCTTTTTGTGGCCTTTGCTCCCGATTGTGTAATGTTTGAATTCTACTGCTTTTGAGTAAAACTCCGATTTTAAATGCCTTCATGGTTGATATGAAAAGATGACAAGAGCTTGTTTTTGAAGGTAATGAAGATTTGCTGTCGGTTGATGAAAAGTGTTATGAATGTACGTTTTTTCACTTCGTAAATTTTTTGACGTTTGAAATATCTATAAAATGAAAGTATTGGTCATTTTTTTGTTCTACTCCTTTTGTTCTAACTAAACTCTAATCTTTAAATGCCAGAAAATTAATAAATTCATGACTGATATGAAGAAGAGTATAAAAGAGAGTAGCTCTAGTTTGACGTGTTGCTGTAGATGCGACAACGTGTTATCGGCCATGTTGCTCTTCTTTAAACATCGCCAAGTCGTTATAAAAGCTCACTTTTGACTACTCTGATTTTCATTCAGTTACTCCAGTTTTAAAAACAGATCTATTTGTCGTTGAGAACCCACAGAATCAAACACGCAAAATAAAACTAAGAATTGAAAACTTTCAGAGCAAAGACTTAATTTTGACAATTTTCATCATCATCGCTGAAGGTAATAACAAAATTTCAGATAAGTTGCCCAGTTTTGAAAGACAGTTTTTTGAAAGAAAAAAAAACGAACCTAAACTTGAATATCTTGAAAAAAAATCAATTTTTGGCAAGAATGAGATCACATCTACTTTATTTTGATCGTCTATTGAAGTGCAATTTATGGTTCTGATTATATTTGTGCTCGATTATCGGACTCTTTGTGGTCGGATTGTTTCTTTCCGGCTTCAACTAACATAAAAATCAAATAGTATATTACTCCTTTAAAATGTTGACACCATTTCAAAATCACTAACTTAGAGTTTCTTTTATGCTACATCTCTGAGCTTAAATCTTTAACAGTTGACGTTTATCAGATAATCATGGTTTTCCTCGATATTTTTTACTTACGATTTTCATTTTTCCTTGTAAATTTATCTTAAGTTAAACTAATCTTTTAGAGTTTGTCTAACAACCCATTAGTGCCGATTCTCATTTCAAGTCTGTCACTATCCACAGGTGCGGATCTAGGATTTTCTCGAGGAGGAGCGGATTTTCAAAAAAAAATCGAAAATTTTGTCGACCTTATTTTTAGGTCGACTAAATTGATTGTTTCGAGCTCAGCCAAAACACTTAAAAGCCCTCGTTTTCGTTTTGGCAAAATTTTCTGCGCCGCAGGCAATTTTTTAAAAAAACAAGCCATAAAAGGCGTGTTGGCACTTTTTGAAAAAATTTTACCAAAAAATCGCGTTTTTTTGGCGCGCGCTTTCGCCTCAAAATTAGTACATTTTGGCAACGAAGGCGCATTCAAAAAAATTATAGGGTCAGTCAACCGAAAATGAATATCTCAAAAAAGTACATCGGGTGAACTTTTTGGGTCGGCAGGGTGTCGAATCCTTGAGAGAGAGGCGTCTGCCCCCCCCCCCCCCCCCGCCTACCTTCCTAAATTTGCCCCTGCTACGCGGCTATACTTGAATAAGATTGCTCGTTTATCAGAGTTAGGGCAAGTCCCAGAATTTTCCGACTGTCCTGTAACTTCTCGCAAATGAATCGTTGTTACAGAAACATTAGCGAAGTATAAATTTATGATAGTATCAAACTTTAAGAAATAACTTTATGAAATTAATACGACCACTCATTATGCGTAAATTCAATTTTGAATGATTTTGTTGTTCGGGACATTTCGCCACGCATGAATTATTGTTGTTAAATTTTCAACATCAAGCACAAGACTGCTCGTATATCAGGGCAACGCCCTGAATGTTCTGACTGCCTTTTAAACCATATCGAATATTTTTTGGGGAAAAAAATTGGAAAAACTTTTGGACAAAATTAAAGATCAAGTGTGAAAATATGGGTCATACAAAATTAATGACCAATTAGCTAGCCTCAATTTCTGTTTGGAAAGATTTTGTTGATCAGGATAGTTCTCCACGCAGAAATAGTTCGCGTTACTTTTTCAGAACTATGAATAAAATCTACAAAGCGCGTCAAAATTAATCAAGAGCATGGCCAAATTGGAAGTTTTCAAACTCCCAAAACTTTGCGAAAACGGTTAGAGGTAAAAAAAATTTTTAAATGTGGTTTTAGGGAAACAATACCTTCAATGAGGCTCAAAATTTTTGTTAAAAACTATTTCGACCGCCGAAAATTAACTGCATAAAAACAACCACAACAAGCATAAATATTCCGTTTTCTTCGAAAGTCGGAACAATTCTTTAACTAGCTGTTCCAGCGTAAAGGCAGGTGAGTATATTGATGTGCGCTATTTTTCTGTGAACACGAAGATACAGGGATTCATCCCCCAATTCAGTAGTCTTGAAAACTGGTATGAGTAAAAAAATACATCTTCAATTTCGGAAAACAAGTAATGATGAAATTATATAGCGAGTTAATGGAACCTGATCTAAACTATATTTTATGATTGGATAAATTAAATGTTTTACCAATGTAAAGTATTTAATATTAACCAATCACGATCCATCTAACTAACAACCCACTTATTTGTAAGTGCTGAAGTTACTTGTAATTTCAGCACCAGAGAGATTTGAATTTAACTTAGAAATTAGTTGGACTCTCCCGAGCACTTCAGCAGCCGCAGTAAACCAGTATACCCTAGATCTATTGAGCCTAGCAGAGACTAGTTAAACAACCTGAGACTAGATAGTATAAGAGTAAGATTAGGATCGGTATTAGACTAAGAAGTTGCACGAATCTATCCGGCCGAAAATAAGATAGCGTGACGAGCAGACGGTGTACCCTATCCGAAATTACTCTATGAGTTACACTTCGGTCCTAACTCATCTGGTGCGACCATAAGTCTCGAACAAGACCTTACTAGATTAGAATTAACCAAAAATAGATTAGAAATTAGACAAAAACATTTACAAAATGTTATACGACAATAATTTAATTGAAATGTCTCTCCGACTCAATAGATCAGAGCCAATATTCCGAACCATAACAGAACTACCCGGAATTGGAAGAAGACCTCGAACCAAAGACGACATACGACAAAGTAGAAACTTGCCGTATAGTTATATGATAGTTCGGCAAAAGCCAGAACAAACTTTTATATTTCGAATACTACTTGCAATGAATTTAGATTTCCATTTGCAAACATAAAACCTTGAAGTTACTCTTCAAAATCATTACAGGCGCTAAACAAAATTAATATTATACAATAACGATTGATAAAAAGATCTAAGATCGTTTTCCTAAAATTCTGCAGTAATATACAAAACATGTTTGAAAAATATTTATTGGAAAAAAAAAAAAAAATTAGTAGCATGACAATAAATGGTTAGTAATCATAAATCATCCTGTTGTTCCAGCTCCATCATCTAAAACATAACAGCAATCATAAACCCACTAATATCATCAAAACACTAAATTTTTCCTTTACACACATTTAAAATTTTATTAAAACTTAAATTCACTTAATTTTAAAACCAGATCATCAAGGCTTATCCTTGGATCTTAAATCATTTTCTACTTAATTAAAATTTAAATTTGATCATCAAGGCTTATCCTTGGATCAAACAGAACAACTTTGTTCTCCCCCACCCACTTAATTAGTGTCTAACGACCTCAAACGTCGATTCACTACCCAACCCTTTCTAAAGACCTAAGACTAATAGAAATTTTTAAACAAAACTAATCATTCAAATTAGGATAAACAGTGAAGAACTTCGGTTATTCATCCTTCACTTGACCCCCCCTCTTACCAGACCCAGGATAAATCTTAGACTTAGTAAGTTTAAAATAGTATCTAACGAACTACTCGCGTTCTAATTATACCTGAACCTTGTGGATCGATTTACTATTCTCCAACCCTTGAACACAATCACTACCCCTAAGTAAGATTAAGTAAGTTAACACCTTAGCTTATACTAGTCACGAGAAAGTAAAAATCATTCTTCGGAATCGATATACTTTTCTCTCCAACCCTGAACAAATAGACCCAGGTTAAGCTAACCAAAAAATCGTAAAGAACTAACAGTTTAGGAAAATAGAAATCATTTAACAACCCTTTGCATACGTCATTCTAAACCTTATGTCATTTAAAAACCTAGGAAATAAACAAACAATCGTTTTACACAATTGTCAAATAGATAACAAAAAATACGACCTTGTAATCACACCTCATACACAAACAGTTGGATACATTCGCACAAAACGACAAACACTAAAGAGGAAAATAATAACTAAACAAAGACAAATAACACGAAAAAGATTTTCAAAAAATCGAAACGCATTTTCAGAATCAGAAACCAACAGTTTAGACGAACTTTACAAACTAAAAGAATCAATAGATAAAAATTACCCACTTCACGATCAATTATATTTCTCTGACTCAGAAACAACTTCAAATTCATCACAAAGAGGAAAAAGAAGAATAAAAAAGCAGTACAAACACAAACCAGTACATTTATACAATTGGAATCAACCAATTCGACACATTAATAATTACATATTAACAGTCATCGAACGAAAAAATGAGCTCAACGCACACTCCAGGTGAAGAAACTCCAGATGATGATGAAATCTTTCCTTTTATAATAGATGCAGATACCGATAGAGGACAACACATATTTTGTCAAAATTTACTCGTAAATTTATTTGAACCCGGAATTAGTCCATGTAAAACAGAGTTCCCCGATGTAAAAATCAAAAGACAAATCATAGATCACTATCTAAAAGATATATGCAACATAACACAACAGTATGGAATCTACTCTATAGAATTCACTTCCCCAAACCATAATAATAGAACATATACTATTCAAACAGACGATCTTGATTTAGAATTTTCAAAAGTTTTTTCAGAATATATAAAAAGCATCCAATACCATAACTCACAAAGAGCAAACTCCATATTCACCAATGAAGTTTTCGCAATAATATATAGTTATATTTCAATATTAGAAAACGAAATCCCAATAACAAATGTCTCACCGACAGAAACATCTAAACATTTAAGAGTACGACATGAAATCACACTACTCTCTAGTTATTTAAACATCATTAAAGAAAATTTCACGAAAGACGACGTTTCACAACATACAAAACACGATTTACAAAAAATCTTGGCATGGTTCATAATAGATTATTTCACACATAATATTGATTTAATTGCACAAGCAAGAAAAAATTTTAGACCCCAAAACTCGAACGATGATACCGCTATCACAGAACAATCAGATTATGTTTGGGACCCCGAATGGTCTCATCCCGCATTTATAAGCTTCCCACAATCAATCTCAAGTCAAGCAATAAGTACGATATCTTACATAAGAGACTATGTAAGAGTAATACCGTTAACAATTGATGCAACACCATTAAACTATAATACATTTTTACCCGATACACAAAATAATAGTTTAAACTCTACAGTTATACACAATGAAAACCTCAATGGAACTAGGAATCTTACTCAACAAGATATACAGACACCATCACACTTCATAAATGAAGAAATTGTACACACAACAACTACACAACAAAGTATTTCACCAATACGCCCAAATTTAACAACACCAAGAAATACAAATCCTTCACAAACACAGGTAACCTTACAATCAACCGTTAAACCTTCGGTTGCCCCTAAATATTCACACATGGATTACCAAACATACAGACCCATGACAATACCATCAAAAACACGCAAAACATTCACTAGAAACAACTTTGCAGACCATAATTATAATTATACACATCCATCAAAAACATATAATCAACCACAAAGAAATTTTAACCAATATACAAGATCTCGAAATTGGGATAACCCAATGACCCAACCTAATTCAACAAATTTCCAAACAAATCCTCCACGGGATCATAGTGAAAATTACCCATTTTTTCAACAAAATAAAAATAAAAAACAAACATCTTATCAAATGGATTATTTATCCTCAGATGATGATTTTTTACAACCAGATATATTTGCACAAAATACTCAAGAATATCGTAGACAAGGAATACAAAAAACACGTACAAATCATAGGAATTTTTCTCCACAACCAATAGATGCACAACATCAACAACCAATTCAACAACAAAATCCAATTAATACACAATCTTTTCAACCAATTCAACAACAAAATCCAATGACTGCACACTCGTATCAACCATTACAAATGCAAAATGAAATACCACTCCCATATTATCTTCAACAACATGAAATAACAAGAAACCAACTTTCAAATTTTTCTCAAATGCCAAATGCAGCAGAATCATTACAAATGACAATGAATCCATACCTTATGGGTGGATCATCAATAACATCAAACAAACCTTTAATGGTTTTCACAGGAACAGACCCTGAATATTCTGTAGAAGATTATTTAAATGCAGTAACAGCAAACCTGATTTTAAACATTGGACCTGAACCAATTAATACGCCACTACATCAAAACTGGATACATCGACGCACAGCGTTGATACAAACAACCTTAGATGGCGCAGCCCAAAAATGGTTTTCAGTACTACCTCTAGAAATAAAATCAAACTGGAAAAGATTTACACAAGAATTTTCAAAAATGTTTGACTCCGAAAGAAACAAACAACAACAAAGAGTTTTATGTAATGAAATTCGCAGATTACCAAACGAAACCATCAAGCAAATAGCAGTACGAATCGAAACACTAGTTCGAAAAGCATACTCACTAAATACACATGACTATAAAAACACAAAGATGACAGAAATCTTAATGATGACCTTAACACCACAATTAAGGAAAATAGCAATAAAAAAGAGAGCATCCCATCCTTCTTCAATTCGAGAACCCGATTTAGATTTTCGAAAACTAGTAGACAAATTAGAACAAGCAGAAATCACGATGAAACTAGAAGAAACGGAAAATCTGAAATTACAATACGTTAACAAAATTGAAACGACTCCCACTAATATTAATAATATACAGGAATCAGAAACAGACCTCGTTGAAAAAATCACTGAAATACTCAATATTTACGAAAAGAACCCGAACTTTAAAGGCAAACCATCTTTCAAAAAATGGTGTAATTATTGCCGACGATACGGACATAGTATTTCCGAATGTAGACAAAAACAGCAAGATAGTCAAAATAAACCTCAAAAATACAAAGAACCAAATAAATCATTCTATCAATACATGAAAAAAGATCAAAATCTACCAAACAAAAATGTATACAGCAACAACAGTTCAGGAAAGCCACTTCCGAACAATACAAGTTATACAAGAAACCAATCCCCATATAACTCAAGTTATAGAGGAAGATCACCAGAACGAAGAAATACACAAAATTCATCACAAAATCACTACAATAGACCAAATAGTAGAAATAACTACTCCAGATCAAATTCAAATACACAACGATTTGTTTCTAGATCTAATTCCCAATCAAGAAATAACTACTATCCAAACAACCAATCACGAAATTCATCATACAATAGGAATAGAAACTACTCCTATAATCGAAATAGAAGTTATTCAAACAACCGAAATCAGAATTACCCGAATACTCGATCAAGGAATAACTCATATAATAGATCGAACTATAACAGACCAAACAGCAATTATCAAAACAGATCGCGAAATAATTCACAAAATCGACACCCAAGTTATAATAATCGTTATAGAAATTATTCCCAATCACCACACCGAAATAATAATAACTATAATAATTCTAATAATCGCCACAGAAGTAGTACACCTAAACATCAAAGACAAATCAATCAAGTACAATCTAATCCAGAAACAACATCAGACCCTCCAGGTATTGATGACACAGTAACTGATACGTTACAACTCAATCAAATAAACTGTACATCATCAGATTCAGAAAGTGATACTGAAAACACTCTTGCTATCAATATGATAAAAGTCGAAAATGACTATGAATCTGTCATATATGAACAACCCTTTCCATCACATATATATGAAAATCAATCAGAATTTCTTCAAAATTATTACACTACACCCATAAATTCCACACCAACGACACAAGAAACAAATAAGATTAACACTACAAATCAAACCAATAAAAATACCAAAACAAAATGCTTGAATACAAACCACATTTATCAAAATATACAAAAAGAACAACCCAAAGAAAAAATTTGGACAATACCATTTCTCTTAGAAAGCCCAAGAAATAAAGAATTTCAACCACCAGACCTTGAAATAGATTTTTTAATTGATTCAGGAGCAGAATCAAACATAATAAACATCCCCACATGGAATGAAATAAAATCCTTACACCCAAAGCTAACACCTCTTGAAACCTCCAGCAAACTAGCAACAGCACAAGGATCAACACTGATAAACTACGGAAAAATCCAATTATTTCTCCTCCCTACCAGAACAATGGAGCAAAGCAAAATTTTAAATAAGCCATTTAAACAAATATTCCATATCACTGATATTAAATATAATATCATTGGAATACCATTTATTTCAAAGTATATACCAACAATTAACATACTAAATAGTAAAATATTAATCAAAGATAAATATACAAAAACAAAAGAAACATCCCTAACATTTTTTCAAAGATTAAATAAACAACCACCATTCTTTTCAAAATTCTATCCAATATATAACCAACAAAGAAAACACCTGAAACCACTATCAGGAAACATCTATAATTTTTCAATCAAACAAGTTCACCAATATGATAAAGAACAAAACAAACAAAAATTTTATATGTCAGATTTTGAATTCAAACCTATTCATAAATTTTTTAAAATCACAATCTCTTCAATAAAATATTTGAAAAATTCGAATTCAGATATTATTTCCTTACATGTTTATAACAACACACCTTACCAAGTAACATTACCTTTAGGACTTTTAGGATATTGTGAAACCAACGCTACAATATCACCAATACACGAAAAAGCCTATCGCGTAAATAATATACTCCAATTACTAGATATTTGTCAATCTACAATTCTTAATGAAGAATGATCTATAAATAATATAATAAGTAACGAAAACAGAAATACGGATTATTTCACAAAAACTCCATATTTCAAACCTACATTCAATATAAGTAACTACACAGAGGACCAACAAAAATTTTTAACAATGTTTAATTTCCAACATTCACAAATAACACAAGACGAATTTGAAAAGTTAGCCAAACAGCTAATAAAATATTCATCAGTCTATGCAACATCAAAATTCGATGTTGGCAAAATCAGTTCATCACTACATCTCCCATTAAAACCAGACGCAGTTTTCAAAAAACAGAGAGCAAGTAAAGTACCAATTCACTTACATGATAAAGTAAACAGATTACTCGATATTTTAGAACAGTACAATATTATATCACCAGTTAATAAAGAAGAACAACCAAAAGGCAACACATTCATCAACCCCGTTATCATTCTAGCCAAAGGAGAATCATTAAAAATCGTTCTCGATGCTAGATACCTCAATTCACTTATAGACGAATCAAAATGTAATTGGCCCATTGAACCAATACAAGTTATTTTAACAAAAATAAACGGCAAATACTTTACAACCGCCGATATGAATAGTGCATATAATCAAATGCCACTAGATGAACAATCACGACGTTTAACACAATTTGTTATCGGAAACCAACAATATGAATTCAACCGCTTATTCTATGGAATATCCATAGGACCAGCAGCATTTTCAGCTTTTATGAGCAAAATTTTTAGACCACTGATACTCAAGAAAAACGCAATCACCTATTTAGACGATGTTTTTATGCAATCACAAACAAAAGACGAAATGTTCAATGTTTTAGAAAAATATCACCAAATACTTCAGAACGAAAATCTGAAGGCCGCCCCCGATAAATCACACTTCTTTTTGACAAGAGTTAAATTCTTAGGACATAACATAGAAAGAAAAACAATCACTCCACTGAAATCACGCATTGACGCTATTCAAAAACTTCAACCACCAACAAATAAAAAGAAAATCCAAGAATTCCTTGGAATGTTAAACTTTTTAAGTAAATATGTTTATAAAATGCAATTATATCTACGACCATTTTACAACATCCTTAGACAACAAAATAATTTTGAATGGAATACAGAACATCAAACACGATTCGATGAAATAAAGAAACTTTTAACTGAACAAATTTCAAACACAATTCCAGATCCTGATCAACCATTTTATGCAATGTGCGATGCTTCGAACTTTGGCATCGGTGCAGCACTATTACAATCACATAATGGTACAAATAAAATGAACCTCATATCAGCAAATTCTCGATTATTCACTCAAGCAGAGCTACGACTCTCAACTCTAATGAGAGAATGTACAGCCATAATATATACACTGACAGAATATGAATTTCTGATACTTGGATCAAAACATCCAACAGTTCTATTCACAGACCATAAACCAATCATCTTTCTCTTTACACAAAAATCTAACCCAAACCACCGAGTTTACAGATTTCAACTAATTCTAATGAAATTTCCAAACTTACATATAGTTTGGACTGCAGGAAAAAATCTTGCATTACCAGACACCTTAAGTCGAAATACACCACCTGAATTACTTACACGAAAAACAACAGTTGAAATACCCAAAAACATAAAATTCTACCTTGCAGAAAACGAAACATCACCCCGATTAGAATGCAAATATGCAGTAAAAACTGATATTGAACAATCACAAATAAATAATTTACAACATTTCCCACTTTATTTAGATTGTCAAAATAATCATTATGAAGTTGATCTACTTGGAACATCAACTTTCAAACCAATCCCATATTCTCAATGGATAAGAAATAACACCCAACAAAAACGAACAAAACAACACCCGCCTAAAAAAGACCATTTTCCACTAATTGAAAAAGAAGATTTAACTGATAAAATAAATTTATCAGGACCACAAACAAATGATTCAAAATACACAATAAATCAAGTTTTTGACCTTCACGACCCACTTGATACAATACCCTTATCTACATTAGAAATCGAAAACATTTTTCTCCCCCCAACAGAAACAATTACAATTTCAACACTGAAACAATATCAAAACCTTGACCCAGTAATTCGACAACTGAAATCATGGCACAAATATAAAACTAAACCTATCAAAGCAGATTCAACCATTTTAGGAAATAAAACACTCCTCCGATATTTTCGAAAATTCAATAATACAACAATTAACGAAAACACAGACCTTCTAGAATACAAATTAAATGAATCTACAGTTCCATGTCTCCCTTTAAGTATGATTCTTATAGCTTTTAATATTTCACATACACAAAATATTAAAGGACACTCTGGATCAGAAAAAACATATTCAAATTTTATACAAAATTTTTACTTTCCAAATGCACCAATTTGGATAAAAGTACTATGCAATGATTGTATAGTATGTCAACTGAATAAACCTTACCCAAATCAAAAACAAATAGCACAAAAACAAGATTTTAAAGGACAAAGTTTGTACTTTAATCACCGTATCTCATTTGATACTAAAGGACCAATTTCACCCTCATCAGAAGGAAACTCCTACATTATGGTAATTGTTGACGCATTCACACACTATGTAGCACTTAACCCAGTACCACATTGTAATGCTTATTACGCATACACAACACTCTATGAACACTGGATAGCAAAATTTGGACTACCAGAAATTTTAGTCACAGACAATGGTACAGAATTCATAAATAATGAAATAATAACACTATGTCATTTATACAACATTAAACACAAACCACGTACATCTCATGCACCTTGGACAAACGGCTTAGTCGAAGGTATGAACCGTTCACTACAAGAATATCTTAGATGTATCATCAACGGAAATGATACAAAATATACCGAATGGTCAGCAGATGTAAAATTATTTCCCTTAGCATATAATTCACAAATAACGACAACTTTAGGAATGTCACCATACGAAATGGTTTTTAACCAAAAGCCACGCAAACCAATAATGTTTACAGCAAATTCTCATAAAAACGCACAAGGTTATTGTCAACCAAATAAAGACTCAATTTGTTATAACCTACCTTTACATACACACGATGAAGATCATTTTCATCACCCACAAATTCTTAAACTAGCCTCCGGTACACACACCGAATGGATTTTAAATAGAGATAAGAAACACAATGAAATTTACCAAAAAATAACGAAAAAGTTATTACAAAGACAAAACATAAATGAACAAATCAATTCACGTTTTACACCAGCCTCCGATTTAAAAATTGGAACATTTGTTTTAATACCTAATTTTAATATTCAAAAAGGAATTTCTAAAAAATTACAACCCCTACGAAAAGGACCCTACCAAATAATTACAAAACCCACTGATGTCACATATAAAATTACCGACTCAAACAAAAAAGAAATCGTTCAACATCGAAACAACCTATTACCTTATTACCCAAAAGAATACGCACTCCGCGAATTAACTCAATTATATTCTTTCACAGGATTAAAAATCATTCAAAATGAACCACATCTGAAAAACACAGAACAAAATGATAACCCCACCGAAAATCAAAACACAAAACCAACCGCCACCAAAAACAATACACAAAACCATAAAGAATCTCCAAAACAAAGAAAAAATAGAAAAATGACCGAACAAATAATACCCCAAGAAGAAATAGACAAATCTGAACATAGAAAAACAACAAGACTCCGAAATCAACCACGTAAAAACTACAAAATGTTCATCCCCCAATGTAAAATATTAAAGAAAGTAGAATTTAAAAAGTAATTTTAGGATTTTATACTTCACAATCTTGAAACCCCCGTAACATTTTTCATTTCAATTTTTCAAAATAACATGCTCACAAGTACGCAATAATTCTAGTTCAAAATAGACCAATAGGATTCATCCAATCCGCCACTTTCTCTAACTCAAACTAAGATCAATTAGACGAATAATCTAGAACTCCAGGCACATCTCTAACTATAACTTTACAACCTCCAGGTCAAAAATAAGCAAACCACTCCAACTTGACAGCTAAAATAAATATCACCATAATACCGTACCCCTCCCTTATCTAATAACCCAAAGATCAACAATATTTCCCCAACTCAGACCACGAATACCCCCAAAACAAATTTGATAACTTAGCCTAAAGTAACAAAATGAAGATTTTAATTAGCCTAAAGTATAAAAATCTCACCATACCCCGGATCATTTGACAAACAAAAATAAAGAAAAAGACGACCTCCCAGTCACCATGAAAATTGCCCCCAACAATTTTTTACAAAACTCAACCCACTTGTCAAAAAACTAATAAATAATTCGACCACACTAGAAAATCGCCTCAAACAGCAAAAAATATACGACCAAGAGATCATTTCTTAAATGCTCTTCTCTCAAACAGTTGCTCAAATACTTATAAATTTTAAACATTTTTTTTCAATACTTGAAGCCTTTATAATATTTCTTTTTGATATACTTGAATCTTTTCTAATAATCCTAATCATTTTTTGTAACATTTTTTTAATTTTCTATACAATACTCGAACTATTCCTCCAACTTTCCAAAACCCTTGAATATATCCACAGGTACGATTTTAACAACTTGTCTAAATGATACGAACAATTTTCAGTAGAACCGATATTTTTTTATTATTTGTAATTTTCATAGCATTCTTATCATCCCTCATTTTGACCATCTGTAAATGTATAAAGAAAGCAATCCTCACATTTGCCCTAGCAACAGTCCTTCTAATTCTTTTTTTGGAAGAATATTACAATAAACACAAAATTTCTCACTAAAGTAACAATTCAAAAATCCATCAAAAATTGCTACCCAACAGTCACAAAATCAGTCTTCACCGACATCATCCCAAGATAATCCAACACCACCTTCAACTACTCAAAATCCTCAAACATCTACACGAATTTCTTTTCAAGACAATCCATACACTTTTGAAGAACGGCACGCTCGTTTATCTGAACCACTAGAACCAGTTCAACGACAAGCATCTCTAAGTGAACCAACATATAATCTTTACCCAACACTACCACAAGAACTAATCAGAATACGAAACCTTAGTCAAAACCAAAACACAACAGAAATCAATAGACAAATTATACATCCTCGACGAAATAGAAATTTTCAAACTCCCCGAGTTCATTTTGATATACCTCAATCCCCATCACAAACCACTCCAGAAAACACCACTGGTATCACACCAGAAACTCCTACACTTTTTTCACAACGTAGCACCTCAAGCTTACCATCAGATTACTTAGGTTCAACACCAACATCTGAACAAATACGTGAAAATCCTTTTAACCCCCCAAACCTAACATCACGACTGCCATATTGGACTACACATTCATTTACACAAGGTGAACCAAATTTAGTCAATGACCCCATAGATATTTCTACGGATACAACAACATCCTCATCACTTCCAGAAACATTATCACTACCATCAACACCATCAATAAGCCAATTTTCACCACCACCCTTTAACTTAAACTTTCCAAATAATCTCGACGCCAGATATCGAGAACAATCATCCATAAATATTCCTTTAAGATTAGATTGGAATACATTCACAGCACCTCCACCATTATTTGGACAGCATCAAGAAAGTAACCGCCTTCATAACTGGGCACTTAATAGATTACAATATCGCCAAGATATTCACAACGATATCCGTGATCACAATATTCAAATACTCCAACAAAACAGTTTACAATTAAAGTTTGAAATCACAGTTAAATTAAACAATATTACACAACATCCCTACCCATTAAATCCACCTAACATAACAGCTCAATCACTACCACCACCGTTTATAACTACTGAAGTAATATATAAATACGACAGATACACCAAAAACACAATTGGTTACATTACATTTTATAATCCATACTCAGGATTATCATACACATGTATATTCTAAAATTATTAATTTTTCTTCAACTCCCTTTTCTAGTAATCTCAAATCAAAACATAAACCCTTCTCCTCGTACAGGACCACAAGATTTATTAGTAACACATTACGATTGTGAAGAAAATGAACAAAAAACACTACACAAATATGCAATAAATCAAGTATCACAATGTGAAACAGAACCACAAGCTATAGAAACCACAGATATAATAGCAACACTCTATTCAAAAGCCCGAGCAACAACAGTTACAGGTTATAAATTCACAGCGACATTTTCCGAAAAGAAAGTACATTGTTCACAAGTCTCCAACGGCAACAAAAACCGACTTGACCATGAATCATTCTATCAAAGTAATATAGAACGTCTTTTACATCTCAATCCCGACGATTGTAAAAATGAATTACTTAGACTAAACATCACACAAAATAAAAATTCCCAAAGAAAATTAGTTAATTTTCAAGTTTTTTCAGACTCTGTACACCAATCACAACTTGAAAGACACCAAGGACATATAAAACTAGACGAAAAATACCCGTATAACGGCGCACACGGACGATTAACCTATGACCTACACGATAAACATTGGATACCACACATTGGTATAAATGACCCATCAAACTGCAAAGCAGACACAAAAAATAAAGGATACCAAGAAATAATGTTTTTCGATTGGAAAATACAACTCGAAAAAATACAACTCACACGAGATTTATCTGATAATACAATGATCTATCAAGGAATCCGACTACCTTGTAAAAATGATCAAGGATATTGCGACCCTACAACAAGAACACAAGCAACAATTGTTTGGTTCCCCGAAGATACATGTACAACATTTCAAGTAGCAAAAATACACGCTCGTATGATAAAATTTCACGAAAAATATTTCATACAATCAATTCCTTATGAACAAGTCCATCCATCACGCAAACTAAGTTCCGATTTTAGAAACATAGACAATATAGAAAATAAATTGACACGATTTCAAATATATCAAGAAACAGAACTTGCATGTAAATACAGGAATCCACTTCACAGAACACAATACTCTGAAATATTAGTTGAATACGAAAAAGGATTCGACATGACCACTGGAAAAGTAAAAATCGACCCATATGCCACAGGTCATCCTCTAAACGAAGGAACATCCTATATACCAGTTAATTTTGAAAAAAGCAACGGACAACCTGGTGGACATCTAAAACCTTATGACACCAGAAGCACACGCTTACAAGAATTATCACTAATGAATACTACATATTTCGGTAATATCCACTATGATATTCATTTGGATATGAAACTAGACTATACAATTAGCCGCATTTTTCAAGAAATGTCACTCTCCGAATTAGAAACACTACACCAACTATGCGAATTAGAACGAACACAAATATTACAATCACTTGCACTAGCAGTATTAAAAATACCCTACGCAGGATACTTACTATCAGGAAATAGATCAAATTTTTTAGACTACGAAGGAAACATCTTATGGTTTTATACTTGTACTAAAAAAGTATCACCACTATACGTTTTTGAAGATAAACGATGTTATAAAAGAATCCCTATCTTTTATAAGAATAAAGTACATTTCGTGGATACACTTTCACGAAGAACCTATTTCTGGGATACCGCAGTCCCATGTGGATCAGAAAACAGCCACAATGTAGTACAACTAAACCCTGATGAAAATAAATATTATCTTCTCACACCATATCCCACATTAATGCAATCACTCAAAAAATTTTCACCAGAAAGCATTCGCGCTATCGCTCGAAACCCAAATATAGACTTACAATCAATAGGAATCTATTCAAAATCAGATATTCAACATCACATTAGAACACAACAATTCCAAGAATTATTAACACAAATGGACACTATACAAAGACAATCAATAGACCAAAATTTACGCAAACTTGCAGAAACCGCAGGATTTGCCGATATC
Organism: Symsagittifera roscoffensis; assembly: GCF_963678635.1. Classification (NCBI taxonomy): domain Eukaryota; kingdom Metazoa; phylum Xenacoelomorpha; order Acoela; family Convolutidae; genus Symsagittifera; species Symsagittifera roscoffensis. The sequence goes on along the minus strand of NC_087066.1, from coordinate 13,079,165 downwards.
TACACACAAGACTATAGCGGATATTTTAAAGACATTAAAGATTATATATATCTAAACGGTGAAAAATACCGTCCCCAAGATATATCACCTATCAATATTTTTAGCTTTGTTACACTCAAGAATGAAATTCTTGATTTTCTAGGATGGCCCTACTACATCTTAGAAAAATTGACTATTTTATACGCAATGTTTAACTTTATTGGATTTCTTTTCTCACTCTTAAAAGGAATCTACAATACATGTGCTATACACACACAAGTAAACAGACAAGCAAGCGTAGCACGCATACTCTTTGCAGGATTTTTTGGAATCTTTTCTACATCTATAAACAAAATTCTTTTAGACGCACAAATAAAAGAATATAACACAAGAATAACAACACGACAAAATACATACGACGAAGAACATAACAATGTAGACATAACGCCAACGGCACCACAATTACCACCCCTACCAAATAACCATCCACTATCCCTAGTCCCACGAAATTTTCGAAATTTAGCCATCACACATAACCCAAATTTTCGACTCACCACATCACAAAGTCCCATTCAACATATAATGACACACCAGCCACAAGATGATAATACTTATGAACAAATTATTGAACAACCCCATACCACCGCTTTTCAGTCTCAAAATAATCATTTTTTTAGCCCACGATGAGCCGCCAACTTGGATCACTACACCGATCAAATTCCCACCCAACCAATCTTACCTCTACATTCCCAATAATACCACTTTTTGCTTTCCCGCCACCCGATTTTCCATCTAGCAATGTAACATCAGGCATGAATTCCGACACTAATTCACACATCTCAGTTTTATATTCCATCTCACAGCTAAATAACCCGAATATTGAAACCCCCGATGAATTTGCCGACTCAGAACCATCCCCATCCAATAATTTTCATAACCCTTCTAATTTTTCTCAACCCCCTTTTCAACCCATATTACCCAATAACCCTGACCCAATCACCCCCACACCCTCTTATGCTTCCCAAGTTACCCCAACCTATTCCTCATACCATTCTGACCGATCATCTCATTCTCCAGACACCCCCCGAATCTCCCCAGAGCTAGAAAATTTTATTACCCTCCAACAACAACCCTACCACCTAAACACCCCGACCATAAACCAAATCTCCTCCACTACAAATTCATCCAATCCCCCTACACCCTCTTCAATTTATACTGAATCATTAACACCATCATCCACATCCACTATATCTTCACTAAACACTAACAGAGCTTACCGCACTTTTAAAAGAAAATTCCCCAACCATCCTTTCCCAGCAAAACCAGGAACAGCCCGTGAATACATCAACCACCCCCAGCATACTAACACTAAAGAATTTTTAGCTATCACTTTACCCTCGTTTCCACAATACACCTTAAACACCCCTCACGACGCTAACGAAACACGCAACTTTGTAGATGAATACGTTTTAATGCCCACTCTCTCTTGGACCTCATACTATCATTTCACTAACCCTCTTTGCTTACCTTTATCCAGCACTTCCATCGATATAGACCGAAACAAAGACATGCTATATCAACTAACTACACCACTAACCGCTAGACAGTTTACTTACGTTGGATATAAAAAATCACTAAAAATACACACTGCACCTAGAGCTAATGAATATACACTAGAATACTACGATCACAACATCATTAGAGCTAACCAAGATCAATTCTTAGACGACGATCGCTTCGCTAATCCACAAATCACCGAGAAATTTTTCATCAAGACACCATATGTATTTACACTAAACATCTTCGACCGAAAGTTTGATCACATTATTTCAGAAGCACTAACAAACACACAAGCATACGAAAGTTTTAAAGAACGCTTCCAAATCTTTTCACTAACCTTTCATTTCCTTGCACCACACGAAAGAGATTTACACTGCTCGCACGATATTATGTTGCGAACTAAACAAACACATACATACAGTTACTATCGTTTCATCCAAAATCACTTTGACCTCCACACACCCTCTAGACAACCACACCATCGTTTTCAATTCATCAATTCAAAATACACTTCACCGTATTTCCTAAATTTCACATATTGTATTAAAGACACTAACCTCCATGGTATTCTTCGTAATTATGACCCCATAACCCAAATGTACATTTTCTGCCCCATCACCAAGACCTTCAACGCCGAAGAATCCCGACCCTTCCTTATCCCGCACGAGTTTGTACAGCCTATAGAAATCCCAATTTTAGAATTCATCCACAACACGAAATTTAACCACAAATTATATAACTTAATCCAAAACACACCTTATGAGTTTGCAGTAGGCACTGAAGAACTAACCATTATTAAGGCACTTCAATTGCTTTGGCCACTACTTCAGACTAAAAATATCATCCGCATTCTAGCTAAACTACTAACAACTTCAGAACTAATTCACGACATCTTCCCCCACGGTTTTTTCCCCGACGACTAACAGGTAAGTATGAATTAAATGAATATAACTAACTAATTGAAATATTAAAAAACTCACCATACTTTATTCATGTTTTCTTTAGATTTTTAGCCTTCATCCTAGACCATCTGAAAAATTCACAAAAGAAAAATAAAAAATAGCAAACTTCTTCAAAACTGTTTAAAACCCTATTAAACTTTTGCACCAACAATTAAATAAATATAATACCAATGCAGTAAATTAATTTATAAATTTTCCCCCAACAGCAGTAAATCTAATTATGATGAAAATTTGTATCTTAAAATTCCCCCATAACTAGCAGTAAATTTCCAAATTCTATGCAGTAAATTAATAAAATGCGATTGCAGTACTAACCTTTTGATATTTTTATTCATTTGCACAGAAATTCTATCCACACTCGCACAGCTCGCCCACGAAGAATTGTTTAAAATAATGAATTTCAGTTTCAAGTTTTCACACTCAATAACTCTAACACACGATAACAAGTTTCAAACTTTCCTTTAACCCGGTTGGAAAGGAATCATATACTAAACAAAACTAACCAACGCAGCTTACTAAATACCACAAATCATAGAATAACAGCATGACTAAGAAAAGGAAACCAACGGTACCCAAACCGGATTAACCCAGTTTAAAACTGGATAATTTATTCTTTTGAAGACTATTATAAAGTCTTAGAAAGAAATAATAAAACACAAAAAAGTCGAAAGACAAACCCATACCACAAACAATTTGATTTTTGAAAAAAGGACATAACCAACAAGACATAAATAAAACCACAACAAACCCAACATAAAACATTGTCACATAACAGGACCCCTAACAAACACCGCATGAAATCATACTCCCACTCCTGGCCTAACCCACCAGGAAAGGACGTCCTGAGCATGCTCTATAGCCGGCCTAACCCACCGCGCTACATCCACGCTTTGTGACCACACCTTTATTTTTAATAAGAGCTACTCAAGGGTGAGTAACTCTTCAAAATAACCGAACTAAAACAAAAAGCTTTTGTGAAAACAACTAACTAAAATCATGATTAAAAAATATTAAACTAATAAAAGTTTTATAAAATGTAAAATCACATGATGCAATATATAGATCAGAATACAACACCAAGGACGAACATCAAAAGACAAGACGACCTCACTACACTCGAGAGAGAATAACCAACTACAATCGATATGCCGCTCACAATCACAACTCAAAGGATTTAGAGTACGACTTGACTTCGCAGAAAAGGACTTCATTGAACTAGACCAATGACCACCTCGATGTTCAAGTATACGTACAGATCCGAGTAACCAGGCATCCCCTCCACGCACAATCTCCACGCCATTCCCAAGCTAGATCAGACACAAAAAGAAGTTCTCCCCGAAGAACAGAAAAACCTGACATAGCCAACCATTCTGAAATCAGAATTGATTTTGTTGCAAAGACTCAGTCGTTGTCACAAGAAGAAGCGGAAGAAAATTATGATGTTCGCCAAATACCAACGTCCATCATCCACCCTTGAATTACAGAAGAACTGTTCTAAAAAACTCTGTAAAACCCGGATGGGTGGAACCTGATCTAAACTATATTTTATGATTGGATAAATTAAATGTTTTACCAATGTAAAGTATTTAATATTAACCAATCACGATCCATCTAACTAACAACCCACTTATTTGTAAGTGCTGAAGTTACTTGTAATTTCAGCACCAGAGAGATTTGAATTTAACTTAGAAATTAGTTGGACTCTCCCGAGCACTTCAGCAGCCGCAGTAAACCAGTATACCCTAGATCTATTGAGCCTAGCAGAGACTAGTTAAACAACCTGAGACTAGATAGTATAAGAGTAAGATTAGGATCGGTATTAGACTAAGAAGTTGCACGAATCTATCCGGCCGAAAATAAGATAGCGTGACGAGCAGACGGTGTACCCTATCCGAAATTACTCTATGAGTTACACTTCGGTCCTAACTCATTAAGTTGATTTTAGAAGTGCGCTCGAAATATTGGAATAAATTTGTTGGTTTTTTAGACCGAGAAATAATGGCTTAACACCGGAGTGCTAGACCGTCAAGAAAATTAGTACTCGAATATTGAATTGGATACAAAAAGTAAAAATGCGAACAATTTAAATACAGAATGAAACTGATTGAAAACAATTTCAGTCAGTCGTATTTCCTTCGTCTCTAGATCTCGTTGTGTTCGTTCGCACGACTACCCGCGCTCTTCGGACTCTTCGGGCTTCCCGAACTGGGGTTATCGCTCGTACTAGCAAGACTACGTTTCACGAAGCTGTCGTTGTCGTTTACACTTCTTAGCCGTCGCGTTTCGGCTATTTGGGGAATCTGCCACCAGAGCAAGAAACACAAGATAAGTGCAGCTATTACTTGGCACACACCGCAGACCAAAAAAGGATATTTAGGGTCCACCTCGTACAGTGCAGTGCCACCGGAATAACCAATTGTGCGTAGCGTGAATATGAAAACAGTCGAAATCGAGATGAACCGACGAGCGATTCGGGGACTTGGCACGAGTAGATTAAACCCTGGCATTTGCGACGAAGTTCGCATCGCGTTGAACAACTCGCACACGAATATCACACATGACCATCCTATGGGGTAATTGATATAAGGCAACAACGCTATTACACCAATTAGCGCATTTCCAAAAATCACACAAGTAAAGTTGTCAATTCTGATCAGGGAAACTAAACAAAATACTGGAATGACTAGGATCTGGGGCAGAACAATTGTCAACGCTGCTTCTTTAGGAGTGAATCCCCAAGTATCTTTCAAGTATTTCGTTCCACAGAGAATTATAACCGCCAAACTCATTCCGGCAACTTCCGAGAAAAACAGGTAGAGCCAGGCAGCCAAACTCGCCTTTGAAATATCCTTCCATAAGAGGTGAAGTTTACCGGACGAGTCCATCTGTCGTGTTTGGGAAATACTGGTTAATATTGACGCCACAGATGTGACACTCAAGTGTCGGCTTCGTTTGTCCGAGTGGCGTCGGATCTCCTCGGGAGGCCATTCTCGCTCTTCCTCTTCGTCGTCGGCGTCGTTTTGACTCGCATGTCGGCTAAATGGCTCGTCGTCTAAGGCCGAGTAGGATGTGTTTAGTCTGGTGTCTGATGCGTAGATGAGAAGATCTCCCTCGTTCTCAAGCTGAAGTTAAATTCAATATCTTGACGAGCATTTTTTTTTTCAATTTCTTACTCCTTTCTACTTTTCTTTGTCGTGGTTGAAATTGTTCGTACAAGCTCTCCCAGACACTTTTTTATATAAATCTTTTTATTTAAAAAAATGGAAAAAAAATGGCCAAAAAACCTTTTTAGCCATTTGGTGGGGTTTTTACCTATCAAAATGCCGTTTTTTTTGTTGCGCGCTCTGATCCTTCATCAAATTTATTACAAATTGAGTGCACTAAAATTAGATCTCGTCAATGGGCTAACCCTACAAGTGGTGAGGGTGTTGAGTCTTAGAGGGAGAGGGCGGTTTTTGAATCAGCTTACATCGCTCTGTGCCGCGTGTTCCTCGATCCTCCTGGCAGCTCTTCTAGCCGCCCGTTTGCTCCTCTCCTTCATCTTGGTGTGGGTGAACATGCCCACTGTTGTCAGAGTCACAAATGCATACGCACCACAGATCCACACGACCAGCCCATCCCACCTGCAACAAAACCAAAGGCTAAGGGGGTCAGTGTTTAAGTTCTGAAAAAAGTACACCCGAAAGTTTTTTTCAGCATTTTTACCCTTCAATGAAACATTTTTGCGAGATATTTTCAACGATTGATGTTTAAAACATTTAAAATACTTCATTATTTGACTTCTGAGGAAGGATTAAGAATGTGGAAACTCTGTAACCTTCAGTCTAGATGAGTTGTACAATTTGTAAAAACAGTTTTAGATGGTTTTGTTATTCTTTTCGTAGCACTTTTTTTCCAGTTTTCCTCTTTGATTTTTTTCCAATTTAGTAAAGTTTATTTTAAAAAAATTTATGTTTTAAACTGCAATACATCGTGAGCCCAATTAAAAGCCCAATGTAAAATGAACTAACCCGTAGTGTTGGTAGAAGACAGTGGTGGCGAGTAGTTCCACTGCATGCACTGCACTCTTGCCCACAGTGAAGCAGTTGGAGAGGAACTTGGTGTCGTCCTCCCGCTTGGTGATGGTGAGAGCACGCGCCACTGTACTCCCACAGCTGAACGTCAACAACACCATACACACCCCGATCCACGTACCTACAAGCGATAAACGACAACAGAGAGCTCTTCTTATTCATCTTGATTCTTGTAATAAATTTGAATCTTAAGCCCATTATGCATCATTTTTGAGTTAACCCAACCCAGAACTGGCGGATTTTTGATTTGAATTCATCAGGTTAGTTTTTAGTCGGCAAAACCACTGAAATTTCATTTGAGCAGGTTAATTTTGAAAACGTGAAGTTGTTCTAACCAATCTACTTTGCTCTAACCAATCAACACTTCAGGAAGAGAGCAATTTTACAACCTACGAAATCTTCAGCTGTAAAGTCTTAAGCGAATAATGGAAACTTGCATGGCTATTCTCGTACTCAAATAGGGATATGAAATTCTATTTCACCTTGTGATTGGGGAGATAGGAATCGGTAGACTTCTGAGAGTGCAGTCATGAGGACTGCCTTCACCCCCAGAACCATCATGATCTCGTAGTTGGAGGAGGGGAAGACAAAGATGAGGAAGGAGGAGAGGATCTTGGCCGCAGACATGAACCCACTTATTAAGGACAGGTTGGGGAAGTTCTGAAACACATCACAAACATCTTTTTCATCGTGCTTTATGTATGGTATCCTAAAAAACATTCGATCTCTAATAAATTAATTCACGCGCGGAAACGAACAGGAGCTTCACTCATTCAAGCAAAAGCTGATTTTTATGATTCAGAACCAAGATCTTGGGAATCGGATTGTGAGAAGTCAGTCACCAAAAATGGGTATCTCAAAATAGTACAAAGGGGGAGACCCTTTGGGTAGGCAGGGGGCCGAATTCCTGAGGGAAAGGGGTGTCCGCCCCCCCCCCCCCCCTTAAATCCGCTGGTGTGAGAAGTAACAGGCACTTACAAGGAACTCTGACTTCATGTAGGGTAGGGTAATGACAGCGACATTGGCAGTGGAGGTGCTGATCATAGTGTAGAGCACTATCAGAGCCCCAATCACTATAGTCTCCACATTGCCACTCCTCAACACACCATCCCCACTACCACCGCCACCGCCAACAGTCATTCTTTGTTCTGATTGGCTGACTGCTCTTTTATGTCTCAAATCAGATTAATAATCTTGTTTTTGATTGGTTAAATCAAGTGAACACCTTTAAGAGAATCTTGCTGATTTGATTGGTTGATACTGATTTGCAACTGCTGATTGGCTGAAGTGCAAAAAGTTAAGTGATTTTCGTTTCGGTTTCTCAACTGCTGATTGGCTGAAGTGCAAAAAGTTAAGTGATTTTCGTTTCGGTTTCTCAACTGCTGATTGGCTGAAGTGCAAAAAGTTAAGTGATTTTCGTTTCGTTTTCTCTATGTTGATTGGTTGACGCTGATTTCCTGCATCACGCGCCTTTTCTGATTGGTTGATGAATACTGACTGGATAAGGATACAACACACCTGATGAACAATTTAGTTACTTCAAGCCCAAGATGTTTCGAAGTAATTTTAATAGTACGCGTACTCAGTTGGAACAACTTGGGAGTTATTTTCTAAACTTCAACTGTATCTTAAATATTTAATTGATCTAATTGCAGATAGTATTTGGCACTACCAAGAGAATAAAGAGTAATAGAAATTAACTATTAGGATTTAATTATATTAAGTTGAGGTTAAGTTACTCTAAACGGTTACTCTGAATGGTTTATTTTAAACGAAAATTGACTGGAGCCCATTTTTTTAATGGTGAAATGAGTACGTCAAATTTTCGAGAAAAAAAAGAAAGAAGAATATGAAATCCCATCAAGGACTTCTATTTAATTAAATGACCTAAAACCAGAACGAGACAGAGAGTTCAAGGTCAAATGCTAAAAACTTTACCATTATAGAGAGTTGTAAAAAGTTCGGACAGACAGAATTAATTAAAAAGAGCAATCGTACCATTTTGACAGATTTTTGCATGCAATTTCTTTTTTCATACAACCTTGAGACACAAAATCGGACTGAAAAATTAGATTTTGCATGCAAAAAATTTCCAAAATAGGTCAATTGCTCTTTTTAATTAATTTTGTCTGTCCGAACTTTTTGCTACTAATTATACATTGCACACAAAACACGTGAGTGACAAAAAAAATCTTTCAAAAGGAGGTGAAGCTAACGTTCTCGTCAGACGACCTTGAATATTAAAATTAGTGTGAATTTCTTGAAAAAAAGTGGAATTAAGTTTGGTTGGAGCGTCAGTCAATTGGCTTTATATGAAAGGTCTCGAAATTTTTTTACCGCCATGAAAAAATATTACCATTTGGAACCTGATCTAAACTACATTTTATGATTGGATAATTTAGATATTTTACCAATGTAAAGTATTTAATATTAACCAATCATGATCCATCTAACTAACAACCCACTTATTTGTAAGTGCTGAAGTTACTTGTAATTTCAGCACCAGAGAGATTTGAATTTAACTTAGAAGTTAGTTGGACTCTCCCGAGCACTTCAGCAGCCGCAATAAACCAGTATACCCTAGATCTATTGAGCCTAGCAGAGACTAGTTAAACAACCTGAGACTAGATAGTATAAGAGTAAGATTAGGATCGGTATTAGACTAAGAAGTTGCACGAATCTATCCGGCCGAAAATAAGATAGCGTGACGAGCAGACGGTGTACCCTATCCGAAATTACTCTATGAGTTAACCGACTCGGTCCTAACTCATCTGGTGCGACCATAAGTCTCGAACAAGACCTTAATAGCTTAGCATTAACCAAAATAGATTAGAAATTAGACAAAAACATTTACAAAATGTTATACGACAATAATTTAATCGAAATGTCTCTACGACTCAATAGATCAGAGCCAATATTCCGAACCATAACAGAACTACCCGGAATTGGAAGAAGACCTCGAACCAGAGACGACATACGACAAAGTAGAAACTTGCCATATAGCTATATGATAGTTAGGCAAAAACCAGAACAAACTTTTATATTTAGAATACTACTGGCAATGAATTTAGATTTTCATTTGCAAACATAAAATCTTGAAGTTAATCTTCAAAATCATTTCAGGCGCTAAACAAAATTATTAATATACAATAACGATTGATAAAAAGATCTAAGATCGTTTTCCTAAAACTCTGCAGTAATATACAAAACATGTTTGAAAAATATTTATTGAAAAATAAAAATAAAAATTAGTAGCATGACAATAAATGGTTAGTAATCATAAATCATCCTGTTGTTCCAGCTCCATCATCTAAAACATAACAGCAATCATAAACCCACTAATATCATCAAAACACTAAATCTTTCCTTTACACACATTTAAAAATTTATTAAAACTTAAATTCACTTAATTTTAAAACCAGATCATCAAGGCTTATCCTTGGATCTTAAATCATTTTCTACTTAATTAAATTTCAAATTTGATCATCAAGGCTTATCCTTGGATCAAACAGAACAACTTTGTTCTCCCCCACCCACTTAATTAGTGTCTAACGACCTCAAACGTCGATTCACTACCCAACCCTTTCTAAAGACCTAAGACTAATAGAAATTTTTAAAACAAAACTAATCATTCAAATTAGGATAAACAGTGAAGAACTTCGGTTATTCATCCTTCACTTGACCCCCCCTCTTACCAGACCCAGGATAAATCTTAGACTTAGTAAGTTTAAAATAGTATCTAACGAACTACTCGCGTTCTAATTATACCTGAACCTTGTGGATCGATTTACTATTCTCCAACCCTTGAACACAATCACTACCCCTAAGTAAGATTAAGTAAGTTAACACCTTAACTTATACTAGCCACGAGAAAGTAAAAAATCATTCTTCGGAATCGATATACTTTTCTCTCCAACCCTGAACAAATAGACCCAGGTTAAGCTAACCAAAAAATCGTAAGAACTAACAGTTTAGGAAAATAGAAATCATTTAACAACCTTTTGCATCCGTCATCCTAAACCTTATGTCATTTAAAAACCTAGGAAATAAACAAACAATCGTTTTACACAATTGTGAAATAGATAACAAAAAATACGACCTTGTAATCACACCTCATACACAAACAGTTGGATACATTCGAACAAAACGACAAACAATAAAAAGAAAAATAATAACGAAACAAAGACAAATAACACGAAAAAGATTTTCAAAAAACCGAAACGCATTTTCAGAATCAGAAACCAACAGTTTAGACGAACTTTACAAACTAAAAGAATCAATAGATAAAAATTGCCCACTTCACGATCAATTATATTTCTCTGACTCAGAAACAACTTCAAATTCATCACAAAGAGGAAAAAGAAGAATAAAAAAGCAGTACAAACACAAACCAGTACATTTATACAATTGGAATCAACCAATTCGACACATTAATAATTACATATTAACAGTAATCGAACGAAAAAATGAGCTCAACGCACACTCCAGGTGAAGAAACTCCAGATGATGATGAAATCTTTCCTTTTATAGTAGACGCAGATACTGATAGAGGACAACACATATTTTGTCAAAATTTACTCGTAAATTTATTTGAACCCGGAATTAGTCCATGTAAAACAGAGTTCCCAGATGTAAAAATCAAAAGACAAATCATAGACCACTACTTAAAAGATATATGCAACATAACACAACAGTATGGAATCTACTCCATAGAATTCACCTCACCAAACCATAATAATAGAAAATATACAATTCAAACAGACGATCTTGATTTAGAATTTTCAAAAGTTTTTTCAGAATATATAAAAAGCATCCAATATCATAACTCACAAAGAGCAAACTCCATATTCACCAATGAAGTTTTCGCAATAATATATAGTTATATTTCGATATTAGAAAACGAAATCCCAATAACAAATGTCTCACCGACAGAAACATCTAAACATTTGAAAGTACGACATGAAATCACACTACTCTCTAGTTATTTAAACATCATTAAAGAAAATTTCACGAAAGACGACGTTTCACAACATACAAAACACGATCTACAAAAAATTTTGGCATGGTTCATAATAGATTATTTCACACACAATATTGATTTAATTGCACAAGCAAGAAAAAATTTTAGACCCCAAAACTCGAACGATGATACCGCTATCACAGAACAATCAGATTATGTTTGGGACCCCGAATGGTCTCATCCAGCATTTATAAGCTTCCCACAATCAATCTCAAGTCAAGCAATAAGTACGATATCTTACATAAGAGATTATGTAAAAGTAATACCATTAACCATTGATGCAACACCATTAAACTATAATACATTTTTGCCTGATACACAAAATAATAGTTTAAACTCTACAGTTATACACAATGAAAACCTCAATGGAACTAGGAATCTTACTCAACAAGATATCCAGACACCATCACACTTCATAAATGAAGAAATTGTACACACAACAACTACACAACAAAGTATTTCACCAATACGCCCAAATTTAACAACACCAAGAAATACAAATCCTTCACAAACACAGGTAACCTTACAATCAACCGTTAAACCTTCGGTTGCCCCTAAATATTCACATATGGATTACCAAACATACAGACCCATGACAATACCATCAAAAACACGCAAAACATTCACTAGAAACAACTTTACAGACCATAATTATAATTATACACATCCATCAAAAACATATAATCAACCACAAAGGAATTTTAACCAATATACAAGATCTCGAAATTGGGATAACCCAATGACCCAACCTAATTCAATAAATTTCCAAACAAATCCTCCACAGGATCACAGTGAAAATTACCCATTTTTTCAACAAAATAAAAATAAAAAACAGACATCTTATCAAATGGATTATTTATCCTCAGATGATGATTTCTTACAACCAGATATATTTGCACCAAATACTCAAGAATATCGTAGACAAGGAATACAGAAAACACGTATAAATCATAGAAATTTTTCTCCACAACCAATAGATGCACAACATCAACAACCAATTCAACAACAAAATCTAATTAATACACAATCTTTTCAACCAATTCAACAACAAAATCCAATGACTGCACACTCGTATCAAGCATCACAAATGCAAAATGAAATACCACTCCTATATTATCTCCAACAACATGAAATAACAAGAAACCAACTTTCAAATTTTTCTCAAATGCCAAATGCAGCAGAATCATTACAAATGACAATGAATCCATACCTTATGGGTGGATCATCAATAACATCAAACAAACCTTTAATGGTTTTCACAGGAACAGACCCTGAATACTCTGTAGAAGATTATTTAAATGCAGTAACAGCAAACCTGATTTTAAATATTGGACCTGAACCAATTAATACGCCACTACATCAAAACTGGATACATCGACGCACAGCGTTAATACAAACAACCTTAGATGGCGCAGCCCAAAAATGGTTTTCAGTACTACCTCTAGAAATAAAATCAAACTGGAAAAGGTTTACACAGGAATTTTCAAAAATGTTTGACTCCGAAAGAAACAAACAACAACAAAGAGTTTTATGTAATGAAATACGCAGATTACCAAACGAAACCATCAAGCAAATAGCAGTACGAATCGAAACACTAGTTCGAAAAGCATACTCACTAAATACACATGACTATAAAAACACAAAGATGACAGAAATCTTAATGATGACCTTAACACCACAATTAAGGAAAATAGCAATAAAAAAGAGAGCATCCCATCCTTCTTCAATTCGAGAACCCGATTTAGATTTTCGAAAACTAGTAGACAAATTAGAACAAGCAGAAATCACGATGAAACTAGAAGAAACGGAAAATCTGAAATTACAATACGTTAACAAAATTGAAACGACTCCCACTAATATTAATAATATACAGGAATCAGAGACAGACCTCGTTGAAAAAATCACTGGAATACTCAATATTTATGAAAAGAACCCAAACTTTAAAGGCAAACCATCTTTCAAAAAATGGTGTAATTATTGCCGACGATACGGACATAGTATTTCCGAATGTAGACAAAAACAGCAAGACAATCAAAATAAACCTCAAAAATATAAAGAACCAAATAAATCATTCTATCAATACATGAAAAAAGATCAAAATCTACCAAACAAAACAGTCCACAGCAACAACAGTTCAGGAAAACCACTCCCGAACAACACAAATTATACAAGAAATCAATCACCATATAACTCAAGTTATAGAGGAAGATCGCCAGAACGAAGAAATACACAAAATTCATCACAAAATCACTACAATAGACCAAATGGTAGAAGTAACTACTCCAGATCAAATTCAAATACACAACGATTTGTTTCTAGATCTAATTCCCAATCAAGAAATAACTACTATCCAAACAACCAATCACGAAATTCATCATACAATAGGAATAGAAACTACTCCTATAATCGAAATAGAAGTTATTCAAACAACCGAAACCAGAATTACCCGAACAATCAATCAAGGAATAACTCATATAATAGATCGAACTATAACAGACCAAACAATAATTACCAAAACAGATCGCGAAATAATTCACAAAATCGACACTCAAGTTATAATAATCGTTATAGAAATTATTCCCAATCACCACACCGGATTAATAATAACTATAATAATTCTAATAATCGCCACAGAAGTAGTACACCTAAACATCAAAGACAAATCAATCAAGTACAATCTAACCCAGAAACAACATCAGACCCTCCAGGTATTGATGACACAGTAACTGACACGTTACAACTCAATCAAATAAACTGTACATCATCAGATTCAGAAAGTGATACTGAAAACACTCTTTCTATCAATATGATAAAAGTCGAAAATGACTATGAATCTGTCATATATGAACAACCCTTTTCATCACACATATATGAAAATCAATCAGAATTTCTTCAAAATTATTACACTACACCCATAAATTCCACACCAACGACGCAAGAAACAAATGAGATTAACACTACAAATCAAACAAATAAAAATATCAAAACAAAATGCTTGAATACAAACCACATTTATCAAAATATACAAAAAGAACAACCCAAAGAAAAAATTTGGACAATACCATTTCTCTTAGAAAGCCCAAGAAATAAAGAATTTCAACCACCAGACCTTGAAATAGATTTTTTAATTGATTCAGGAGCAGAATCAAACATAATAAACATCCCCACATGGAATGAAATAAAAACCTTACACCCAAAACTAACACCTCTTGAAACCTCCAGCAAACTAGCAACAGCACAAGGATCAACATTGATAAACTACGGAAAAATCCAATTATTTCTCCTCCCCACCAGAACAATGGAACAAAGCAAAATTTTAAATAAGCCATTTAAACAAATATTCCATATAACTGACATTAAATATAATATCATTGGAATACCATTTATTTCGAAGTATATACCAACAATTAACATACTAAATAGTAAAATATTAATCAAAGATAAATATACAAAAACAAAAGAAACATCCTTAACATTTTTTCAAAGATTAAATAAACAACCACCATTCTTTTCAAAATTCTACCCGATATTTAACCAACAAAGAAAACACTTGAAACCACTATCAGGAAATATCTATAATTTTTCAATCAAACAAGTTCACCAATATGATAAAGAACAAAACAAACAAAAATTTTATATGTCAGAATTTGAATTCAAACCTATTCACAAATTTTTCAAAATCACAATATCATCCATAAAATATTTGAAAAATTCGAATTCAGATATCATTTCCTTACATGTCTATAACAACACACCTTACCAAGTAACATTACCTTTAGGACTTTTAGGATATTGTGAAACCAACGCTACAATATCACCAATACACGAAAAAGCCTATCGCGTAAATAATATACTCCAATTACTAGATATTTGCCAATCTACAATTCTTAATGAAGAATTATCTATAAATAATATAATAAGTAACGAAAACAGAAATACGGATTATTTCACAAAAACTCCATATTTCAAACCTACATTCAACATAAGTAACTACACAGAGGACCAACAAAAATTTTTAACAATGTTTAATTTCCAACATTCACAAATAACACAAGACGAATTCGAAAAATTAGCCAAACAGCTAATTAAATATTCATCAGTCTATGCAACATCAAAATTCGATGTTGGAAAAATCAGTTCATCACTACATCTCCCGTTAAAACCAGACGCAGTTTTCAAAAAACAGAGAGCAAGTAAAGTACCAATTCACTTACATGATAAAGTGAACAGATTACTCGATATTTTAGAACAATACAACATTATATCACCAGTTAATAAAGAAGAACAACCAAAAGGCAACACATTTATCAACCCCGTTATCATTCTAGCTAAAGGAGAATCATTAAAAATCGTTCTCGACGCTAGATACCTAAATTCACTTATAGATGAATCAAAATGTAATTGGCCCATTGAACCAATACAAGTTATTTTAACAAAAATAAACGGCAAATACTTTACAACCGCCGATATGAATAGTGCATACAATCAAATGCCACTAGATGAACAATCACGACGTTTAACACAATTTGTTATCGGAAACCAACAATATGAATTCAACCGCTTATTCTATGGAATATCCATAGGACCAGCAGCATTTTCAGCTTTTATGAGCAAAATTTTTAGACCACTAATACTCAAGAAAAACGCAATCACCTATTTAGACGATGTTTTTATGCAATCACAAACAAAAGACGAGATGTTCAATGTTTTAGAAAAATATCACCAAATACTTCAGAACGAAAATCTGAAGGCCGCCCCCGATAAATCACACTTCTTTTTGACAAGAGTTAAATTCTTAGGACATAATATAGAAAGAAAAACAATCACTCCATTGAAATCACGCATTGACGCTATTCAAAAACTTCAACCACCAACAAATAAAAAGAAAATCCAAGAATTCCTTGGAATGTTAAACTTTTTAAGCAAATATGTTTATAAAATGCAATTATATCTACGACCATTTTATAACATCCTTAGACAACAAAATAATTTTGAATGGAACACAGAACATCAAACACGATTTGAAGAAGTAAAGAAACTTTTAACAGAACAAATTTCAAACACAATTCCAGATTCAAATCAACCATTTTATGCAATGTGCGATGCTTCGAACTTTGGCATCGGTGCAGCACTATTACAATCACATAATGGTACAAATAAAATGAACCTCATATCAGCAAATTCTCGATTATTCACTCAAGCAGAGCTACGACTCTCAACTCTAATGAGAGAATGTACAGCCATAATATATACACTGACAGAATATGAATTTCTGATACTTGGATCAAAACATCCAACAGTTCTATTCACAGACCATAAACCAATCATCTTTCTCTTTACACAAAAATCTAACCCAAACCACCGAGTTTACAGATTTCAACTAATTCTAATGAAATTTCCAAACTTACATATAGTTTGGACTGCAGGAAAAAATCTTGCATTACCAGACACCTTAAGTCGAAATACACCACCTGAATTACTTACACGAAAAACAACAGTTGAAATACCCAAAAACATAAAATTCTACCTTGCAGAAAACGAAACATCACCCCGATTGGAATGCAAATATGCAGTAAAAACTGATATTGAACAATCACAAATAAATAATTTACAACATTTCCCACTTTATTTAGATTGTCAAAATAATCATTATGAAGTTGATTTACTTGGAACATCAACTTTCAAACCAATCCCATATTCTCAATGGATAAAAAATAACACCCAACAAAAACGAACAAAACAACACCCGCCTAAAAAAGACCATTTTCCACTAATTGAAAAAGAAGATTTAACTGATAAAATAAATTTATCAGGACCACAAACAAATGATTCAAAATACACAATAAATCAAGTTTTTGACCTTCACGACCCACTTGATACAATACCCTTATCTAAATTCGAAATTGAAAACATTTTTCTCCCACCAACAGAAACAATTACAATTTCAACACTGAAACAATATCAAAATCTTGACCCGATAATTAGACAACTAAAATCATGGCACAAATATAAAACTAAACCTATCAAAGCAGATTCAACCATTCTAGGAAACAAAACACTCCTCCGATACTTTCGCAAATTTAACAACACAACAATTAACGAAAATACAGACCTTTTAGAATATAACCTGAATGAATCTACAGTTCCATGTCTCCCTATAAGTATGATTCTTATAGCTTTTAATATTTCACATACACAAAATATTAAAGGACACTCTGGATCAGAAAAAACATATTCAAATTTTATACAAAATTTTTACTTTCCAAATGCACCAATTTGGATAAAAGTACTATGCAATGATTGTATAGTATGTCAACTAAATAAACCTTACCCAAATCAAAAACAAATAGCACAAAAACAAGATTTTAAAGGACAAAGTTTGTACTTTAATCATCGTATCTCATTTGATACCAAAGGACCAATTTCACCCTCATCAAAAGGAAACTCCTACATTATGGTAATTGTTGACGCATTTACACATTATGTAGCACTCAACCCAGTACCACATTGTAACGCTTATTACGCTTACACAACACTCTATGAACACTGGATAGCAAAATTCGGACTACCAGAAATTTTAGTTACAGACAACGGTACAGAATTCATAAATAATGAAATTATCACACTATGTCATTTATATAACATTAAACACAAACCACGTACATCTCATGCACCTTGGACAAACGGCTTAGTCGAAGGTATGAACCGTTCATTACAAGAATATCTAAGATGTATCATCAACGGAAATGATACAAAATATACCGAATGGTCAGCAGATGTAAAATTATTTCCCTTAGCGTATAATTCACAAATTACGACAACTTTAGGAATGTCACCATACGAAATGGTTTTTAACCAAAAGCCACGCAAACCAATAATGTTTACAGCAAATTCTCATAAAAACGCACAAGGTTATTGTCAACCAAATAAAGACTCAATTTGTTATAACCTACCTTTACATACACACGATGAAGATCATTTTCATCACCCACAAATTCTTAAACTAGCCTCCGGTACACACACCGAATGGATTCTAAATAGAGATAAAAAACACAACGAAATTTATCAAAAAATAACAAAAAAGTTATTACAAAGACAAAACATTAATGAACAAATCAATTCACGTTTTACACCAGCCTCCGAATTAAAAATTGGAACATTTGTTTTAATACCTAATTTTAATACTCAAAAAGGAATTTCTAAAAAATTACAACCCCTTCGAAAAGGACCATACCAAATAGTTGCAAAACCCACTGATGTCACATATAAAATTACCGACTCAAACAAAAAAGAAATCGTTCAACATCGAAACAACCTATTACCTTATTACCCAAAAGAATACGCACTCCGCGAATTAACTCAATTATATTCTTTCACAGGATTAAAAATCATTCAAAATGAACCACATCTGAAAAACACAGAACAAAATGATAACCCCACCGAAAATCAAAACACAAAACCAATCGCCACCAAAAACATTGCAGAAAACCATAAAGAATCCCCAAAACAAAGAAAAAATAGAAAAATGACCGAACAAATAATACCCCAAGAACAAATCGACAAATCAGAAAATAGAAAAACAACAAGACTCCGAAATCAACCACGTAAAAACTATAAAATATTCATCCCCCAATCTAAAATTTTAAAGAAAGTAGAATTTCAAAAGTAATTTTAACATTTGCTTCACAATCTTGAAACCTCCGAAACATTTTTCATTTACATTTTTCAAAATAACATGCTGACAAGTACGTAATAATTCTAGTTCAAAATAGACCAATAGGATTCATCCAATCCGTCACTTTCTCTAACTCAAACTAAGACCAATTAGACGAATCATATAGAACTCCAGGCACATCTATAACTATAACTTTACGACCTCCAGGTCAAAAATAAGCAAACCACTCCAACTTGACAACTAAAATAAATATCACCATAATACCGTACCCCTCCCTTATCTAATAACCCAAAGATCAACAATATTTCCCCAACTCAGACCACGAATACCCCCAAAGCAAATTTGTTAACTTAGCCTAAAGTAACAAAATGAACATTTTAATTAGCCTAAAGTATAAAAATCTCACCATACCCCGGATCATTTGACAAACAAAAATAAAGAAAAAGACGACCTCCCAGTCACCATGAAAATTGCCCCCAACAATTTTTTACAAAACTCAACCCACTTGTCAAAAAACTAATAAATAATCCGACCACACTAGAAAATCGCCTCAAACAGCAAAAAATATTCGACCAAGAGATCATTTCTTAAATGCTCTTCTCTCAATCAGTTACTCAAATACTCATAAATTTTAAACATTTTTTTACAATACTTGAAACCTTTATAATATTTCTTTTTGATATACTTGAATCTTTTCTAATAATCCTAATCATTTTTTGTAACATTTTTTTAATTTTCTACACTATTCTCGAACTATTCCTCCAACTTTCCAAAACCCTTGATTATATCCACAGGTACGATTTATACAACTTGTCTAAATGATACGAACAATTTTCAGTAGAACCGATATTTTTTTATTGTTTGTAATTTTCATAGCATTCTTATCATCCCTCATTTTGACCATCTGTAAATGTATAAAGAAAGCAATCCTCACATTTGCCCTAGCAACAGTCCTTCTAATTCTTTTTTTGGAAGAATATTATAATAAACACAAAATTTCTCACTAAAGTAATAATTCAAAAAACCATCAAAAATTGCTACCCAACAGTCACAGAATCAGTCTTCACCGACATCATCCCAAGATAACCAAACACCACCTTCAACTACTCAAAATCCTCAAACATCTACACGAATTTCTTTTCAAGACAATCCATACACTTTTGAAGAACGACATGCTCGTTTATCAGAACCACTAGAACCAGTTCAACGACAAGCACCTTTAAGCGAACCAACATATAACCTATACCCAACACTACCACAAGAACTAAGTAGAATAAAAAATTCTAGTCAAAACCAAAATACAGTCGAAATAAATAGACAAATTATACATCCTCGACGAAACAGAAATTTTCAAACTCCCCGAGTTCATTTTGATATACCTCAATCCCCATCACAAAACACTCCAGAAAACCCCATTGGTATATTACCAGAAACCCCTACGCTTCTTTCACAACGTAGCACCTCAAGCCTACCATCAGATTACTTAGGTTCAACACCAACATCTGAGCAAATACGTGAAAATCCTTTCAACCCCACAAACCAAACATCACGATTCCCATATTGGACTACACATTCATTTACACAAGGTGAACCAAATTTAGTCAATGACCCCATAGATATTTCTACGGATACAACAACATCCTCATCACTACCAGAAACATTATCACTACCATCAACACCATCAATAAGCCAGTTTTCACCACCACCCTTTAACTTAAATTTTCCAAATAATCTCGACGCCAGATATCGAGAACAATCATCAATAAATATTCCTTTAAGACTAGATTGGAATACATTTACAGCACCTCCACCACTATTTGGACAACATCAAGAAAGTAACCGCCTTCATAACTGGGCACTTAATAGATTACAATATCGCCAAGATATTCACAACGATATCAGTGATCACAATATTCAAATACTCCAACAAAACAGTTTACAATTAAAGTTTGAAATCACAGTTAAGTTAAATAATATTACCCAACATCCCTACCCATTAAATCCACCTAACATAACAGCTCAATCACTACCACCACCGTTTATAACTACTGAAGTAATATACAAATACGACAGATATACCAAAAACACAATTGGCTACATTACATTTTATAATCCATACTCAGGATTATCATACACATGTATATTCTAAAATTATTAATTTTTCTCCAACTCCTTTTTCTAGTAATCTCAAATCAAAACATAAACCCTTCCCCTCGTACAGGACCACAAGATTTACTAGTAACACATTACGATTGTGAAGAAAATGAACAAAAAACACTACATAAATATGCAATAAATCAAGTATCACAATGTGAAACAGAACCACAAGCTATAGAAACCACAGATGTAATAGCAACACTCTATTCAAAAGCCCGAGCAACAACAGTTACAGGTTATAAATTCACAGCAACATTTTCCGAAAAGAAAGTACATTGTTCACAAGTCTCGAATGGAAACAAAAACCGACTTGACCATGAATCATTCTATCAAAGTAATATAGAACGTCTTTTACATCTCAATCCCGACGATTGTAAAAATGAATTACTTAGACTAAACATCACACAAAATAAAAACTCCGCTAGAAAGTTAGTTAATTTTCAAGTTTTTCCAGACTCTGTACATCAATCACAACTTGAAAGACACCAAGGACATATAAAACTAGACGAAAAATACCCGTATAACGGCGCACACGGACGATTAACCTATGACCTACACGATAAACATTGGATACCACACATTGGTATAAATGACCCATCAAACTGCAAAGCAGACACAAAAAATAAAGGATACCAAGAAATAATGTTTTTTGATTGGAAAATACAACTCGAAAAAATACAACTAACACGAGATTTATCAGATAATACAATGATCTATCAAGGAATCCGATTACCTTGTAAAAATGATCAAGGTTATTGCGACCCTACAACGAGAACACAAGCAACATTGTTTGGTTCCCCGAAGACACATGTACAACATTTCAAGTAGCAAAAATACACGCTCGTATGATAAAATTTCACGAAAAATACTTTATACAATCAATTCCATATGAACAAGTACATCCATCACGAAAACAAAGTACTAATTTTAGAAACATACACAATATAGAAAATAAATTGACACGTTTTCAAATATATCAAGAAACAGAACTTGCATGTAAATACAGGAATCCACTTCACAGAACACAATACTCTGAAATATTAGTTGAATACGAAAAAGGATTCGACATGACCACTGGAAAAATAAAACTTGACCCATATGCCACAGGTCATCCTCTAAACGAAGGAACATCCTATATACCAGTTAATTTTGAAAAAAGCAACGGACAACCTGGTGGACATCTAAAACCCCATGACACCAGAAGCACACGCTTACAAGAATTATCACTAATGAATACTACATATTTCGGTAATATCCACTATGATATTCATTTAGATATGAAACTAGATTATACAATTAGCCGAATTTTTCAAGAAATGTCACTCTCCGAATTAGAAACACTACACCAACTATGCGAATTAGAACGAACACAAATATTACAATCACTTGCACTAGCAGTATTAAAAATACCCTATGCAGGATACTTATTATCTGGAAATAGATCAAATTTTTTAGACTATGAAGGAAACATCTTATGGTTTTATACTTGTACTAAAAAAGTATCACCACTATACGTTTTTGAAGATAAACGATGTTATAAAAGAATCCCTATCTCTTATAAGAATAAAGTACATTTCGTGGATACACTTTCACGAAGAACCTATTTCTAGGATACCGCAGTCCCATGTGGATCAGAAAACAGCCACAATGTAGTACAACTAAACCCTGATGAAAATAAATATTATCTTCTCACTCCATATCCCACATTAATGCAATCACTCAAAAAATTTTCACCAGAAAGCATTCGCGCTATTGCTCGAAACCCAAATATAGACTTACAATCAATAGGAATCTATTCAAAATCAGATATTCAACATCACATTAGAACACAACAATTCCAAGAATTATTAACACAAATGGACACTATACAAAGACAATCAATAGACCAAAATTTACGCAAACTTGCGGAAACCGCAGGATTTGCCGATATCTACACGCAAGACTATAGCGGATATTTTAAAGACATTAAAGATTATATATATCTAAACGGTGAAAAATACCGTCCCCAAGATATATCACCAATTAACATTTTTAGCTTTGTTACACTCAAAAATGAGATCCTCGATTTTCTAGGATGGCCCTACTACATCTTAGAAAAATTGACTATTTTATACGCAATGTTTAACTTTATTGGATTTCTTTTCTCACTTTTAAAAGGAATCTACAACACATGTGCTATACACACACAAGTAAACAGACAAGCAAGCGTAGCACGCATACTCTTTGCAGGATTTTTTGGAATCTTTTCTACATCTATAAACAAAATTCTTTTAGACGCACAAATAAAAGAATATAACACAAAAATAGCAACACGACAAAATACATACGACGAAGAACATAACAATGTAGACAGAACGCCAACGGCACCACAATTACCACCCCTACCAAATAACCATCCACTATCCCTAGTCCCACGAAATTTTCGAAATTTAGCCATCACACATAATCCAAATTTTCGACTCACCACATCACAAAGTCCCATTCAACATATAATGACACACCAGTCACAAGATGATAATACTTATGAACAAATTATTGAACAACCCCATACCACCGCTTTTCAGTCTCAAAATAATCATTTTTTTAGCCCACGATGAGCCGCCAACTTGGATCACTACACCGATCAAATTCCCACCCAACCAATCTTACCTCTCCAATCCCAATAATACCACTTTTTGCTTTTCCGCCACCCGATTTTCCATCTAGTAATGTAACATCAGGCATGAATTCCGACACTAATTCACACATCTCAGTTTTATATTCCATCTCACAACTCAATAACCCGAATATTGAAACCCCCGATGAATTTGCCGACTCAGAACCATCCCCATCCAATAATTTTCATAACTCTTCTAATTTTTCTCAACCCCCTTTTCAACCCATATTATCCAATAACCCTGACCCAATCACTCCCACACCCTCTTATGCTTCCCAAGTTACCCCAACCTACTCCTCATACCATTCTGACCAATCATCTCATTCTCCAGACACCCCCCGAATCTCCCCAGAGCTAGATAATTTTATTACCCTTCAACAACAACCCTACCACCTTAATACCCCAACCATAAACCAAATCTCCTCCACAATAAATTCATCCAACCCCCCTACCCCTACACCCTCTTCAAATTATACTGAATCATTAGCACCATCATCCACATCAACTGAATCTTCACTCAACACTAATAGAGCTTACCGCACTTTTAAAAGAAAGTTCCCCAACCATCCTTTCCCAGCAAAACCAGGAACAGCCCGTGAATACATCAACCACCCCAAGCATACTAACACAAAAGAATTTTTAGCCATCACCTTACCCTCATTCCCACAATACACCTTAAACACCCCCCACGACACTAACGAAACACGCAACTTTGTAGATGAATACGTTTTAATGCCCACTCTCTCTTGGACCTCATATTATCATTTTACTAACCCTCTTTGCTTACCTTTATCTAACACACACATCGATATAGAGCGAAATACGGACATGCTATATCGACTCACTACACCACTAACCGCTAGACAATTTACTTACGTTGGATATAAAAAATCACTAAAAACACACACTGCACCTAGAGCTAACGAATATACACTCGAATACTATGATCACAACATCATCAGAGCTAACCAAGATCAATTCTTAGACGACGATCGCTTCGCTAATCCACAAATTACTGAGAAATTTTTCATCAAGACACCATATATATTTACACTAAACATCTTTGACCGAAAGTTTGATCACATTATTTCAGAAGCACTAACAGACACACAAGCATACGAAAGTTTTAAAGAACGCTTCCAAATATTTTCACTAACCTTTCATTTCCTTGCACCACACGAAAGAGATTTACACTGCTCACACGATATTATGTTGCGCACTAAACAAACCCACACATATAGTTATTATCGCTTCATCCAAAATCACTTTGACCTACACACACCCTCTAGACAACCACACCATCGTTTTCAATTCATTAATTCCAAATACACTTCACCATTTTTCCTAAATTTCACATATTGCATTAAAGATACTAACCTTCATGGTATTCTTCGTAATTATGACCCCATAACCCAAATGTACATCTTCTGTCCCATCACCAAGACCTTCAACGCCGAAGAATCCCGACCCTTCCTTATCCCGCACGAGTTTGTACAACCTATAGAAATCCCAATTTTAGAATTCATCCACAACACTAAATTCAATCACAAATTATATAATCTAATCCAAAACACACCTTATGAGTTTGCAGTTGGCACTGAAGAACTAACCACTATCAAGGCACTCCAATTGCTTTGGCCACTGCTTCAGACTAAAAATATCATCCGCATCTTAGCTAAACTACTAACAACTTCAGAACTAATTCACGACATCTTCCCCCACGGTTTTTTCCCCGACGACTAACAGGTAAGTATGAATTAAATGAATATAACTAACTAATTAAAATATTAAAAAACTCACCATACTTTATCCATGTTTTCTTTAGATTTTTAGCCTTCATCCGACGATCACCTACAAAAACCACAAAAGACAAATAAAAATCGCAAATTTCATCAAACAAGATTTCAACAATTCTATTAATCTCTTCCACTTATAAATTTATAAATTTAATACCAATGCAGTAAATTCATTTCTAAAATTTTCCCCACAAGCAGTAAATTTAATTATGATGAAAATTTGTAACTTAAAATTCCCCCATAACTAGCAGTAAATTTCCAAATTCTATGCAGTAAATTAATAAAATGCAATTGCAGTACTAACCTTTTGATATTTTCATTCATTCGCACAGAAATTCTATCCACACTCGCACAGCTCGCCCACGAAGAATTGTTTAAAATAATGAATTTCAGTTTCAAGTTTTCACACTCAACAACTCTAACATATAATAACATGTTTCAAACTTTCCTTTAACCCGGTTGGAAAGGAATCATATACTAAACAAAACTAACCAACGCAGCTTACTAAATACCACAAATCATAGAATAACAGCATGACTAAGAAAAGGAAACCAACGGTACCCA
The DNA here is from genome assembly GCF_963678635.1 of Symsagittifera roscoffensis. Taxonomy (NCBI): domain Eukaryota; kingdom Metazoa; phylum Xenacoelomorpha; order Acoela; family Convolutidae; genus Symsagittifera; species Symsagittifera roscoffensis. The sequence goes on along the minus strand of NC_087066.1, from coordinate 13,052,723 downwards.
AACCGGATTAACCCAGTTTAAAACTGGATAATTTATTCTTTTGAAGACTATTATAAAGTCTAAGAAAGAAATAATAAAACACAAAAAAGTCGAAAGACAAACCCATACCACAAACAATTTGATTTTTGAAAAAAGGACACAACCAACAAAACATAAGAAAAACCACAACAAACCCAACATAAAACGATGTCACATAACAGGACCCCTCACAAAAAAACGCATGAAATCATACTCCCACTCCTGGCCTAACCCACCAGGAAGGACGTCCTGAGCATGCTCTATAGCCGGCCTAACCCACCGTGCTACATCCACGCTTTGTGACCACACCTCTATTTTTAATAAGAGCTACTCAAGTGTGAGTAACTCTTCAAAATAACCGAACTAAAACAAAAAGCTTTTGTGAAAACAACTAACTAAAATCATAACTAAAAAATATTAAACTAATAAATGTTTTATAAAATGTAAATTACATTATGCAATACATAGATCAGAATACAACACCAAGGACGAACATCCAAAGACAAAACGACCCCACTACACTCGAGAGAGAATGACCAACCACAATCGATATGCCACTCACAATCACAACTCAAAGGATTTAGAGTACGACTTGACTTCGCAGAAAAGGACTTCATTGAACTAGACCAATGACCACCTCGATGTTCAAGTATACGTACAGATCCGAGTAACCAGGCATCCCCTCCACGCACAATCTCCACGCCATTCCCAAACTAGATCAGACACAAAAGAAGTTCTCCACGCAGAACAGAAAAACCTGACATAGCCAACCATTCTGAAATCAGATTTGAGTTTGTTGCAAAGACTTAGTCGTTGTCACTAGAAGACACAACGTCTTATGTCTCTAACTCCAGCTTCCTGGAACTTCTTTAACAAAAAGGAAACAGAAGAAATAAGATGTTCGCCAAACACCAACTTCCATCATCCATCCTTCGAATTGCAGAAGAACTATTCTAAAAAACTCTGTAAAACCCGGATGGGTGGAACCTGATCTAAACTACATTTTATGATTGGATAATTTAGATATTTTACCAATGTAAAGTATTTAATATTAACCAATCATGATCCATCTAACTAACAACCCACTTATTTGTAAGTGCTGAAGTTACTTGTAATTTCAGCACCAGAGAGATTTGAATTTAACTTAGAAGTTAGTTGGACTCTCCCGAGTACTTCAGCAGCCGCAATAAACCAGTATACCCTAGATCTATTGAGCCTAGCAGAGACTAGTTAAACAACCTGAGACTAGATAGTATAAGAGTAAGATTAGGATCGGTATTAGACTAAGAAGTTGCACGAATCTATCCGGCCGAAAATAAGATAGCGTGACGAGCAGACGGTGTACCCTATCCGAAATTACTCTATGAGTTAACCGACTCGGTCCTAACTCACATTTTTTATCAATCTGATTTGTCGAAATTTTAGACCAGGGGTGGATTTAGAGTGAAAAGATATCGTGGACGCCCTCCCCCATCACTAAGACTATTAGCTCTTGTAATAAATCAAAGTATTACGAAACAGGTTAAACTTTAAACTGATCCTTTTTGTACTTGAGAAAAAAAACATTGCCATTTAAGCAAGCCCAAAAAGTCGGCTAATTTTACAAAAAGCAAATGAAGCACAAAAATATGGACTGCGTTTTACAATTAAAGCGTATGACATGATAGGGTTTGGTGTACAGCTTTGAAAGACGCTAAAAAAACCCACCGAAAAAAGTTTTCTGTTTTGTAAAAACTGATACAATTAAAACTAACTCCAACAAGAGAATCTCATCACTGCGTGATTACCACATACTGCTTTGAATAATATGCTGTAACAACAGCTGGAAAAAAATATGTGAAAAGTAACATTCTTTGCAAAGTTTTTTCTAAATTTTTGCCGTTTTTCATTAGGGTAGAGGAATGACGTGTAGCTTCTACAAAAGATTAACATTCGCGTAACTAAGTATAATGAAAAACACCTAAGTCAGATCGGTAGCATACCAATTATGAAATACTTTTTGGAGCTTATTTGGGACTGAAAGAATTTCTATCTAATGCCTCACTCAAGCCCCTCTTGTTTTTTGAGGCTCATGAAATTGTAAGAAAAAACCTAAGCTAGACCATAGCTACTTCTTACTCCTTGTGTTTATAAAAAATCAAAGGGGTGGAGCAATTATCAAAACGATCTACGAGCAGAATCGAACCAAGAGCAGAAAAACAGAAAACTAAAGTTTTATTGATTTTTCCGGGCTTATTCATAAAACATTTATTAGAATCGTCAATAATACCAAGAAAACGCAATCAATAATACCACGAAAATATTGTTTCTTTTGTGATAATGACAATTTTATACAGGTTTCTTTGAATTAACAGGACTCTTTGAATTATGGAGCGTTGGAACACTTATGTCTTTGAAGGAAACACAATTCCAAACTAATTTCTTCAAAAGGTTTCTCTCGTGTATTCAACTGAGTTAAATTAGCATTTTGTTGTTTCGACTATGGGGACATGACGGAACGTTTGTGCTCGGGATGATTTTTTAATCCAAATACTTTTTAAAGTTTTTTAATAACTTTGGCTTATGACCAAAATTTAGATTTTGGTGCCATATGAAAATAAAAAGTTTCTGCTAACAAGTCAAAGCCTCAAGGTTTTTTGTTCCAACTTATGAAAAGTTACGCAATATTGGTGCCCGGAGACTTTTTCTGACCGGCTCAAACTTTTTCGTTTTAAATAGCGGTTTCTGAAAGAATTTTTCAAGTGTTGTGTCTTAAGTACAGTGCTGATTTAAATTGATCGGCACATTGAACAACGTTTGGAAGTTGAAACGCTTTTTTTTCTCAATTGGGTTAAAATTAGTCCCAAAATCGAACAAAAAAAAGTTGCTTAGAAGTCCACCAGAAATATTACGTTGTAATTTTTCCCCCGAAATTCTCAACAAAAACATTACCCCAAAAATGGGCTAATTTGGGTTTTTAAATTAATAAAGAATGAACAGAACAAAAATTGAACAGAACAAAAGATGCTTAGAATTCCACCAAAATTATTCTCAATAAAAATTTTACCCCAAAATTAGGTCAATTTGGTTTGTTAATTAATAAAGATTTACACCGAAAATACAGAAAAAAAACAAATGAAAAAGTTATATCAAAAGAAGTCTCTTAGACAGCCCAACAACGTTCTTGGAGCCTAAAACTTCCCAAAATCTGTATAATTTTGATTGATAACCGAAAATTCATTTTTACTATAAAAAAAAATCAAAATCTTTGGCTGAAAACAAAACTTCTACGCAATTTTTGGAAACCTTACTAGCTTAGATTTTTGTTGGGGTCTGTAAAAGGCTTCTTTGATATAGTTTCCACATCAATTTTTTTTTTGGTATATTCAGTTTAAAGTACAAAATGATGATTTGGATCTTAAACGGTTGAAATAACCATAGAATTGACTTTTAATCTCATGAAATATTTTCTTTACTATAATCAGCTCAGTCGTAACCAGGGCGGATCTAGGATTTTCTCAAGGGGGGCGGATTTTCAAAAATTTTCGAAAATTTTGCCGACCTATTTTCTTTAGGTCAACCAAATTGATTTTCCGAGCTCTCCTAAAGCACTAAGAAGACGCCAAATTTTCGCCAAATGTTTTGGCCGAATTTTTTGCGCCGCAAGCAAATTTTTGAAAAAACAGGTCAAAAGCCGTTTTTGGGCACTTTTTGGAAAATTTTGACATAAAATTGCGTTTTTTTGGCGCGCGCTCCCCCATTGATACTTTTTAAGAAGTCCATTTTTGGCCGACCGACCCTAAAATTTTTCTAAAGGCGTGGCCAAATTTTAGGTTCGGTCGGCCAAAAATGGACTTCTTATAAAGTATCAAAGGGGGGACCCTTCGGGTCGGCAAGGGGTCGAATCCCTTTGTGACATACCTGTGATGTTTCGGATAAAGTTATCCCCAAAATCTTAATTCATTTTTCTCGCTGATTGGGTGGCTGACAAATTTATGATCGAAATAATGGTGCTCAAAATAAGGCAAGGAACTAATTTTGACCGCAAGAATTGAAATTTGGTTTTTGCTTCTACCGAATAATCAAGAAGTTAAGATAGTGATTTAGAAACGCTAACACTGGTAACTTGATATAAGTAATGTTTTCTTATTACTTTAACTATCTTAATTGACATTATAACCAGAGTTTTATAATCTGGTTATCTGATCATATCCGGTCTCCACGCAATGAAGATATCTGACAACAACTAACACTTCTTACACAAATTCAAATTGATGACATTCAGAATCAGTGAATAAAATTTATGTAAAAGATTTTAAGTTCTTCCAATGCTACGAGAAATTTATTTAATTCATTCAAAAAAATCAAAAACTTTTCCATTCGAACTCGAGACGATGCCTCAAGTTTAAAAGTGGACACAATGCATGTTGCGTCTATAAATGGGTGCCAGTATTCAATTTTGAGCAAATCTCAAAGTCAACACATACCCGGTCATATCACACTGACAAAAATGAATTGACTGATTTGAGTTTCAAAAAAGTATTCAGACAATTAAAATGGATTTGGATCACTTTCAAATCGATTTAAATTGATATCAGTTCGAAACGGGTAGAAACAACTTGAATTCTAAATCAGTTTATAGTCATATTTTTGGCTTTATTTTTTGAGAGATTTCGAATTGATTTAAATCAACTCTGATTCACATTTTTTTACTGGTTTAATACAAATTATAAACAAAAATTTAATGCATGTTTTTCAGTTGATTTTTTGTGTTGACATTTTTATCTGAAAATAATATATAAAAACATATAATTTTGTGTGAATAACTTTCCAAATTGAGTTTATCACAATTTTTGCTGATCCGTTTTACAAAATTCGTTGCCTAAATGCAGATCTCAAGAAAAGCATTTGAAAATTTTATGTTAAATTATCAATTTTCAATGCGGGGGGGGGGGGGGGGGGGGGGAAGGGTTCACTTAGATAGCAAAACTTTAAAGAGGTGCCCTGTAACTACTGAATTGCCTTAAGCCATTCGTCTCATTGACTGACGGCGGCGATTTTTCTTGAGTACAAACTATGGTTAAAACTCTGGAGCAAAAACAAAGATTTACAACCCAAAAAAATCCAATTAAATCGACTTTGAAGAGAACCAGATGGACTTAAGTGGCTATTAAAATCCATCCAAATTGATATAAATTTATTTTTTAGACGCCTAAAACGATCCAACATAGTTTATCAATTTGGATCGATTTGAAACTGAGTTCGGTTGAAAAAAAACTTATTCATATTCGATTCAAAATTAAACAAGATTGCTCGTATCAAGGCGAAGCCCTGAATGTTCCGACTGTCTCTTAAGATTTTATGGAGCAGTAATAACAATGAAAACTAAAAGTTAAAAAAAAATTCTAAATTTTGAAATTGCCTTATTAGGAGAAATAGTTTTTGATATATTCTGCCTGATGATATTTGATATATTTGAAATTGCCTTATTAGGAGAAATAGTTTTTGATATAATCTGCCTTAAGAAAATAAAGTTTGTTTAATTGTCAAAATATTTTAAATTAATGCCAATTATTTTTCTGAAAATTTTTCCCCAACGCGCTTTGATTAAGTAGAAAAATATGCAATCATTAGCGTTTAGCAAGGTATTATTCAGCCCAGGTAGTTTGCTTCAAGTCAGTTTCAACCCATTTATGAGCCGGATTGAATCGCCGTCTTAGCATAAGTAGAATATATCTCTAGAATTTTTAGATTAAACAAGACTGCTCGTATCAAGGCGAAGCCCTGAATGTTCCGACTGCCTTAATTTCTATGGAGCAGTAATGACATGAAAAAATTGAATATATAATAAAAACAGAAGGATTTTTTTTAAATGAGATTTTTTGTAGAAACCATCCCCCCACACGCCATATGAAGTACAAAGTGATAAAAAAAACTTCCTAGTAACAAATCATTTAAACAAAAAACTTTTTTTTTCAACCAATTTGAAACGATTTCTAAGACGGATTATATCTCCGCTTACGAGTTAAAAGCGCGTAATATATCGCGCGTTAATTGTCCCAAATTGGCCAAAATGGCAATCTTTCAGCCCCCATAACTTTACGAAATCCCTCTAGCATTTTGTCGAGAGGGGGAAGTTTTCAAGAAATTTTGACGTTTTTTTTTTGATTTTTTGAGAAAAAAATCACGTTGTTTCGGAGTGCGCCCTTAGATTTGAAATTTTAAAATGAAAATCATCCCCTACACGCCATAAAGTACAAGAAGATATATTTAGCTCCTTGTAACAAATCAATTATGGCAAATAAGCTGACATGCCATAATTTATTTGTTACAAGGAGCTAAATCGATCTTTTTGTACTTTATATGGCGTGTGGGGGGATGGTTTCTACAAAAAATCTCAATTAAAAAAAAATTCGTTCCATTTTTATTATATGTTCAATTTTTCATGTCATTACTGCTCCATAGAAGTTAAGGCAGTCGGAACATTCAGGGCTTCGCCCTGATACGAGCAGTCTTGTTTAATCTAAAAATTCTAGAGATATATTCTACTTATGCTAAGACGGCGATTCAATCCGGCTCATAAATTGGTTGAAACTGATTTGAAGCAAACTACCTAGGCTGAATAATACCTTGCTAAACGCTAATGATTGCATATTTTTCTACTTAATCAAAGCGCGTTGGGGAAAAATTTTCAGAAAATAATTGGCATTAATTTAAAATATTTTGACAATTAAACAAACTTTATTTTCTAAAGGCAGAATATATCAAAAACTATTTCTATAGAAGTAATTTTATTGAAAACTAGGTTACAGGAGACAGTTGAAATAATCAGAGCTTAGTCCTGCTGCTAGCAGTCTTGTCTTTTCGAGTAAATGTTAGGGGGTGGGAATTAACTATAGCGTAGGGTGGGTTTTTTCTTTCTTCGGTGTGTTGTTTGCCTACCTCAATAAAAACTCGTCAAGTGTGATATCGCTCAAAACCTTTTCTAAAGTCTTTTGGTTTCTGTTCCAAAAGCGTGGTTTCAAAAAATTGTCCTGTGTCGTTAAAAATTGGTCTGAAATTTTCAGATTTCCAGACGAAGTTTGACGAAATTTGATGGCGCTGAACCCAATTCAATGATAATCAAATTACTTCTACTGCACTTTTAACGTTATTTTGTAAGGGTGTAGTTTTTCTTGAACTGTAGTTTTTATCCAAATCAATCGCCTTTAACTGAAAGTAAGAAAGAAAACTTTTGTTGATACAAAACGAAGTTTTTCACTTTGCTTTTCGGTTTTTGTTCATGCTTGAGTTTCTCTTCTTTAACGATGGTGTTCAGACATTCTGTGGTATTCACGCAGCAACTTACTTTCCTTCTTATGTTCGATATTCATTTTAATAACCTAAATATTTTTGCTATCATTTTGAGACCAAAGCCAAAACACGCTGAAAACCTCGACAATCAATTTTTTTTGTCAAATATATATTGCAACAATCTATTATCAGTACTAACTCATATTACTCAGTGTGATATAAAATCATTACTTGCACCTTTTACGAAGAATTATCAAAATTAAATCTGTTTGCAAAATGGAAACTCATACCGAAATAAATCAAGTTCCAGAAAATAAACGTAGTCGGGAAAATGATTTTGGAAACGTCGTCAGCGTTTCTCTCAGTAAAACTCTCCTTGCATTTATCCTTTAGGGCTCTCATTCCCGTCGCTTGTTTCTTCGGTTCGCTGGGTTTCAGCTTTTGGAATCCATTGTGAGGTTTGAATGTAGATGAAGCTCCGTTATTGCCACATTTTCGATCATCTGAATTGAGTATCGTGGGTTCCGAGTCTATTCGTACCGCGCCCTCTAAGGTGGCTTTGATGTTTTGTGATGACACTATGTCGCGCATGGATTTATCAAGGTCGTCTTCTGTGTGAACAACGGTCTTAGCAGCGTCCTTTCTCTGAAATGAAACAATATTAGTTAGTATAAAAATTGTTTTTTTTTTCTGAGGCTTACTATAAAAAAATTGTTCAGTTTAACAGAGATAACTTCATTAGACCAAGTGGACTAAGTTAACATTCACATAGAGCGTTTTAAGGGCAGGCTGTTAAATTGATTTACTATATGGTGGCTAGTTTTAAAATCTTTCTGTGTCAAACGTCTCGATCATCAAATACATCAAAATACTTCCCAAAATTTGAAAAAAAAATTCTAAAGAAAAATAGTTATGTTTTCTTCAATGAATCTCAACAAGATTGAACAAAAAGTCAATTGGATCTTATGGGTGGTCATTTGTTTTAAAGAAGCACTAAGCTCATGTGAGCTTGCTCATCACGATAAATTGACATCAAACACTGCTTCTAAGCAGTTTTTTTAAGTAGCATGCCCAAAAGTATAGAGTAAAAAATATTCTGAAAGCTTGTAATTTTGAAAAACTCTTTTCGTTGTAGCTCCAAATTACTTATGGAAGAGACAATTTCCAGCAATAATTTTTAAACAACGATAAGTACCACAAAAACTAAACTATTTCCACAAACATTTCACACAAAAAATTGAACATTATAGTCATGCTGCCTTAAATGCAAAAATTTTGATGAAAAAATTAAATTTTTATTAGCCACATATTATAAAAGCAATGTAAGAATCAATGTATGAAATATTTTTCTATTTTATGTTTGTCGTGTTCGTTTACAACCAATGTTTTTTTATCTTGCCGAAAATCTGAACCGAAATTACAGGGAATGGCGAACACCTCCTTTTCTCGCCGAAGTACTCGACTTATGTTTAGATATTGTAAGACGAGCAAGAAGACTTTTTGCGTCGGGAAATTCGAATTAAAAAAACACATAACGGATTCAAACTGTGCCTCGGATAGGGACAAAATTTGGTGTATCCAGATCAGTGGAATCTAGAGTCAAGTCTCTGAACACTTTCCAAAAAGTAAGCGCACTCCATTTACAAAACTTCCGTAGATTCCGCGTAGAAATATCTGTAACGTAAGCTTTGTGGGCCATATGTTTTGTTGCGGATTCAGCTACAAGCGAAAAAAGAAAAAGTAGTGGTTCTGAATTACGCAACTAAATGGATGCCTCAAAATGTGAGTGATTTCCGCAAATGTAAGTAGAAGACGCGAAATTCGCAGCAAGCAAATTCCACAAGTTTGTTTAATAAATTGAACTAAACCAGTTCTTGCGTATGATCAGTTAAAAACTAGAGCTAGAATAATTTTCCTATAACATTGGGAATTTTAAAAAATGACTTGACCATTGTCAGCAAAATTCACGATTAAATCTTAATTCTTTTAAGATAAAATTGTGTGGTACACTTTTGGTATTTCTGATAAATATCGTTATTTGAGAAACACATCATAAACTTGAATGAGAAAAATCGTTATCAGGGATTAGCGAGTTTTGGTTTTGTTTTGGAAATGTGTATATGATTGACCTTTTTGACCTAAAGATTCTGTTATTCTCTATGAGCCCACCTAAATATGTAGCTTTATCAGCATATTAATTTATCATTTGAAACTGTATCTTCAAGTTCTTATCTTTTAATTCAAATTGAAGCTCGGGAGTAAATTCGGAATAGATTAAAAACCTTGGATAATACTAAGTTGAAATTGATACGATGATGGCCAAACGGAAACGAAATTTGTTTACGCTTATTTCAGTTGGTTTTCTTTGTCCCAGTATTTGAGGTTGCCGAGGTGAAGTGTGTTCATTCTTTCGGAGCTCGTTCTTTCAGTGTTGGAGATTTAGCTGGTAGATTTTAGCTGGATTAAGCTGTTTTCAGTTAAGGAGATTGAATCATTGGCAGTGATTGAGATTGAAATAACCTGGGTTGAACTGATGTCAGTAAATGAGATAGAATTGTAGGCAGCAAATGAGATTAAACTGTTAGAACTCTCGCTACGGATTTTGCTTACAATTTGAAGATTCCGTTACAATTGTGTTTTCTGGAACAGCATAATTTTACGCAACTCAAATGATATGTTATTTGTGAGTGAATTCTACAAATTGTTGCGGATTCTGCAAACTTTGTTGCAAATTCCGAAAAATCGGCTATCTTTGGAGCAATTTTCAGCAATACAGTGTTTTAACTATTTGATCGTGGAAGCAAAAACATCAGAAAAAATCAAAAAAAAGCAATATTGCGTGTTTTGCGACAAAACTGATGAGGAATCCGCTAACAATTCATAAACTGCTCAGTTTGGCCTCCTAATGCGAGTTTAAATCGAACACAGAGTCAAAATATATCCCATTTTGGCCAAGGAAATCAAAACATAGGTCATGTTCAGTCGAAACCTTGGTCATGCACTCCCTATTTGTTAATTTTTCGTTTGATGAATTTAAACTTAGTTCAGAAAGTTCAAAAAACCTCAGTCAGAAAGTTGCACTGAGCAACAATCACTTCGGTAGAATTGTTTACCTCTCCGGGCCTCTTTTTGTTGAGATGTGAGGGTTCCTAAGGCAAGAAAAAGTGCTTTTTATGTTTACTTCTTTATTGATCTTTTTTTCAAAGTAAAATTTTCCACCTTTAGACCCTAAGCTTTTATGCAAAAAATAGAAAAAATTGTAAGAAATTCTGAAGAAAAATCAGAAGAGACTTACTTTTTTCTATCTCTGGCGTCCTTACTGGAATTTGTCTAAAGCAAATTGTATCTTTACTTTCAGTTTCTTCAGATTATTTCATAGTCGAGAAAGTCGAGAAAATTGAAAAATGAGATGTTCAGCACAATCGAAACAATTTGGGTCAGTAAAGTCAAAACATCAGTCGAGCACAGACAAGACCGGGCAGATAAAACAAATGAAGCAGTAGCGTGTTGAGTGGAGTACAAGTTTTGCTTTGTTTCCAAAAAGCCTCGAAAGCGTCGTTTTTCGTCTTTATTGAACTAAATGTTCAATAATCCTATGTTTTTTTTCTTGGTGGGTCTTTTTAGTGATTAGAAGAGCGCAGATAATCAATTAGGAGATCTTAAATTCTGAAATTTGTTTCCCAACTTAATCAATTATTGAGGAAGCCACTGATATCGAGCAAAATATTGAAAAAAATCAATTGAGAAAGTCGAGAGGGTTGAAACAAACCGATTTTTGGTCAAAAAAGTCAAAACATATCTTGGCTGTTTTGATCATTTATAATGAAGTTTTTTTTTCGGTCGATAAAGTCGAAACATGTCTGAATTAGGTTGAGCAAAGTCGATTAAGTTTTTCTTGGGTCGAGGAAGTCGAAACGCACCAAAATTTTGTCGGAAAAGTCGAAACATAAGTCGAGCACACCTAATCGAGTCGATCTCGCTCCAAAGGTATTTGAATTCCTCACCACTCCCTTTTATACTATTTTACGACACCTTTTATAAGATAATTATCCCTAAAATTTATTTAAAAGCTATTTTGGCGCCAATATATACTCATTAAGAAGGAGTAGCCAGAAAGAAATGCATTTTTTTCAAAAAATTTTCAAACAAAAATAAGTCAGCGCAAAAAAAAATTCACAGCAGCGCAGAAATTATTGTAATGACATTTAATGTGGCGTTCCAGGAATACGCCACATCAGCATAATACGTCAGAAAATCAGCTTGATACGTCTTTTTAAACAACTTGGCAGAATGTCTTCAATTTTGAGCCGATTGCATTTATTTGATAAAACTACTGAGCAAGACAACTATAACTATGACAAAACAGTTTTGGAATAAGAGTCATTTCGTTAAGAAATATTTTACCGTTTGTAGTATTGCCTAAAATTGTAGGATCATAGTAGAAACATGTGTTCCACCAGGCAAACAAAGCTTCTGCTTTCCTATGGCATTTCATTCCGTATTTTTGATATAAAAACTGGCAATAATAAGATGAAAGGAATAAACGATAATACTTGAGCTTCTTGACTTAAAACTTGAAACAGTGCTAGCTTAATTTCAGTTCAGTTGATATCTGGTTCAAGCGAGTATCCGAAAGTTCATTCAAGGATAAAAATAAGCATACGGTACCTGTGAAAACATAATTAACTCACATAATGACACCTCCCCCCAGGAGAGGGTTCAAAAGGATTTATGCGGTTAAAATGACTCAAACAAAATGTAGTCAGAACTTTGTACGGAATGCTTAGCAATTCGATCAGGTGATTAAGGTGGGGGGGGGGGCTTTCTTTTCGGGGATTCGACCTCCTGACGACCCAAAGGGGTCCCTTTTTGGTTTTATTTTCAGACATCAATTTTTGGCTGACCGATCTTAAACGTTTTCTAGCATTGACGGGCGAGGGCGCGCCGAAAAATTCATGATTTTTTTTGGCTGTTTTTTTTTTGAAAATTTGCCTACGTAGCAGAAAATCTAGATCAAAATAGGGTCTTTATTGTGATTTGGTAGAGTTTGGAAAATCAAATTGCTTGACTTAAAAAAAAAATGAGAAAAAGACTGACATAATACGCCGACATAATTCGCAGAATCTTTTTTCAATATCTTCATCCATCTACCGATTCTATGTGTATTACTAATAATAAAAACTAGTAATTATAATTAATAAACAACGTTTTTGATTGTAAGGTGACTTAATGGGGGACTTGTATAAGTCGATCCATAATGCGAGGATCCTCAATTTTGTATTTGCTTCAGTCCCCACAGTAGAATTTAGAACCGAAAAAATCCGAGATCCGTGAGCAAAAACTATTTAAATGCTCAATGAAATTTTGAAAAATTACCATCTGATGAACGACAGTATTGCAATAGGTCATCGTATCCCCCTCGCCGCCACCCATGGACCCCTTGGACATCTTCTTGGGCCTAATCAACCCACTCAACCTCCCCATCTTGTTGTTATTATTGTTCCTGCCCCCCTCACGGGGACTCTCCGTGGGCATCTTGGCGTTCATCATGCGCATGCGTTCCCTCGTGTTCTGTAGCCATGACTTCCCGATAGATTTGACGGGGGGCTCGTACGACACCAGGGCGAACTCGATGAGACTGGCGAAGACATAGAAGAAGTTCACGATCAGATAGAGGTCGACCAGCTTCAGATCGGCAATTCCCGGAAATCTAAATGAAATTATGCAACGTATACCAAAATCTTGAAGCCCAAAAAGAGAGCCAATATAGTTTTTGTATGTATAATTTGATTATAGGCTAGCGTTTGGAAAATTGAAATACACAAAATTATTTTCAAAATTAGCCGTCAACCCGCACCGGAGTTCCATGGATAATAATCAATTATATTGAATTTTCGTGGTCTGTCTCAATAAATTTCGATAATAATCGATTATAATCGATTAAAAATGGATTATAATGAAACTGTTTTTCTAATCAATAAAATCCGAATATAATCGATTATAATCGATTATTTTTGAAATAAAATGAAACTTGTTTTCGAGGCAAAATAATCCATTTTTAATCGATTATAATCGATTATAATGGAGTTTTTCGAGGGGTTATTCTTGAAATTTACAATTTTGTTCAAAATTATATCATATCCTGTTTAGTGCAGTTGCTACTAATTACGTTTCATAAAATGTTACATTTCAGAATAAAATTTAACGCCCCCCCCCCCCCAGTTTACCGCACCCACCCCCCCCCCCCTAGTTTACCGCTTACCGCCCCCCCCCCCCACCAGTTAAGCATCCAATTTACTACCCCCACCAGTTTACTAACCCCCCCCCCCCCCTCCCGCTTACCCCCCCTCCCACCAGTTTACCCGAATTTATTTACCCAACCCCCCCCAGCTTCCCCTCCCCCCAGTTTACCCTACCCCTTTAGCTGAGGGGGCAAGGGGATGACGTTGAGACATGCCATGTAGTAAAAGACATGGCATAAATTCTGCAAATTTCTTGCAAAATTTGCAATATTTTGCAAAAATAATCGAATTTAGTTCTAAAAATGAAATGGATTATAATGGATTATAAAGGATTTTTTTTTTCAAAATAATCGATTATAATGGATTATTTTGGCAAAAAAATCGATTTCAGTGACAAAAATCATGGATTATAATCGATTATAATGGATTGTAATGGATTTTTATTTTTCAAAAAAATCGATTTTAATGACCAAATAATCGATTACGTGGTCTAAATTTGCCATAATAATGGATTTTAATGGATTATAATGGATTATAATGGATTATAATTTGAACATTTTATACAACATTTTTCCATTATAATCAATTATTATCCATGGAACTCCGGTGCGGGAAAGTTTAAAAAAAAAAAAATTTATCTTCATATTTTGCGCTTCATTCCACAGTGCTTTTCCACCCAAGTCCGTTGTTAATGTTGTATTTCTATTTTTTTGATATTTTAAATTACTTAATTTTTTTATTCATTCACAGTTTGAGAACTCTCTAGAAGATTTGCATCTCTTACTGATTGGCAGCCCCAGTGATGAGTGTGATCTGTGCGAGAATAGTGGTGATTGTGAGCGATGCTCTGGCGGGCACTGCTCTCTTGTCGATCCAGAACCCCACCCAGGATAGCACAACCAGGGAGATGGAGGGCAAGTAGATGGTGATCAGGTAGATGCTCAACTTGCGCCTCAGTTCGATTGTCAAACACAGGGTCACGTAAGGGTAGTCTGAAACAACAACGCCGATCTCACGAAATTTATAATGTCGGAAACAAAGTTAGAAAAGAAACAAAGCAACTTTTCCAAAATTTAGACCCAGTTCAAATCACAAAATAAAACAATTTGAACTGTTGAGCAGATAAAAATATTTGAGCTGAGATTTGAATAAGGTTTTGAACAAAAACTTGCTTCGCCAAAAATAAGATCCAGTTTTTCTTTTATTATAGCCATCTTCACTTATGTACCTTCGCTGATATATCTCTTATTATAACCAGTTTCAAATAAACCTAATGAAAAAAAAATCAATATTTTATGCCGGTGTTTTCGAAAAAATTTTGACAATTTTGTTGACCTTTTTTTTAGTTCGACCAATTAGATTTTCCGAGCACCCCCCAAGCACTAAAAAGATCCTGTTTTGGCCAAAATTTCTGTGTCGTAGGCAAAATTGTGAAAAAACAGGCCAAAAAAAAACGTTTTTAAACGGGGAATTTTTGGGTCGGCAGGGGGACGAAACCCTGAGGGAGGGACGCCCGCTCCCCTCCCATCCTAAATCCGCCTCTGATTTTATGGGTGACTTTTGGGGTGTTTTTTTCCAGACAAATATTTGCTAGTTAACTAGCCATTTTTGGCGGTTTACTTATATCAACTGAAAGCTATTGATGTCCTGAGCTCAAATTTAGAAGATGTTCAACTTTTGGTCCATTTTGGTAAAGTTAAGGTGGTTTGTAATTTGTCAGATTGGATCATTTGGGGCAACCGATGCGCGATATATTTCTTTCTATTAAACAGTGGCGGTGATTCAATCCAGCCCGACAATTCTTCCAGTTTGATTGGAGACAAGCTTTAAGAGTTACGTTGCTGGATATATCTTACATCTTTTTGTGTTTTACAAAGCATTTTACATTGCAAGGAACTTATTTATCTGAGAAAGTGTTTTTTTCAGTTGTTTTTGAAATTTTTCAACTTTTATTTTTTCTTATTTTAATTTTTATTACTCAGTTTTTTTTTAAAAAAATTTTAATTAATGATTTTTCGAAGTCGAAGCATTCAAGAGGCAGTCGAAGCATTCAAAGCTGTATCCTGATACTAGTAGTTTTGTTTTATTTGGCTCCGATAGTTATTTAAGGTGAAAATGTGTATGTGTGTCCGAAACGTGTTTGGAAAACAAATCTGTCAAAGAATTTTTGAAATAATGCTTCAACGACTATATCTTTTAACAACGACAGAGAGAATCAAAAACAAGTGCACTTCAAGTTTTCATTTATCAACAGAAAGCAAACTAGATTAAAATGTCTCAAAAAAATTACTTCGGCTGCAGATTATTTTGAAGAACTTTGCCTCACAAAAGTACAGTAAACTGGGTAAACTGTGATAATCACAGCTGGTATAGAAGCGCAAAGCCCTAAATGTTTCGACTGCCCTTGAATTGGTATCGGAAAAACTTGGTTAAAACTGTTGAAACAACCACAAGTTTTGAGCAATATCAAATATCAAAATGAGTCACATGAAGTGAGAATGAACATTTTGTGTGCTTCATTTGTATTTGGAACAATTATTTTTTGCGAGACTATATGCCACCCAGGCGTTAAGTTTTCAACGTCATCAAAAAATTATCAAAGCGTTCATAACTTAATTCAGAGCTTGGCCAAATTGACATTTTTCAAAATCCCACAATTTAGCAAAACAATCGAGCAAAACTCTCGGGAGTCAAAATTTTCAATGATTGGGCTATGATTTTTGTTAAAGATTATGATTGTGATCGCCGAAGTTTGATTAATAAAAAAACACTGCTAGCCTAAAAACTCAGCACTTTATTCGAAAGCCAAAACAACAAAATTTGTCGTATATCAAGGCAAAATTTATATCAAGGCAACTTTATTTTCTGCATTTTTAGCTAATTACAAAGATTAAAGTTATCAAACAATTTTTTATAAAACTTCATTCCCCGTACGCTATTTAAAGTAAATTAGCGTCTTATGTCCTAAAATTAAGACCAAAAGGCAGTTCAGTTTGGATTCATTTAATGTGCCGCTTACGCTTGTTAGAAGAACCCAGTATATCCCGCTTTAATTATCCCAGTTTGGTCAAAATAGCAATTTAGATATTTTTTGGTTAACAAATTAATGGCCACAAGTGAGTGGTTGTTTTTTTAGAAAGAAAAATTAGCTCCCTGCAGTAATTATTTTGAGATGGTACAAACAGTGTCAGTCAAAAACGCTTATAACGTGATAATCCGTCGATTGAAAAAGCACCCTAATTATAGGGCAAGTATTATGGTTTCTAACTAGAACCCAACAATTATTTACCGAAAAAAATATACCACACTTTTGCCTCAAAATTGCATTATCTATATCTGTATTACCTACAGTATCAAAAAATAGTATGTTAGGCTTAATGATTCTGACTATGAGAAGTATCGAGAAAAAACTTAACACTAGTATTTTTTCCGAATTGAATATATTATAACCAAAATCTGAAAAACTGTACATGCATTGAGCCGAACTATTCAAGATTATGTATTTTTGGCTGGCTAACTTTCTAAGAGTTGGTCTGGTTCTCAAATTACACGATTGGCAAAAAACGACCCTAAAATGAAGAAACTAAAGAAAATGATTTTTTTTGTAGATTTTTTAATGAATATGGTCAGAATATTCTGTGCTACTTGCACAGCAACACCCTATCCTTGTTAAAACGTGCTTTCAGTTTAAACATTTATATGTATGGTGTCCCAATATATCCTAAAACTTCAAATACATTTCAAAGCGTTCACTCAATTCTTCTAATTTTGTATCAGTCAATTCACTCAATTCTTCTAATTTCTCTGGATCTAAAATTTGGCTTATCATTGTAGCAATTTTGCTGTTTTAGGCTTGATTTTAGGCTGCAGAAACACTACTCAGCTTTTTTTAGTTTATGTTTGCGAGTTTTTGGCTGTATTTAGATTTGATCTTATTTCCTTTAGACAAAAATGTCAGTGTAATATTATCCTAGAAATGAATTTAATTCAGTAGCATATTGTTGAGTTCTGATAGAAAAATTTAATTTTTTCGGATAAAAAAAACGTTTGAATCGATAAAAGGTCACAAGTAAGCGCCGGGCTTAAGGAAGATATTACAATTTGATCCGCCTTTTCTGTAGTTTGCATTTAAATAAGGCATCTAATTATCTGCAAGTAAAACCGTCTGCGATTGAACGTCGAAGATACTTGATTTTCTCTCGGGCTAAAAATCCCCCAGTTAAGAAGCAATCTCCATAAAATGTCACCGGCTAAAGGGATCATAACGTTCTCCTAAAAAGGTCCTTCTAAAAGACCGCAAGCGGTTATCGGGCAGCTTTCTCCCTACACTAATACATGCACTTAATTGAACTAATCACATTCGTTTCAGTGCCCGGGTAAAAATTATCTTGGGCATTCAAAATGAACATAAAAAGGCAGCCTTTTCCGAATCGAAAGTCAGTTTGAGTGACTTGCGACTTCCCACTGTTCGAATTTTTGACATCTACCCTAATTGAATTTCAACCCTAATTATTTTACTCTAAAAGAGCAGCTAAAATTACAAATTTACCATATTTTTTCAGAAAAAAAGCCTAATGGATATCTGATATAATAAGTTTTAGCCCATTTTGCTAATTAAATTTAAATTCAAGAGCATACTCAAAACTGTTAAATTTTTTTAAGAGGCAGACTAAATTCGTTTACAGGCTTTTTTATAGCTTCCTGAAAAATAATTTATTATAAAATTATTGTAATCCAGGATTATGCTAAAGGATTATAGGAAATTGAATTTATCAACACCCCAACTTTCTCGGCCAACTTTCAGAAATGTTCCTACCAAAACAAATATAATGATTGAAGCCAAATTGTATCCCTATTTAAATCAAAACTATTCTCATTTTTTGCAGCTGCGAACAAAATCAATTAATCGTAATAGTTCTTCAGTTGATTCGTTTTAAGATCCATTTGCTCAAGCCGTACAAAACAAATACTTTTTGAAATGAACTAGAATTTAGAAAGTGTGGTTGAATCATCAGCCATCAATTGTCTCAAACAGACTCGCCGATGATTTTTGCGGAAGGGGGGTTGCTCTGAAGGATGGCGGATTTTTGGAAAGTGACCAGTTTTTCGTCGGTCTGATAACGCACCACGTAAAATTTCTAGACGCAAAAAAAAACCTTGAGTCGCAGAAAAAAAAGAGTTTTGCTCAAAAAACCAACTCAATCTGGAATGTGGGGCGATAAAAGCAACGGACTGTAAGCTTAGACAGGCTGAAAAGCTTGTTATAGATCCTATGCTAACCGCGGAGAAACCACAATTATTAATTTAAGATTTCCGAAGAAATACTAGAAGACCCTATCTTCAAAAAAAGTTCTTCGTGAAATCTTTTTGAAAAATTGGCAAAAATTCACTCTATCCTCCCGTACAGTAACGATATTTCGTTCGTGGCCAGTTCAGATAAGATTTTAATCAAAAAAATTGTAAAAACTTTCAACTGGGCCAAAGTGGACGTCATGAAATAACTTCAGAAAGTGGACCCGGTTTCTTGTCTATACAAAAATGTCCTTGTAAAATGGATTTTACAGAAAATATCCCAATTTGACTATTTTGTTGAGCATTAATTTAAAGCGGCACCATGGAAAAGCAACCAAAGAATAATCACAGGACCAGGAGTTACGGAGCAAAAGCTCATTCCGTTGTTTTTGAACTGAACTGAGAATGAAAGAGGCAGCCACATGTGTTTCAAATTGAATACATTTGTCATTTTTGTTTTTTCAGGAAATTGAAAATGAAATTTCGTAATTCGGTTGTCATCAGATGGGAACAAAAAAGGCTAAGAGAGGAAATTGAAATTGATATAGCTCCGGGCATAGATGTTCTTTTGTACCGCACCCTTCGATGTTTTAATTGATTTTGAAGTGAAGAGTTCACTTGAACTAATGAAAAAAGTCACCGCCAGTGTATCAAACTAAGCTTTTAGAGCAAACTAAGCCAGTTGAAGCTTGAAATTCTGTCCACGTCAAAAGCTACCGAATAAACTGCGGCTCATTTTAAGTGAGAAACCCCCGAGGCTTAAGAAAATGCAGTCTGAAATTGCTGCTCCCTTGCGTTTTATTGATCAACTTGGTTTTATTGTTCTTTCGCGCTCAAAGAGTGTTTTTTTCTTCACGCAACTCTAGGTACTTTTAAAGAATGATGGAGAGGATTGTGCATGGTATCATTTTAAAATCCTTGAAATGATATATTGCATTTCAAAACGATATTAAATCCAAACTGGAATATGAAAGGAAAAGGAAGTTGTTAGAAAGAAAATTACGGGGCCAAATTGTGTAATTTGTGAACTGCAAGTGGATTCTGCAACTGGCCGAAAACAGATTAATCGCGGAATCCACATTATGGCTAGTAATTATTTGCTGTTTTGGATTGCAGGAACAAATAGCTAAAACACTGTACTCTCAAAATCGCTCCCAAAACAGGCAAATTTGCGGAGTCTGCAACAAATTTTGCAGAATTTGGAATAGTTTGTGGAATCCATTAAAATATATAATCATTAAATTAAAAAAAAATTAATTTTGCCGCATCCGCCTACGTTGGCGAAATCAGTTTACAGTTTGTAGAACCCACCTACATCACTACATAAAGCGCTACAGTTTTGCAGAACTCGTTTACCATTTGGGGAATGTGCTAGCATTTTGAAATCTGGAACAACTAGCTATATTCCCTCGTTGCGGACGGAATCCGCGGCAAAACTAATGTAATGACAAGTTATACGTTGCAAAAATTTGAGCTCAAAATCCACAAAAATTGTGTAAGTGAAATCCACTTACATCTTGGAACATGTTTAAAAATTATTCTCTGGATTCAACTGACCTACCATTGCTAAACTGTACGCCTATTCATTGGAACATTTGGCCTCCCTTGTTGAAGTTGGTGGATTGCTTTTTATTGTCAAATTTTCTGTGCTAGTCTTTCTTTATTTATTCAATAAACCATTTCAAATGTTTATTTTTCTGATGTTCACTTTAATCCTTTCGGCACTTTAAAAAAAATCTTTCTTTTTTTTCATTTTCCACTAGCTCAAAATTATACTTGATTTTTGAATTTTTTTTTCAATATGTGTCTAGTTTTTTCAATTCTCCTAATACTGTACTATAATAAGCAATACCTTTTGGGTGTTTCTTTACGCAAACTAATTTAGTTTTTATGAACTTTGAGTTACACAGATGAGCATCCCAGATAACTGAATTTTTCTAAATATGATGTGAACTTTGCGCCAATTGAGCTGGCTAAATCAGACAAAAGTTCACAATAGAAATTAATAAAGACGAGATCATGTTTATGGAAAGAAGGAAAACGTGTAACGATTTACTTTTCAACTCCGATAATTCTTGTCTAGCAATCGCCACTGATAGTTTTGCTGGCGTATTTATTTGATATCATATGCTACTATTTTTTAAACTCTGAATGTTTACATGCATTGATTTGCTGTTTGATGCAGAAAACTTTTGACTTTAAACCAATGAACATCAAAAAAAGGCTAAGAAAACATTTTTTTTTGAAAGCAGAATTGAATCAACCACTAAAGTTGTTGGAATCAGCCAGTGTTGGGTTTTTCAATATCTGTTTTGCAAGTTTTGGGAGTGTGTTATCCGAACTTAGTATCAATTCAATGTCATTGACTACCACAGAGTTTTCAATTAAAAAATTGAAAACATATAATCAAGAGGAGTTAATTGAAGCAACTTGTACCTCAACAAACAACTATAGCTTGCTATGACTAAAATTTTTATTTTTTTTAAAAAACTCAAAATTAATAAGTGACGATTTACTTGAAATTACAGAAAATTTTTGTTTCAGATTGTTAGAGTTATGCCGGATGCTCATAAAGATCATAAGTTGTCCCACTTCAGATTGAAGGCAGGAAAATTGCCCGCAAAGCTTTAGATCCTAAATTTCAGAACCTTGAGTAAAATTTGAAATGCTTTATACACAATCGCCATAAGCACTTAATTGAAAAAAAATGACTTGCTGCCACACACACAGTGCGGTCTCAGGGATAAACGATGCACAGTGGAACCAATTGTACCGCTCATGATGGAAAACTAATACGAAACAAAAAGTCTTTCAAATACAGTTAGACAACAGTTTTTTTGAAGATTTATTGATTCGAAATTCAGCTTGGAAACGGTATACGGCGAAATTTTTCTGGTGACAATTTTTTTTCTGAAGGCACCCTACACCCTCCTTTAGCAAACCCACAACGCCTTTGAAACACTTTAAAACTTAGGGCCATAAATCTACAGTCCGCAAAATTTTCTTTTAAGTCGCAAATATCAATTTGCGTATAAACCACTGAGAACCAAAAGTAAAAGTACAACTACATTGTTTCATTTTCGCTGCTTCACAAGAAAAGAGTTTACAAACAAATAGATAAATAATCGTTAAATAAGTCTCCAGGGCCAATGGAATGGGAATAAAAACTTTTTGCCTCTAACAAGGTAAGCTTGTAATCTAAACACACCTCCAGCTCGCAGAAAAAGGAAAGTATAATGTAAAACCAGTCTCCATCGTTCCTTTAAAAAAGCACATACAACACCTGTCTTCGAAAAAGATGAAGAGATTGCATCAAATAAAAAGCTCACTCATCTGACAAAAACGCTCCAAATGTTTTCGAACGTTTGTGCTTTCGAATTAAATTAAGAAATATCTCGAACAAAATTCGCTTTTGAGTATGCATTTTTAGATCTTTCCAAACTTTTGAGCTCCATGTCTCATGGAGTTTACTTAGAAAAAATGAAATGTATGGTTTTTCCTATAAGACATCAATCAAGTCTCTTAGAGGAAGCCGTCAGCAATAGGTTGAACTGCAATAGGAATCTTTTATTTGACTAGAAATCGATTAGTTATGGTTTACAAAAAGTTTCCGTTTTGGAACCATTGGTTTTCTTTCTTCATGTAAATGCTTTTCAACACCAAATCAAAAAGCAACATCGGTTTAGTGCAATTTGCTGATGATACAAGTATCTTTTCTACAAACACCCAATAAGTGGCCTAAAAATATCAATGCTACAAAAGCTAGGAAAGTTAATTTAAGATTTAAATGAATGCAAACTTGCTCTGAATGTTGATAAAACAGAGTTTATTATCCTTGAGGAAAAAATTTTTCTAGAAAAAATTGTTTATAGAGAAGAAACAGTTTCTGCTAACGAACATGTCAGGTCACTTGGAGTGTTAGTGGACAAACATTTTACATTTTTAGCTGAACTGAAGAAGTAATTAACGAACATGGTTGTTGCATTTATGTCAAAATACTGCGTGCGACATATTGTTCCAATCGAAACAAGATATATGCATTTCAGAACATTAAGTTTGTCAAATTTAACTTTCAGCTAGCTTTTTTTCAAAATCTATCTATGTATCAAATTTACAGACTAAAAAGACGAATTAACTGGGGAGTCAATCTGCGCAGAAATTACAATCACGCACGGGATCTCTTTTTCAAGTCTATAATTTTCAATTCCAGCCGAACTATTCAATACAGCAAATGTTGTAGTCAAATATTCGATGTGGCGAAAAAAATGACAAATGAAATTTATAGGCAGTTTCTTTATAGCAGTTTACCTGTAAAACGAACGCAGAAAACAAATTTAAAAAATATAGATACCTAAAAAGAAATCGGGGAAAAAAGTTTAATCTAAGCAAAAATTAAAATTTGAGTTTCAAAAATTGTTGATAGAAATACACAAAAATTTTTATGTACTTTGATATATCTATTAGTTTTTTTCAAGATCATTGTTGTATCTAATATCAATATTGTTTCATTCATAGTATTCAAGATGTGTTTGTGTGTTTACATGCCGCTGTAGTTGTTGATTTTTATTTAATTGTAATGTTTTCAATTTGTAGCAGCATGCATGTTTAACCAAAAGGGTTATTTTGAATTTACATGTTTGTGAAAAAAATTAAAGGATTTGTTCTAGACGTGTTTTGGCGACCAACCATTTCCTCTCTAACGAAACCTACGCCGCCTTAGAAGAGTTAGAAAATTGTTCAAACTAGCCAAATAAATCAGATGGCAACCTAAATCATTCAAAACTGGAAAAAAATTTGATTTTTATGGCCCTTTTTTCATTTAGTAGTAGACGCCTTCGATGTAAAAAAACTGATTGGCAATTAAAAATGCAACACAAACTCAAAACTGATAAAATGTGAAAATTTGCAATTTTGCAAAAATTTGAAAATTGATTTAACTCCGTTTTAATCCCTTCCTTCGTTTTAATCCCTCTGAAAACAAATCTGGTTTAATCGCTCTCAAATCAGTTTTTTAAACTGGGCTTAAGATCAATTTAAATCGATTTCAAGTTGATTCGAATCAATCTTAATCTTTTCTTTTTAATTATCCACTTTAATGCTGAAATTGATCTCAATTTAATCTAAATACTTTTTGCATGCTAAAATCAATCTTAAACCATTTTTGTCAGTGCGGGTAGGTAGAAAACAGAAAAATCCGCCATTTTTTGAGCACATTCAACAAAACTTTGTATGTTATCCTCGTAAAAGTATATGAACAGAAATTATTCATACTTTTTTTTAATATTCTTCTTCAGTTCATTTGTTTTTATTGCCTGCAGTGACCAAATTTAGCAGAATTTGCATGCCGGGGATGAAACAAGCGTGATAGCTCTATTGGCATTTTAGTCACTTTTATGATAGAAATATGTCACCTGAGGCGTCTTTGAACACCACTCAATTCTACTGAAATATACTTATATATTCTTATTTATATACATATTGCATAAATTTTAAATATGCTTTCTAAGTATTTTAAGAAACATTCTCTTTCTGGTTCAGAGTCAACAAAAAATTCTAGAAAATAATAGTGGCATTGGGTTTCTGGCTTATCAGTTGATGCATTAGTTATAAAAAACTGATCCACAAGGATTATGAAAAAACACGTTTTTTTGCCAAGGAAGCGCTAAATGAGGTTTCGTGGTTGTTTTCATTCTCATGTTATAATAAACCTAATCGGTCGTTATACTCTCTCGATGAAGAGCAAAAAATTTAAACCAATCTTTCTTAGTACTGAAAACCTTTTAATTTTGTTTGAATATCCAGTAAAAGTTTCAAAATGATATATCATATGACCCATTTTGGTGAACTTTGGGTTCCCAATTTATTAAATCTGCGCCTTTCAATTCCCTATTTCTTAAATCCCCTAGTTAAACTCCAGAAATAGATAACCCCGCAAATTTTAATGATCAGAATCAAATTGGCCGACTATCAAATGAACTTAAAACTAATCCGACTGGCACGATCCAAATTAGTGGCAAAAAAAAGTTAAATTTTTCCAAAATTGAACGTGATCAGGAAAAAATTTTCACCGTTATTAGATGAATGGACTGAATTAAAAAAAAAGAAATGACCAAAACACGAATATAATATAAGTTTAATCAAATAAAATTATTTGTCAAGCAAAATTTTAATAAATTTTTTGAACTGTCAAAAAAATGTAACTTTTAGGAACCGTCGTCATACAATGTAATGTCTAAAGTATTGCCCGCCCCTATTTCTAGCCTAGCAACCCGCTAAAGGTGCAATCATTCTTGTGTGTTTTAAATTTCCGTGGGGCTGCGAGGAGACGTCTATTCTTTAAAAATTATTTAAAAAAAACTTTACTTACAGAACAAATTAACGAACATTTAAATTAGGTTCGCCATAGTGCGAAAGAATTGCTAATCAGTTCTTTATTTTAAACATGTCTGATTTTCCCCATGTTTTTGTTTAGGACCCGATAGTTTTCTTTTTTATTATATAGTACCCATTCGAGGTGTCTTTTTGAACGCAGACGTCTTTTTGCAAATTCGCTATTATTTTCGATATCTTTGGATGCGAATCTCTGAATTTTGACTGTTTCTAAACTGCCATCATTTACTTGTGTTGTTCTGGACAAACCGGATGATGCCGTGACTCTTTGATTCCAGAGTGAAAATAGTATTAGGACTTTTCTATTCACGAGGTGTTTTTTTTGTTACTGGATCCGAGAAATGGGTTGTTAGAGTTGGCCTTTTTTCCGATTCTTTTATAGTGCGATTGCTCAGGAATTGAATTTTTTTTCACTACGTTTCGAAATGAACTTTCTATTGTTTCGACTTTTCAAAAGCCAATGAGGGTAACAGTTCCAAAGCTGAAAAAAAATTGTGGTATTTCTAAATAATTTTGCGAATTTTTCTTTAAAATGAAAGAATTTTTCAATCAACTTATAATCTGGGAGTTCTGCGATTTTTTCTAAAAGTTGATAGAGTTTTTCAATCAACTTATAATCTGGGAAGTTTTTCGAAGCGTTTAATTAGCGGCTTTATCAAAATGAAGCAAGTGTTCTCAGGTGTACTGTCGAGGGTTAGTGTTCTCAGGATTTCTGAAAAGTGGTGGTAATTGTTTCCTTTTGTTTGTTAACGATTATATGCAAGCGGGGGCTTTTTCTAAAAAAATATAGTGTATAGAGCGAAACTGACAAAAGCAATTTCGAGTGACATCCAAAGTTCCGATATTCAACCAAATGTTTATTTTTTCTTGCAGTTGTAGCATTATGGGATCACCAAACAAAATCAATGACTTGTGATTTCATTGTCATAACTAATAAACTGTTTGAACAGTTTGCGTATTTCGAACTTTCTGGTTGCTGTTGAGACTTGTAAAATTTGTTCTCGTTGCTTGTACATGCGTTGTGCACTTTGAAGTTTTTTTTTAAAGTTGATTGGGCTAGTTGAGTAGCAATGCCGTCTGCTGTGAACTGAAGTGCGGAAGGTGTTTCAACAGTTGGAGTATAATCAATGCTCAGATTCTTGATGCTCCTTGTTGCTCAGATCTTCGAAACTAAATAAAAATCAGGTTTTCCCGTACAAATTTCACGACTGCATTAACACACGTGACCTGTTTCTACTAGTCTTCGAGTGTCCTTGGGAGACCAGGTGATTTGGAAGACCGTTTTAAGCCTTATATTTCATTGAATGGGTTAACAGTGGTTCAAATGTAAGGCAGTATGACTCCTTATAAAATTCCTAACAGTCGTTTGTTAGGTTTAATCGGCGCCACATAGGTTGTTTTTTTTTAAATGCGTGAACGACATTTTATTTCCAAAACTAATCGATTGCTACTTTTGAGTGATTCAATGCATCGAAGGAGAAAAAATTGACTTACTTTGCATCAATTAATGTACTTAGTTAGAATATTATTAAAGTTATAAAAAGGTTTCAAATTCAGAAAAGTTTTTTGGTTTTGAAAAAGTAAATTGTTGTGGGTTTATCTTGTAACCAGTTGACAAATAGGGAAGGTAGCCCAGGGGGATTAAACAGAGCGGACTAGCAATTGAAGACTGCCGAATACAAAAATATTCTCGAAATCTTAATGTCCACTGTCAGATCGTATAAGGTTTTTGAACTCTCCGGATGTTTCGAAATTTCTGGTTGCTGATGAAGCTGGTCAAACTTTTTTTTCGTTGCTTGCGCATGCGATAGACAGATCAAACTAAGTTTTTTTTCAGTTGATAGAGCTGATTGAATTGCAATGAAATCTGTTATGTGCTTAATTGGGGTAGCAAACTTGATGGCTGGGCTAATGCGATTGTCCAGGTCTTTCATATTTCTCAAAAGCATTCGAGCATCAAGTCTCACAGTAAAGTTGTCATAATTATCATCACCACTCGTTCCATTAAAGTTTTTGCTATCAATTATTACTGTTCATCGATATTTTGAGTTTGATATTCTTAGCAGCTCCAGATTGTAGTGGTTTTGCTCTTAAGTGTAAGATGAATTTGATGGCCTGGTACCACTAGTATTTGTTTGTTTATAGAAAATAAGGTGAAATGAAAGGACGCTCTATTATCTATAGCTCATAGAATGATACAACAATGGTTCAAGTGTAAAGCATTATGATTTTTATGTAATCTACTGACGTTTTTTGTTGCACTCAATTAGCATCATGAGTGATTTTTGTATAAAAAAAAACATATGAACGAGGGATCATTCCTTAATCTTGTCAAATTTCAAATATTTTCAAAAAACAAAAAAAATCAAAACAATTGCATTGCTCTTTTCTTTTCTGTCTTCAATTAGTATATTCAAATATTCAATTTGTTGTTTTTGAAACGAGGTCAAATTTGTGTTGTGCTATCTTGTTACGGGGTGATAAAAGAAGGGGTGTAAGCATAGATGGTTAAATAGCGCGGGATCAAAAATTTGGCGCCAATTTCTTGTGCTACCAGATTTTGCGTTGAGAAAACTCAAAACTAAAAAATGCTAGAACACACATGAAGTCATAGTTCCTGCCCACTTTTGGGAGTCAGATTTAGAACTTTTTTTACTAAAAAATTCTAGGATTAAACAAGTGCGTGAAAGCGTTTTTTAACATTGTATACATGTTCTGTTTTTTGCTGAAATAAGCACCTGTTAAATTACAAGTAAATAAAGTGTTCTTGCGCAGTATTTACCTCGGATGGAAAAAAAGTTGTCAAGTTTTTCGAAACTGTAAAAAAAGTTTTAAATTTCATTTTGATAGACAAAGAAGCTTAGTAGGAAGAACTAATTGATAGCTTTTTTCCCTTTATTGGGAATAATTACTCGTTTTTCGTTTTGTTTTTGCTTTCAAATTTTGCATTTTGCTTTCGGAACTCAAAAACCAAAAATTTCTTTAATCTATAAAACCCTTTAGAACGCGTGACAGAAACATCAGAGTGAAATGGCAATCTGAGACTCACCATTGAAAATTAATTTCTGTTTTGAGCTTGTTCTTTCTAGGTCTTACTTAGCTTGTTTTTTGGCAGTTTTATGTTTATTGTACTACCGAGAAACAGAAAAAAAATCTCTGAATTTCGAGAAAAGGTTCCTTGCGACTTAATTGTTTTTGCAAAAATGTTGCGTCTGAACTACATTATAGACAAAAATTTTTTTTATTCATGCAAAAAAAAACTCATTTAGTTGATTGTTTGTGTGATAATAGAAGTATTTTGGCAGCACAAACGACAGGTAACGTTGTTTCTGTCATGTTCGAAATTTTTATTTGAAAATTTTTTATAGTTAATTCAAAATTTGCTTGTCATACAAATATAATTACTGAATATTGTATGAGTAACATTGAATTAATTTTAAAAAAATTGTTTTTTTTTATAAATCAATTTTTACACTTGTTTCAACTTATATGGATTCATAAAATTTTCATGTAAGGAAAGGGTATGAAAAGCGTTTTCGATCAATTTCATGTATGGATTTGTATGATATTTATTTTTAATTTCCGGAGGTCAGTCCGGGGCAATCAATTAAACGGAGTAGAAAGAGAACCATCTTAATGGTAAAATTTTTAGAGTTCGAGTTCCGCAAAACATTTGCAAAAATTTTTAACGAATTAAATTGGTGCAATTTGCTTTGTAAAACTTGGGCTCAAAATTGTACCCCGAAAACTGTCGTTTTTTTTTGGCCAATCAAAAAATACTCCAAACCTTGTGTTCAATTATGGCAAGACTAAATCGCTGCAAGCCTCTTATGTAGCCCAACAAAATTTGAGGAGGTATAAATTTCTCAATTTTGATTTAACATATTTACTTTCGTTTGCATGCCATAATATGTCACTTTTACTATATAAAAACCAATTTTTTAAATAAAAACAATTTAAAACTTTTTGCCCACGTTTTTTTCTAAATTTCGTTGTTCGTTGGGCTACCTAAGAGAACTGGAGTGATTTAGTTTTGACAGTAAAGGAACGAATAGGTTTGGAGTAATTTTTGACTGTCCAAAAAAGCCACAAATGATAGTTTTTAGGGTTCATTTTTGAAGTACATGGGGTAAACGCAAAAAAAAATTGTACCATTTTAATTCTGCGAAAAATTCAATTAATATTGGTCGTCATCATTTGTTTTAAATTAACTCAAATTGAGAAAACGCGTTTTATTTTTCAAGTTTCATTTCTTTTGTCCGGATAATTTAAATCAGCACTGTATACAATACAACAATAAAAAAAGAAGAAACTATTGCAATCACCGATACTCCTGCAGCTAATTTGATACCCATAAATTAGTTCATATTTCTTATAAGTATTAGCTTAAAATGAAGAGTATGAATATTTAGCTTAAAAGGCATAATTGTTAAGGATTTTTTAGCAGAATTTATAAAATTGCTTTGGTCAACCTATAAACAACTCCCACCCACGAATACCGAAAAAAAACATAATTTTTAGCATCACTTTCTGGTCGCATTGGTACACAGTGAAGCAATATAAAAATTCAATAATCTCATGGAAATATTTCAAAACTGATAAGCAAAGGCAAATAATTCAAAAATCCTGAGGCGAAAATGATGCCGACCTAATTCATTTACACATTTGCTAAGAGGTGTGGACTAAAAAAAGATATGGTAAAGAATTCTAACAAGATAAGTTGCATAACACAATACAAAATCTAAATCTTTGAGGTTAGTTGCGTGTGTAATGATGACATTGATATGTGATGGCTCTAATTCAAAAAATGACAGCTGCCATCATAATAGAAAGTCATGGAATCGAGCCAATTGTTATCAAACATGTCCTTGGATTTTTCAATTGACCCAGATTTTAAGACTGTTTAATCAATTTCAGCAAATGATTTTTTTTGCTTTTGTGTTCATGTTCACGGATACTTTTAGAAATACCTTATTTATATCAAACACCTGTGAGCATACTTCTGGAACCGAAAATGTACAAAATATATTAGGTACATGCGTTTTTTTAGTTTACTAACGACCCTGTACGTGTAAACCTTTAAAAGCAGCAGTCATTTTGCGCGGCATTATGCAAAAAAGGCACGCAAATGATCATTTTTAGGAAGCTCCCAAAGAAAAAAATGTCAAATGCGTCTGCATTTTCTACTTAGTTCTGAAAAATGGCTTTAAATTATAATTATAAAATAAAGCCATTTTTCAAGATGCTAATTTCAAGCTAATTTGTAAGTCCTTAAGGACCTACAAATTATCTTGAAAGTGGCACCACAAAAAACCAAAGTGAAATGGGCGGATTTAGGGGAAAAGACGTTCTCCCTTCTCATGGATTCGACCCTTTCGTCAACCAAAGGGTCCTCTTTGGTTTTATTTCATGACATCCATTTATGAAGAACAGAGTAGACATGACAAGGAGGGGGTACAAAAAAAACTCACGTGACATAGCTGAAAAAAAGGTAATGGCATAAGACATATCAGACAGCTAGTGAATCTTTAAAAGTGGGTTTATTAAGCGTAGTTGGAAAAAGCAACTTACCCTCAAATAATGCTTTGAAATAGTGATTACATTGCTGCACAAGTAGCACCAACAGAGCAATATATCTATACATTAAAAGTTGATTTAAAAAAATAGAAATGCATACGAGTTATTTAGATACATTTAAGCAGTAGCGATTGCCATTTCAAAGCTGTTTAATGTTTTTTTTTTTTTTCTATAAAGTTTTCCGGAAAAGTGAAATGCAGTAGTACGAAACAGTTTTCAAAACAAAGCTAAAAAACAAACCTGAAGTTTCAGAACTATGAAAAAATAAAAACGTTTACATCTTTATTGAAAGGCGAGATACAAAAAAGCTGCTTAGTAGTGCTTAAGAATGTGCCATGATCCTCAAACTCCATATACTTTTCAATTCCCTCCAAATTTCAAAGACTGCACCGAATTCAATTTAGGTTTTTACCTGAGTTAGGGCTCATATATTGAATTACATGTGATGTAGAGAAAACACTGCAAAAGAATCAAATAGAAAAGATTTCACGAGATTATTTCAACTTCATTTTCTGTCTGGTGAGCTTTTGAGAGGATTTATTTGAGATTTATTTGAGCCAAATATTGTAGACTTTTGTGATACTCGATACATGTAACTTTTTATTAGGAACATCTATAAAGTCAGCTTGATTATTTCAATAATCACAAATGGCTTCCACTGGATTAAAATAAATTAAAGGGTTTACTTCCTCGACCCCAGTAAAATTGGAAAAGTAAGGTTGAAAAGCATAGCTTTTAAAAAACTCCCTCAAATTTTAATTAGCAACAAGTTAAAACAAGACTGCTCGTATCAGGGCGAAGCCCTGAATGTTCCGACTGCCTTTTAAGGTTTATGGAGCAGTAATAACATTTAAAAATTAAATGTAAGAAAAAATAAAATGAAAATTTTTTTTTCTAAAATTTGAAATTTTTTATGAAAATCATACCCCCACACGCCATACAAAGTACAAAAGGATAGATTTTGCTCCTTGTAACAAACCAATTATGGCGAATATGCCTCTTTTAACCAATTTGGAACGATTTCTAAGACGGATTAACTCTCCGCTTACGCGTTAATAGCGCGAAATATATCGCGAGTTAATTGTCCCAAATTGGGCAAAATGGCAATCTTTAAACCCCCATAACTTTACAAAAAATAATCACAGGTAAAATATCTTTTCAAATTTGAGCTCAGGACAACGATACCTTTCGAATGATGTAAAAAAATCCGTCAAAAATGGCTAGTTAAAAAGTCGAAATTTGTCTGAATGTTCCGACTGCCTCTTAAGGTTTTATGGAGCAGTAATAACAAAGAAAAGTAAAAGTAAAAAAAAATTCTAAATTTTGAAATTGTCTTATTAGGAGAAATAGTTTTTGATCTATTCTGCCTGATGATATTTGATATATTTGAAATTGCCTTATAAGGAGAAATAGTTTTTGATATATTCTGCCTTAACAAAATAAAGTTTGTTTAATTGTCGAAATATTTTAAATTAATGCCAATTATTTTCTGAAAACTTTTCCCCAACGCGCTTTGATTAAGTAGAAAAACATGCAATCATTAGCGTTTAGCAAGGTATTATTCAGTCCAGGTAGTTTGCTTCAAGTCAGTTTCAACCCATTTATGAGCCGGATTGAATCGCCGTCTTAGCATAAGTAGAATATATCTCTAGAATTTTTAGATTAAACAAGACTGCTCGTATCAAGTCGAAGCCCTGATTGTTCCGACTGCCTTAATTTCTATGGAGCAGTAATGACATGAAAAAATTGAATATATAATAAAAATAGAACGAATTTTTTTTAATTGAGATTTTTTGTAGAAACAATCCACCACACGCCATATGAAGTACAAAGTGATAAAAAAATTTTCCTAGTAACAAATCATTTATACAAAAAAAAAATTTTTTCGACCAATTTGGAACGATTTCTAAGACGGATTAAATCTCCGCTTACGTGTTAATAGCGCGAATTATATCGCGCGTTATTTGTCCCAAATTGGTCAAAATGGCCAAAATGGCAATCTTTAAACCCCCATAACTTTACGAAAAATGATCACAGGTAAAATATATTTTCAAAATTAGGCTCAGGACAACAATAGCTTTCGAATGATATAAAAAAATTCCGTCAAAAATGGCTAGTTAAAAAGTCGAAATTTGTCTGAAGAAAAAAAAACCCATCCCGAGCACAAATATTCCGTTACTTTCGTATCGAAAGTCGGAACAATAAAATGAAAATTTTTTTCTAAAATTTGAAATTTTTTATAAAAATCATTCCCCCACACGCCAAATTAAGTAGAAAAAGGTAGATTTCGTTCCTTGTAACATATCAATTATGGCAAATAAGCTTCGTTCAGACAATTTGGAACGATTTCTAAGACGGATTAAATCTCCGCTTACGCGTTAATAGCGCGAATTATATCGCGCGTTATTTGTCCCAAATTGGTCAAAATGGCCAAAATGGCAATCTTTAAACCCCCATAACTTTACAAAAAATGATCACAGGTAAAATATATTTTCAAAATTAGGCTCAGGACAACAATAGTTTTCGAATGATATTAAAAAAATTCAGTCAAAAATGGCTAGTTAAAAAGTTGAAATTTGTCTGAAGAAAAAAAAACCCACCCCGAGCACAAATATTCCGTTACTTTCGTATCGAAAGTCGGAACAATAACCAGTTTTGACTAGAAGCTTGAGATGGTTTTAAAAATGAAACTTGAAATCTGAAATGAAAAAAAAAGATTGAAATTATATGATAAACAAGAATACTCTATGCCATCTGTCGGTTGTAATTAGTTCTTGATTGAATCTTTAATTAATAGAAAGAACTTGACAACAATGAAATTGTGGGTAGATTTTGTGGTTTTATAGAGACGTTAAAAACAAAAATCTCACCACCAGCAAAAGGAAACAAGATAGTAGACGAGTGATCTGATTGTTGCGAACGATATGAACGTTTATTGGGAGCATCTTAAGTGATTTCAAACGTATGTTTCTTTCATTTTTTTGGATTTGTATGGGGAGTTAATTGTCCCAAATTGGCCAAAATGGCAATCTTTAAACCCCCATAACTTTACAAAAAATAATCACAGGTAAAATATCTTTTCAAATTTGAGCTCAGGACAACGATACCTTTCGAATGATGTAAAAAAATCCGTCAAAAATGGCTAGTTAAAAAGTCGAAATTTGTCTGAATGTTCCGACTGCCTCTTAAAGTTTTATGGAGCAGTAATAACAAGGAAAAGTAAAAGTAAAAAAAAAATTCTAAATTTTGAAATTGCCTTATTAGGAGAAATAGTTTTTGATCTAATCTGCCTGATGATATTTGATATATTTGAAATTGCCTTATTAGGAGAAATAGTTTTTGATATATTCTGCCTTAACAAAATAAAGTTTGTTTAATTGTCAAAATATTTTAAATTAATGCCAATTATTTTCTGAAAACTTTTCCCCAACGCGCTTTGATTAAGAAGAAAAATATGCAATCATTAGCGTTTAGCAAGGTATTATTCAGTCCAGGTAGTTTGCTTCAAGTCAGTTTCAACCCATTTATGAGCCGGATTGAATCGCCGTCTTAGCATAAGAAGAATATATCTCTAGAATTTTTAGATTAAACAAGACTGCTCGTATCAAGTCGAAGCCCTGAATGTTCCGACTGCCTTAATTTCTATGGAGCAGTAATGACATGAAAAAATTGAATATATAATAAAAATAGAACGAATTTTTTTTTAATTGAGATTTTTTGTAGAAACAATCCCCCCACACGCCATATGAAGTACAAAGTGATAAAAAATTTTTCCTAGTAACAAATCATTTATACAAAAAAAATTTTTTTTCGACCAATTTGGAACGATTTCTAAGACGGATTAAATCTCCGCTTACGCGTTAATAGCGCGAATTATATCGCGCGTTATTTGTCCCAAATTGGTCAAAATGGCCAAAATGGCAATCTTTAAACCCCCATAACTTTACGAAAAATGATCACAGGTAAAATATATTTTCAAAATTAGGCTCAGGACAACAATAGCTTTCGAATGATATAATCTTTAATGATTGAATCTTTATTTAATAGAAAGAACTTGACAACAATGAAAATGTGGGTAGATTTTGTGGTTTTATAGAGACGTTAAAAACAAAAATCTCACCACCAGCAAAAGGAAACAAGATAGTAGACGAGTGATCTGATTGTTGCGAACGATATGAACGTTTATTGGGAGCATCTTAAGTGATTTCAAACGTATGTTTCTTTCATTTTTTTGGTTTTGTATGGGGAGAGCAATGTAGAGGGGGGACTGCTCAAAGTCTTTAAGCATTTCGCGGATCATCTTTCTGAACGTGCAATCACTAAGAAGAAGCCATAATGACCAATTTGAGTCTTTTAATGATCTGTCGATAGCTATTTGCTTTTATGAAAATTGGCTTCGAAGAAAAACCTATTAGAAACTTACAGCATTAAGGTTTTTGACAAAATAATTGCCAAAAATGGAATAAAACTGCGTGATGGAGGTTTAGCCTGCTTTGTGAGGTCCAAGTTAAAGCAATGCTAGAGGGTAGTCTGCGAAAATAACTCGAAAAGTTAGAAATCACTCATTTTAAGAAAAAGCCGATTGTAAAATTTTGCGCAGTATACAACTCTCCAAACAGCAGCTTTTCAGAAATTTTGGGCTATTTTGAAGTTTTATTATATTGGTTTTTAATTAAAAGCTGAAACGGTTGTTTGTGGAGACTTCAATTTTGATATAATACATCAATCAAAAAAGTCCCATGACAAAGTCTTACAAAATCAAACCTTTTTGAAATGCTATGATTTTGACATGATGAATCCGGAGTCTAAAAGCAAAACCGCGTATACTTCTTCATGCATTGTCGACATCTGATGCAAAATTGTATGCAAATTAAAACAATTTCAGTTATTTTTATTCATTATTAGCTGAGGTTTATTTTGAATCAACAAAATCTACTCAAAAATCTGAAAGACATGCACGCAACTCGAAATCACTGATTCTCAACAAATCGTTTCAAGTATTTGGTTCCTTTTTTATGGAACCGTTTTAACTATTATTGCTTCGGGGAGTAAACACAAATTTAACTAGTATCAAAATCTGTATCATGTTCTGTTGTTAGTTTTGTTCTAAAAGACACTATTAGTTAACATTTTGCAAACTATTTGGTCTACTTTTCCTATGCTAGACTTCGAGCAACAAAAAATGAAACGCCAGAAATTTTTAAGAAATCCGAACAACATATATAAATCTGAAATTTTCGTGATTCAAATCTCAATGATACCAGCAATAGTTATTCTATAAAAAACAAGTTTGATTGCAATAAAAGTGCCAAACAAGTAAATGACCACTTATTAGTTCGTCAATGAAATTTAGGAGACAAAAAAACGTAAAATAGAAGTAGGTTTGCAAAAAGTTGGAAATTTTATTGCAAGTTTTGGTGAAACAGTAATTTGCTCAATCAGGAAAAAGCTCCTGCAATAAAAATTTTTTCTCGTTATAAAAACTTTCTGCTTTTGAACCAAATGAAAAATGGAAGATTAATAAGTCAATAGATATTATAAAGGGAAAAAGTTCTATTGTTCTTGGTGAGCCAAATGGAAAATTGATAAAAGTTGCCGCACCAGTCACCCGACAAAATTTTTCGCACATTTTTGACAATTGCTTATGTTCATATAATTTTCTAATCAGTTACAAATTGCTAATATAATTTGCTTGTAGGAATTAAGGTTTGATCCAATAGATAGGCCTTAGGCCAATTAGTTTTTTATCTTCAACCAGCAAAGTTTTTGAAAAAGCTAAATGAAAAGAATGATGAAATTCTTTGAGAAAAAAGGTTTTTCAACTAACATTTAGTTTCAGAAAAATTTTTTTTACTGTTGTTAACACGATTATAATTGACCAAACTTTTTGACACTGTTGATCATTAAACTTTATTAACAAAACTGGCACGATTTGATTTTCTTGAAATAATTTTTGAAGTTTCTGAAGTTTTGTTTGAAAGATTGGACGTTATTTTTCACATCAATTAACCATGTAATTTCCAAAAACTTGTCATTGGGTCAACTGTTAACTGCGGAGTTCAGTAGTGGGCTCATTGCTCAAATGTTACAAACTTCTTGACCTTTTCACTTATGTTTTTTAGAGGATACAATTATTGTAGCATACACAAATTAGAATGTAGGGGCTTTCATTTTCGGGTTGATATAAAACAGAGAGAAATTACAAGTAGTCGGAGCGTTCCTCGATTAAAAAAAAATTGTTGAAGCATATTGATCATGTATGCAAAACACTGACAAAGTTCAATGGTGTAATCTATCGAGCAAGACTATTGTTTTCAAAGGCATCCCCCATTGTTTGCCTTAATGCTCACGCTAAATCCATTAAAATGATGAAGTTCTGTTTTATGGAGCTGTGTGTAAAACGTCTCCCATCAGAAATCACCTATTGCGAAAACGATTTGTAAGAATGATTTCTGAAAACCAGAAATGTTTTTCTCAGGAATACAACGTTGATACTGTTTTCAACGTTTTTCTTGAACGAATGTTTACAGAGTTGGTTCTACAGCAATTTGGAAAATTCCATTGTAAATATTTGGACTGTGTGATTCCTTCAAAAACAGGCAAAAGTTTTGATTCAAAGACAAGAGACTTCGGAATCTGAAAGCACTATGGACCAAAACTATACAGAAATCTTAAGGTTTTTCGCTCATTGAAGCGTACAATTTTTAGGCAAAGAATGATTTCTTCCCTGATAGTTCTTGACGGGGCAAGTTGATCAACTCGGTGTATACTTGAATCGCTTAAAAGAAACTTTATTGAAAGATAAGGAAACAATGCAATTTTTTTTTAATTTTGCACGTTCTGCTTGGAGTTTTTTTCCTTCTGAATTATTTTAAGCTTTTCCTAGGAGTTTACATTAATAGCAAATATGCTCATCGTAATAACCTTGTGCGGCGTTTTTTGTAAGGACTTCAATTACGATTGTTTAAAATAATGTTTCTTGGTTTTTGCTAAGAGTAAATCTATCTAAGAAAAAGTAACTTCAGCACAATATAACCATTTTTAAGTAAATTCAAATTTTTATCATATGAAAATTTTGATTCATTTTCACGGTTTTAGAGGTCTAAGGATGCTTAGATGACGTTATTTTTCGATTGCATTAACTGAGCTATCAGTTTTTCTACAACTCCACTCTTCGGTCCGAAATAGCATGGAAACTAAATTTTCCAACCCAAACTTAACATTCTTTTTTCAATGCAAGTCGCAAAATAACTGAAAAAACCTGGAAGAAGAGCCTAACTCTTTATAAAAATTTGAGTTTCAAATCTCATTTCTTAACTCACAAGGGTCAGTTACTAGAAAAGTTAAGAATTCAGATACCCATATATGGAGTAGATGGCTGCCATAAAAGCCAGCGGAAAAAATTCTAAATGTAATGTTCTCAATCGTGACAAATCTATAGACGGTTCTAATTTTTAAACGTAAATTTTTTTAAAATGGACAAATTTAATTAATATCACCAAAACCTTGACAAGATTAGATCAAATAGAAAGGAGATGAAAAGAACCATTGTCGTCATATGGGTTTAATAGGAAAGTAAAATTAGATGTGCAAATTTAGATTTTTATAAAAATTTGTATTAATGTACAAAAACAGAAAAAATCCAGAAAAAATACGTTAAAAATGGTGGTGAAAAATTTGAAAATGAGTACTTTACTCTGAATGAAGAAACCATCATATCAAAGTGTATAACATCAAAATAATTTTTCAAAATGTTTCAGAGTAAAAACACTTTCCAAATACGACTCAAAACAAGTGAGTTTTCTTAAAGATGAAAAAATGGCCGTATTTTAAGCCTTAAAACTTGCGCTCAGAAAAATCTTGCTCTGAGTTCTAAAAAAAGCTGTCAAATGTTCAATTTTTCACCACATCGGCTAACAAATTCAGCTATTAAAGTACCCGCACTGACAAAAATGGTTTCGGATTGATTTAAGTTGATTTTAAATTGATTTTAAATCAATCCTTGAATAACAATTTACATTTCTTGATACATAATTTGATTGATTCAAGTGTCTTAAAAATCGACTTAAATCAATTTGGATGGGTTTTTTGACTCACTAGTAACCATCCGAAATTCACTTATATCCATCCAAATCTCAATTAAATCCATTTTAAATCGATTGATTTAAGCGTGTTTGGATGGATTTTCAGACTCACAGAATCAATTTTTTGGCAAAAAAACTTACAATTTAGAAAAAAGAAACAAAATTTTTTTCTCGCAGTTTTCTGCCAGATGTTTTAGATTTCAAAAAAATGATCAACATGAATAAGATTTCAGCTCGAAACTATGCAATGAAATCATAAAAAATCATCATTGGAAATTGGACTATGCGCAAAATCCTATGTAGCAAACAAGAAAAGTGTCAAAACAAAATGAGTTTTGATCTCAATAATATGCAATTAAATCATAGAAAATCATGAATGTAAATCGGATTTTGAGCATAGACGTATGAAACGAATCGAAAAAAAATCAACTGAAATCAGATTTTGAACTCAAAATATGCAAGGAAATCATAGAATTTTATCGATATTTTGGCCTTTTTATTTGGTCTTATTTTAGAGTACGAATTGAAACAATGATTGTAAATTTTGTATAATGATGAGAGTTTTTGTGATTTGCAAAAAAAAAATATGTAAGCTTTTCTCCTAAGCTATCTATTTTTTTTACAACTCCACTCTTCTGTCTAAAATAACATGGAAACCAAACTTTTCACACCAAAATTTAAAAACATTTCTTCAATGCAATTCGCAACATAACTGAAAACCTTGGAACAAAAAAAAATGAAACTCGTTAAGGTTGGTCGGAACAAGAAGACCGTAAGTAACAAACAAAAAAGAGCCTTCCCCTTTCTGATCGTTTGAGTTTCAAATCTCATTTCTTAACTCACAAAAGTCAGTTACTCGAAAAGTTGAGGGCTCATATAGCCATATTTGGAATAAATGCATGACTGCCATTAAAAACAAGCAAGGGATATTCTAAATTTAATATTCTCAATTGCGAGAAACCATAAACGGTTATAATATTTAAATATATAATTTTTTAATTGGAAAAATTTAATTAATACCGACAAAACCTTGACATGATCAAATCAATAAAAATGAAGATGTAAAGGGCCATTGTGGTCATATGGGTTACTCGAAAAGTAAAACTAGATGTGCAAAATTAGAAGTTCATATAAGTTTTTTGTACTAATTTACAAAAATTAGAAAAACTCCAGAAAAAAAGCATTA
This sequence comes from Symsagittifera roscoffensis, assembly GCF_963678635.1. Lineage (NCBI taxonomy): Eukaryota > Metazoa > Xenacoelomorpha > Acoela > Convolutidae > Symsagittifera > Symsagittifera roscoffensis. The sequence goes on along the minus strand of NC_087066.1, from coordinate 13,012,662 downwards.
AAATAAGCGGCAAATAAATTTGAAAGCGATTACTTTACTCTGAATGAAGAAACCATCACATCAATGTGTATACCATCACATTAATTTGTCAAAATGTTTCAGAGTGAAAACACTTTCCAATTACGACTCGAAACAAATGAGTTTACTTGAATTTAAAAAAAAAATGGCCGTATATTAAGCCTTGAAAACTTTCTCTCAGAAAAATCTTGCTCTGAGTTCTAAATTAGACTTCCTCATCTGGAAAACCATCTACTTAATCATGTTTTACTTTTCAATAAGGCTAACCCTTGTACATGGACGCTGTTTTGGGATGCGAGGAAGACATTCTAAGACGATAAAAGTTGGGAGCATTCCTTTCAGATCTGACAACTTCTAGATAACAACAGCAATTGAATTATTATCCGCTGATTTTCTGATTGGAAATTACTGGAGCAACTTATCTTTCCTGAATTCACAATAAAATCAGTTTTAAGTACATGGAAATGTTTGCTGCTCACACAGTTCATACAGGCAGACAGACAGACTTCGAATTGAAGATAGCAATAAAATTTTAATTTGACCAATAATGCCGCTTGCAGTTTACAGAAGTGTTTAAGAAATGGTAATCGAAAGTCGGCACAAACCATGAATTTGGAAAATAATGCAATTTTTTTATCTGCAACTGTAACAAAAAACCAGCTGATAAAATTTAGTGTTCAAAGAATCTGCAAATCTTCTGTGTGGCAAAGCAGCATTATTTAAAAAAAGAAACAAGACAGCTCATATCAGGGCAAAACATTAAATTTTCTGACTGCATTTTAATTTCTTTGGAAAAATTTTAAGTAAAACAAGACTGCTCGTATCAGGGTAAAGCCCTGAATGTTGCGACTGCCCTTTAATTGGTCTCGCATAGTTCCTGTCTCTCCTTGCACGTGGCGGCTAAACTGCGACTGTACAAACTGCTCAGCGCATGGCTCTTCTGTTCAAGCACTCATTCTGTAAATGTGTACTTGGGGTTATTACCCCTAGAGTTTTATTACTCTGAATTCATTATTATGATTATTATTATTATTATTATGATTATTATTATGATTATTATTATGATTATTATTATTATTATTATGATTATTATTATTATAATCTAAATATTGGCAAAATTGTGAAGTCTAGGCTGGAATTAAATATTTGAGTAAAGTATGGCGTCAATTAAACTAATTAGCTGCCCAATTCAAATTGGAAAGATTTTGTAGTGCCAGATAATAAAAGAAGCACGCTTAGTCATACTCATGGCAAACTGCTACATCGGTGTGCACACTCTGCTGGAGTCAAGGAGATCAAGAGATTGATCCCCCGAGTGACCAAAATTATGTAAAAGTTGTCTGAATAAAAACACCACTCAGAGCTTACATATTCCTCACTTTTTCAAAACATAATAAATATTATTATAGAGACCAAAGAATATGTCCAAATTTCTGAGACAGATATTGAATCTCCATTAACAGTCCAAATATGGCCAAACTGGTAATCTTTAAATTTCATCACTTTACAATAATTTATCACAGGTGAAACATCGGCTCTTTTTCTTTTAACCCTTGTAAAACCCCTAGTACTCCATAAAATTAATGCTCACGTGAGATGGAGGGAAATGAAAAAGAGCGGAAGCATCTTTTTAAGTTTGCGCTCAGGGCAACATTACCTTTACAAATATGATTTTAGAAAATTCAGACGAAAAATGATAATTGAAAAGTCAAAGTTTGTCTGGAGCAAAAAAACACCCGAGCACAAATATTACGTCATTTTCTTCAAAATGGTCAGAACACCATTTTTAGTGTACTTTCTATGATGCTTTTTTGCCATTTGAGTTCTATCAACAAACTACTGAAGTTGAGGCAAAATAAAACTCAAAAATTTTTTCGAATGCTTTATGACATTTCGCTTTGGAACCTGGAACTGATTAAAGGCTTGATATTTTTGGCAGACCAGTAAAAAACTATAAATTTTATTTTGTTCAATTTTTTAAGCGAGTTTAACTAGTCTAGGTGCGGGAATAAAGTTTTCTCGACGGTAAGAGGGCAGATTTAAAAATGTTAGTCACGCTTTTTATAGATCGACTAAAATAATTTTCCGAGCTCTTCTCTTTAACCTGATGAATGTGAAACTGGCATAAATTCAATGTGATTTTGCTCCTGTCTCATTTTTCAAAAAAAATTTGAGGTTTTTTTTACAAATCACCCCCACACGCTATGCAAAAAACAAAGTTCTATATTCTCCATACAATAAAAAAGAACAGACTCAATCGCATGCCTATAATCAATTTGGTACGGGTTCTACCACGAATTAAATCTCCGCTTCGGCATTATGAGCACGGAGTAAATAGCGCGCTTATTTTCCCAAATAGGCCAATTTTGCAATCTTTAAACCCCCATAACTTTGAAATAAAGTCACAGGTGAATTATATTTTTAAATTTCAATTCAGGACAACAAAACTTTTCGGCTTATACCAAAAATTTTTGTCAAAAATTACTAGTTAATTAGTCGTAATTTGTCTGGAGAAAAAACGACTCCGAGCTAAAAACATATTCTGTCATTTTCTTCGGAACAACAACTATTTTGTTGGATTTGGGGCTACAAAAACACATTCAATACCCCGGGTTCACCTAATCAACATATTTTTCCGTGTACACGTTATTCTAATTGCCTGTTACATGCCAAAACCTTGGTACCTTTCTGCAGAAAATAAGCATGCTTAGCGTCTAAGCTACCGTACAACACGGTAAAATCAGCATGTTATTTGTAATTTGGTATAGAAAGATAACTAATAAGACTAGATTATAAAAAAATCTTATCTCCTTATCAAACAGTGTAATTAGATTTTTTGTAAGTTACAAAAAAAACGGAAAAATTTTTTTGTTAAAACCTTGACAAAAATAAGAGAAAATAATAGCTGAAAACGTAAGGTGGTACTGACTGAAATTGATCTGTGTCTCTCTGCGCCAGTAAAAGTTGTCGTAGATGATGTCGAAATTGGCAGTCCCATACTTTCTCACCTTGTCCTTCTCCAAAATCACAAACTCATCTCCCCACGAAATGTTCACATCCAGACTGTGGTACTGATCTAGAATAACAAAATAAAAGCTTCAAAACATTGACATTTCTTCAAAACATTGACATTTTTTGCTGTGTGATGTGATAGTAAGATCTGATCGAAAATAAGAAATAAGGTATATACGAAATTCATAGTTAAATGGGCCCAGTACAAAATAGTTTTTGAAGAAAAATTACAAGAAAAACAAAGAAAAAAATATTTAAAGAATTTTTGATTGACGAATTGCTAAAAATTTCAATTACTAATTTCACTAATTTCACGGCTTGAATTAAGTCTACGTAAACTTTTGCAAGCCTACAAACTTCATTTTTTATTTTTACGAACCTCATTAGACAAAAAATCAAAAATTTCAATCGGTTTCTCTCGAAAAAATATCAATTGCTTTTGAAATTTCGTTCCAATCACGACTGAAAGTGCTTTAAAATGATATATCTCTCGTAAAATTTCAAATTTATTTGTGGTACGTGATTTTACGAGGGAAAAAATGAACAAAAAAATCGAAAACGCCAGAAATGAAACTTCCTCCATTTTTTTCAAATGGCCGGAATCATAAAAAAAAATAATTGAAAAAGGTTACAACAATTTTGCCCAATTTGAGACGTTTAAACAGTTTTTCAACGTAAGCCTACTTAGCAAATGATATTTAAAAACCGCGTGAGTGGTTTTGTGATGTCCCGTACTAGCCAGAAAAGGATTGAAATCAATTTTACAAAGAGAATATAGCAAATAACTTACAAACAATCGATTTTTCTTGATTCGTCAAAAGTAGCTCAGAAAATCGATTTCGATCTATTTTAAATTGATTTAGATCGATTTTGTCAGATTTGTTTGCTTTTTTTCTCACTGATTTTGAGGAACAAAAAACAGGATTCAATCGATTAAAATCGGTTTTTTTTTCCTTTTTGAATTCTTAGTTTATAAAGATTCTTCACAGATTTCCTTCAGATTTTCTCGACAATCAAACAATGGAAAAACTTGCAAATAAAAATGTTTTCAAATAGTTTTCCGCTTTGATGCTTGTTCTGAAAAAAACTCTGAGTAAAACTGATATGTAAATTTTTTGCACCCAGAATAAATTGTTCTGAATTGAGTTTTTCGATTAAATGTCATTCACCTAACATAATTGCGCCTAGAACATTTATAAAGAATATGAACTTTTGAAAAAATTTTGCATTTTTACTTTTTTATACCGCGGGAGCTCTTATTGTTTGCAAAAATCAAGAGGCAAATATGAAAAGCATTGCTCATAAACTACATTAACCTTACAAAATAGACAAATAAAACATACTTTAATTTTTTTGTAATCTTTTTTCTCTGTTTAAAGAATTTTGTTTAGCTCGAAAAAATTCTAACTCTAGAAGAGGCACAAAAACAATGTAGACAACTAAAAGATAAGCGTCCACATCAAAAATACAATGTCCTCCAAACATATTTGAGGAAAAAATTCCAAAAATTACTTTTCCAAAATTCAATTGGATTAAGAAAACATGATGATAATCAAACCATGCTAACCAAGATTTCTAAATTTTTGTCATTTTGTTGACAAAGAAAACTCTCAACTATTGCGAACCGTTTCCTGATCATTTTAACATTTTTATAGACTACCGCGAACCACTTTCTAGATTCTGTTGACAAGTGTACAATTTTTTCAACCCCATTTTCAGACTATGAAAACATATGTTACATACTATCGTGACCTATTTTCATCTAATTGTGATCATTTTACATGGTTTTGGGTTCCTTAATCTCATCATAGGATTTTTTTCCTTCGTTTTAGAACATGCCATTCAAGTCAGTTTCAGGATTATTGCGACCTTATGGACAGGTATTGAGACTAACTTCGACCATAAAAACATGTAAATTTTTCAAAAACTCAGATCATAAACTATGAACTTTTGGTCGTGGACCGACATTTTGGCATTACTTAGAATTTCTTGACTGTAGTTTAGAGGTAGCTGACACGGAGCTCCCGTGTTCGCTTTTATAAAAATTTGAGTTTATAAAGATATAAGGTGGTAACTTATTGATTCAAAAAACGAATGTTAACGAATAATGTTAACCCAATATTTTGAAAGATAATGGAAATGGTTTGATTTGATTTGACGATTTAATGATACGAAAGCCTTAAAGTGACATTTGTATTTGGACCTATGCTGCCAATATGCGAGCAGTAGATCCAATGCTGCCCTCATATGCAGTAAGTTTGCCAGCGTAGTTATATTAATCTCTTAAATTATGATTACATATTGCAGCTATTACAAAATAAAATATATTTTTTTCTGACTTCTTCACGAACTGACTAGAAGAAATTATGGTCTTAGGGTAGATTTTATTCGGTCCAATTTTGTCTATCTCAAGAATTGACGATCGTTTTTAAGCGTAGATATCAGAAGCCCGAGATTGTGATCCGGATTCGAAAAAAAATTGAACAAGATTGTCGCAGCGTCAAGAACAATTTTCAGACAAAACTACGCTAAAATTTTTATTTACTCTGAAGGTTTATAAGGACCGAATATACTCACAGCTCTCTACACACACATCGCACACTTGTACGTCCATGGGGAACAGAGTGAGGTCCATTTTGCACCGGCTCTTCACTTGAAGTCGCATAGATCGGAACACATCTCCGTTCAGATACAACACCAACACACTGCTGTCCGACAGAATTCCTAATGACAGCAATCCTAGTTTTCATCAGGTTTGGATCTAGTAGGATGACAGGGTAGTCAGACGCGATAGTTTTTCGAAAAAAGAACGAGCCGAGTTTTTGCTTAAGCAAAATCCAAAAGTTCCATTTTTGATACTTTTGGAATATTTTGAGCTAACGATTGCGTTTTTTGAGGCTTCCTCCAATTGAGTGTTTTGGCATCCTTTAAAAATAAGCTACGGTTGGTCGACCAAAATTGATTGTTGTGAAACAGTGCCGAAGGTTGTTCCCGTTTTGAACGGTCAGAGTTGAATCCCTGAGAGAGGCCGGTGGTAGGCCGGTGGTTCTGACCGTTTTGAACGGTCAGAACCACCGGCCTACCCAAATCCCTACTAGTTGGATACAATAAGTTTAAAAAAACTAGTTACATCCACCTTCTGAAAATTTTAAGGGGATAATGTAATTTTTCCTGTGATTTCAGAATGTATTTAACTTTGGTTCGTCCTACCTTTTCCGGGTCTCTCGATGTCTACCGAATCTGGAAAAAACAAGTCCGGACTCCAAATTGCTTCAGCGTACTCCTCCCCCAGGAGCACAAAATCAACTGGACCAGATTTTTTCTTCGCTTCCTCTTCCGATTGATTCTTACTCGCTGCAGTCGTCTTCGTTGCCGAAGTGTCGAGAGACGGAACTCCTGTAGTTGTCGTCTGATTAATCACCAGTCCGACTTCTTCTTGGATTGACTCGGCATGCTTGCGGGCTTTTCTGTCGGTTTTGGGTTTCTTCCGGTCTTCGATGAGAAACCTGGCAGTCTCAATTAGTCGCGCGTCTTTCCATAACAATCGAAAGTAGCAGTCGAAAGACATCGTCTGAAACAAAAAAATTCTTTGGAGAAGCGATTTTCTTATGTGGCCCTGTTTTTCATGTTTTAATTTAAATCATGTTGATTGAGATTGATACGGAAATGATTGATAATCACACATAACACGGATGTATCAAACGCAAAGGGGGACGCACGAACAAAAAAGATTCTCATTTTCGTTTAGTCATTTTCGTTTTTTTTAATTTGAGCATGATATTGTTTTGTTCGAAAAATGATAAATAAAAGAAGCCCAATCATCACCAGAAAAATTGTGGCTGAGCTCATATTGCGCAGGAGTTGCAGTTAATTAGACGTTGCAAAAACTGCAAAGCAGTCATTATGAGGTAAGTTTTCATCATCTCAGTTTAAGTTGCAAACTGGAGGAAGCAATCACTGCTTAAGTGCCTTCAAATTACAGATTTATGAGTTCAAAACTACTGGTAATCAATCATAATTAGATCTTCATTATACTTCTGAAGTCTTAGTATAAACTGATAAACTGCACCAAGCATAGTCAATCTTCGACTAATTTCTGTCCTCTAAAAACAAAAAAGCCATAAATTTTCCATCATGATAATATTAAGCGAACTATCTTTAGACAGGCTGACAGCTTTTGATAAATCATCTGTAGCTGCAGAACCGAAATTGTTTTCACTTTTTCTTTACTTGTTTTCATTTTTTCGTCCCTTTTTTGATGAAGATGGACTTTTCTTAGAATTTCTCAAAAAAAAACACTTGAATTCTGCTATTTATTTCGCTTTCGAAAAGCAACCGGTGTTACAAAATTGACAGAAAACACTGAAACAAAAAAGCTTTTTTGCGATTTCAAAATCTTTTGTAAAAATAACGTCTCCCTGTTCGTCTGTTAGTTAATCAATTTATTTCGAAGTGATTTTTGATTGACGTCTCACAGTGTAGAAGTCTGGCTGATTCAAGTGTTTACAAAACAATAACCCAATAAAAGCAGGGAGAAAAGAGAAATAATAGACTGAAGTTTCCAAAATGGAACCTGATCTAAACTACATTTTATGATTGGATAAATTAGATATTTTACCACTGTAAAGTATTTAATATTAACCAATCATGATCCATCTAACTAACAACCCACTTATTTGTAAGTGCTGAAATTACTTGTAATTTCAGCACCAGAGAGATTTGAATTTAACTTAGAAATTAGTTGCCTCTCCAAGAGAACTTCAGCAGCCGCAATAAACCAGTATACCCTAGATCTATTGAGCCTAGCAGAGACTAGTTAAACAACCTGAGACTAGATAGTATAAGAGTAAGATTAGGATCGGTATTAGACAAAGAAGTTGCACGAATCTATCCGGCCGAAAATAAGATAGCGTGACGAGCAGACGGTGTACCCTATCCGAAATTACTCTATGAGTTAACCACATTGGTTCTAACTCATCTGGTGCGACCATAAGTCTCGAACAAGACCTTAATAGCTTAGAATTAACCAAAAATAGATTAGAATTTAGACAAAACATTTTTAAAATGTTACACGACGATAATTTAATCGAAATGTCTCTACGACTCAATAGATCAAAGCCAATATTCCGAACGATAAGAGAACTACCCGGAATTGGAAGAAGACCTCGAACCAGAGACGACATACGACAAAGTAGAAACTTACCAAATAGTTGTATGATAGTACGGCAAAAGCCAACACAAACTTTTATATTTAGAATCTTATTAGCAATGAATTTAGATTTTCATTTGCAAACTTAAATCTTGAAGTCAATCTTCATGCTCATTTCAGGCGCTAAACAAAATTTTGAAAATTTTAATATACAATAACGATTGATAAAAATATCTCAGATCGTTTTCCTAAAATTCTGCAGTATTCTATAAAACATGTTTGGAAAATATTTATTGAAAATCAAAATAAAAATTAGTAGCATGACAATAAACTGTTAGTAATCATAAAATCATCAGTTGTCCCAGCTTCATCACCTAAAACATAACAGCAATCATAAGCTCACTAATATCATTAAAACACTAAATCTTTTCTTAAATAAATTTAAACCATTTTAAACTTAAATTCACTTAATCTTAAAATCAGATCATCAAGGCTTATCCTTGGATCTTAATTAATTTTCTATTTAATTAAATTTACAAAACTTGATCATCAAGGCCTATCCTTGGATCAAAAAGAACAATTTTGTTCTCCCCCACCCACTTAGCTAGTGTCTAACGACCTCAAACGTCGATTCACTATCCAACCCTTTCAAAAAACCCAAGACTAATAGAAATTTTTGAACAAAACTAATCATTCAAATTAGGATAAACAGTGAAGAACTTCGGTTATTCATCCTTCACTTGAACCCTCCTTTTACCAGACCCAGGATAAATCGTAGACTAAGTAAGTTTAAAATAGTATCTAACGAACTACTCGCGTTCTAATTATACCTGAACCTTGTGGATCGATTTACTATTCTCCAACCCTTGAACACAATCATTACCCCTAAGTAAGATTAAGTAAGTTAACACCTTAGCTTATACTAGCCACGAGAAAGTAAAAAATCATTCTTCGGAATCGATATACTTTTCTCTCCAACCCTGAACAAATAGACCCAGTTTAAGCTAACCAAAAAATCGTAAGGACTAACAATTTAAGAAAATAGAAATCATCTAACAACTTTTAGCATCCGTCATCCTAAACCTTATTTCATTTAAAAATCTAGGAAACAAACAAACAATCGTTTTGCACAACTGTGAAATAGATAACAAAAAATACGACCTTGTAATCACACCTCACACACAAACAGTTGGATATATCAGAATGAAACGACAAACATTAAAAAGGAAAATAATAACTAAACAAAAACAAATAACACGAAAAAGATTTTCCAAAAATAGAAAAGCATTTTCAGAATCAGAAGCCAGCAATTTAGACGAACTTTATAAATTAAAAAAATCTATAGATAAAAATTGCGCCATTCACGATCAATTATATTTTTCCGACTCAGAAACAACTTCAAATTCATCAAAAAGAGGAAAAAGAAGAATAAAAAAGCAATATAAACACAAACCAGTACATTTATATAATTGGAATCAACCAATTAGACACATCGATAATTACCTATTAACAGTCATTAAATGAAAAAATTAGCCAAACACACACTCCAAGTGAAGATAGTCCAGATGATGATGATATCTACCCCTTCCTCGTAGATGCACCCAATGATAGAGGACAGCATATATTTTGCAAGAATTTACTCCTAAATTTATTTGAACCCAGAATTAGCCCATGTAAAGCAGAGTTCCCAGATGTAAAGATCAAAAGTCAAATTATTGATCACTATCTGAAAGATATATGTAATTTGACACAACAATACGGAATCTACACCATAGAATTTAGTTCACCAAACCCGAATCACCGCAAATATGTAATTCAAACAGACGATCTTGATTTAGAATTTTCAAAAGTATTCTCAGAATATATAAAAAGCATACAATATCATAACTCACAAAGAGCAAACACCATATTTACTAATGAAGTTTTTGCCATAATATATAGTTATATCTCAATATTAGAAAACGAAATCCCAATCCCAAATGTCTCACCGACAGAGACATCTAAACATATAAGGGTACGACATGAAATCACAGTATTTTCAACTTTCCTACATATAATTAAAGAAAATTTCACTAAAGATGATGTTTCAGAACATACAAAACATGACTTACAAAAAATTTTGGCATGGTTTATAATAGATTATTTCACACATAATATAGATTTAATTTCACAAGCAAGAAAAAATTTCAGACCTCAAAATTCAAACGATGATACCGCCATCACAGAACAATCAGACTACGTTTGGGACCCCGAATAGTCTCATTATGCATTTATAAATATCCCACAATCAATTGGAAGTCAAGCAATAAGTACAATATCTTATACAAGAGATTATGTAAGAGTAGTACCATTAACAATTGATGCAACACCACTAAACTACAATACATTTCTACCTGATACACGAAATAACAGCCTAAACTCGACCGTCATACACATTGAAAACCTCAACGGAACTAGGAATCTCACTCAACAAGATATTCAAACACCATCACACTTCATAAATGGAGAAATCGTCCAAACAACAACAACTACACAACAAAGTATTTCACCAATACGTCCAAATTTAACAACACCAAGAAACACAAACACTTCACTAGCACAAGTAACCTTACAATCAACCGTTAAACCTTCGGTTGCTCCAAAATATTCACAAATGGATTATCAAACTTATAGACCCATGACAATACCGTCAAAAACACGCAGAAGGTTCACAAGAAACACTTTTGCGGAACACAATTATAATTACGCACATTCATCAAAAATAAACTATCCCCCACGAAAAAATAATAATAATCAGATAAAATCTCGATATTGGGATAACCCAATGGCAACAACCAACTCAGTAAATTTTCAAACTAATTCACATCCTCCACAGGATCGTAGTGAAAATTACCCATTCTTTCAACAGAATAAAAATAAAAAACAAGCACCTCATCAAACGGATTACCTATCCTCTGATGATGATTATTTACAACCAGATATATTTGCACCATATACCCAAGAATATCGCGGACAAGGAGTGCAAAAACCATATACATATCATAGAATTTTTTCTCCACATCAAATAGATACACAAAATCAACAACCAATACAAATGCAAAACCCGATTAATACACAATCTTTTCAACCAATTCAGCCACAAAACCCAATGATTACACACTCGTATCAACCAACACAAATGCAAAATAAAATACCACTTCCATATTACCTTCAACAACACGAAATAACAAAAAATCAACTCTCAAATTTTTCACAAATGCCAAATGCCGCAGAATCATTACAAATGACAATGAATCCATACCTTATGGGTGGATCATCAACAACATCAAACAAACCATTAATGGTATTCACAGGAACAGACCCTGAATATTCTGTAGAAGATTATTTAAATGCAGTAACAGCAAATTTAATTTTAAATATAGGACCTGAACCAATTAATACGCCACTACATCAAAATTGGATACATCGACGCACAGCGTTGATACAAACAACCTTAGATGGCGCAGCCCAAAAATGGTTTTCAGTATTGCCTATAGAAATAAAATCAAATTGGAAAAGATTTACACAAGAGTTTTCAAAAATGTTTGTTTCCGAAAGAAACAAACAACAACAAAGAGTTTTATGTAATGAAATTCGTAGATTACCAAATGAAACCATCAAACAATTAGCAGTACGTATCGAAACACTAGTTCGAAAAGCATATTCATTAAATACACACGACTATAAAAACACAAAAATGACAGAAATCTTAATGATGACCTTAACACCTCAATTAAGGAAAATAGCAATAAAAAAGAGAGCATCCCATCCCTCCCCAATTCGAGAGCCCGATTTAGATTTTCGAAAACTAGTACACAAACTAGAGCAAGCGGAAATCACAATGAAACTTGAAGAAACAGAAAATCTGAAATTACAATATGTTAACCGAATTGAAACAAATACCACAAATATCAACAATATACAGGAATCAGATACAGACCTCGTTGAAAAAATCACTGAAATACTCAATATTTATGAAAAACACCCAAACTTTAAAGGCAAACCATCTTTCAAAAAATGGTGTAATTATTGCAGACGATACGGACATAGTATTTCTGAATGTAGACAAAAACAACAGGACAATCAAAACAAACCTCAAAAATATAAAGAACCAAATAAATCATTCTATCAATACATGAAGAAAGATCAAAATCTACCAAACAAAAATGTATACAGCAACAACAAATCAGGAAAACCACTTCCGAACAATACCAATTACACGAGAACTCAATCACCATATAACTCAAGTTATAGAGGAAGATCACCAGAACGAAGAAATACACAAAATTCATCACAAAACCATTATAATAGACCAAATAGTCGAAATAACTACTCCAGATCAAATTCAAATACAACACAATTTGTCTCTAGATCTAATTCCCAATCAAGGAATAGTTACTATCCAAACAATCAATCACGAAATTCATCATACAATAGAAATAGAAACTACTCCAATAATCGAAATAGAAGTTATTCAAACAACCGAAACCAGAATTACCCGAACAATCGATCAAGGAATAACTCATATAATAGATCAAACTATAACAGACCAAACAATAATTATCAAAACAGATCACGAAATAATTCACAAAATCGACATTCAAATTATAATAACCGTTATAGAAATTATTCCCAATCACCACACAGGAAAAATAACCATTATAATAATTCCAACAATCGCCACAGAAGTAGTACACCTGAACATCAAAGACATATTAATCAAGTACAATCAAATCCAGAATCAACATCAGACCCCCCAGGTATTGATGACACAGGAAATAACGAACTACAACTAAATCAAATAAACTGTGAATCATCAGATTCAGAAAGTGATACAGAAAACACTATCTCCATCAATATGATAGCAGTTGAAAATGACTACGAACCTATTATATATGAACAACCTTTTTCATCACATATATATGAAAATCAATTAGAACTCCTTCACAATTATTATATTGAACCCATCCATTCTACACAAACGGCACAAGAAACTAACGAAATCAACACTACAAATCAATCTAATGAAAATGGCAAAGCAAAATGCTTGAATACAAATTACATCTATCAAAATATACAAAAAGAACAACCTAAAGAAAAAATTTGGACAATTTTAGAAAGCCCAAGAAACAAAGAATTTCAACCACCAGATCTTGAAATTGATTTTTTAATTGATTCAGGAGCAGAATCAAACTTAATAAACATTCCCACATGGAATGAGATAAAAACATTACACCCAAAACTAACGCCTCTTGAAACCTCCAGTAAACTAGCAACAGCACAAGGATCAACATTGGTAAACTATGGAAAAATTCAGCTATTTCTTCTCCCCACAAGAACAATAGAGCAAAATAAAATTTTAAATAAACTATTTAAACAAATATTTCATATCACTGATATTAAACACAATATCATTGGAATACCATTTATCTCTAAATATATACTAACAATCAACATTTTGAATAGTAAAATATTAATCAAAGATAAATACACAAAAACAAAAGACACATCCCTAACATTTTTTCAAAGATTAAATAAACAACCACCATTCTTTTCAAAATTTTATCCAATATATAACCAACAAAGAAAACACCTAAAACCACTATCAGGAAACATATATAATTTTTCAATAAAACAAGTTCACCAATATGATAAAAAACAGAATAAACAACAACTCTATATGTCAGACTTTGAATTCAAACCTATGCATAAATTTTTCAAAATCACAATTTCATCCATAAAATATTTGAAAAACTCGAATTCAGATATTATTTCGTTACATGTATACAATAATACACCCTATCAAGTAACATTACCTTGAAGACTTTTGGGATATTGCGAAACCAACGCTACGATATCACCAGTACACGAAAAAGCATACCGCGTAAATAATATACTTCAGTTATTAGATATTTGTCAATCCACAATTCTTAATGAAGAATTATCCATTAATAATAAAATAAATAATGAAAAAAGAAATACAGATTATTTCACAAAAACCCCATATTTCAAACCTACATTCAACATAAATAACTATACAGAGAATCAACAGAAATTTTTAACAATGTTTAACTTCCAACATTCACAAATAATACAAGACGAATTTGATAAGTTAGCCAAACAGCTAATAAAATATTCATCAGTCTATGCAACATCCAAATTTGATGTTGGCAAAATCAGCTCATCACTACATCTCCCATTAAAACCTGACGCAGTTTTCAAAAAACAAAGAGCAAGTAAAGTACCAATTCATTTACCCGATAAAGTGAACAGATTACTCGATATTTTAGAACAATACAAAATTATCTCACCGGTAAACAAAGAAGAACAACCAAAAGGTAACACATTTATCAACCCTGTTATCATCCTAGCAAAAGGAGAATCATTAAAAATAGTTCTAGACGCTAGATATCTTAATTCACTAATAGACGAATCAAAATGCAATTGGCCTATTGAACCAATACAAGTTATTTTAACAAAAATAAACGGAAAATACTTTACAACCGCAGATATGAATAGTGCATATAATCAAATGCCACTAGATGAACAATCGCGACGCTTAACACAATTTGTTATTGGAAATCAGCAATATGAATTCAACCGCCTATTCTATGGAATATCCATAGGACCAGCAGCATTTTCAGCTTTTATGAGTAAAATTTTTAGACCACTAATACTCAAGAAAAACGCAATCACCCATTTAGACGATGTTTTTATGCAATCACAGACAAAAGAAGAAATGTTCAATGTTTTAGAACACTATCACAAAATACTTCAGAACGAAAATCTGAAGGCCGCCCCCGATAAATCACACTTCTTTTTAACAAGAGTTAAATTCTTAGGACATAATATAGAAAGAAAAACAATCACTCCATTAAAATCACGCATTGATGCTATTCAAAAGCTCCAACCACCAACAAACAAAAAGAAAATCCAAGAATTTCTTGGAATGTTAAATTTTTTAAGCAAATATGTCTATAAAATGCAATTATACCTAAGACCATTCTATAATATACTTAGACAACAAAATAATTTTGAATGGAACACAGAACATCAAGCACGATAAGGAGAAGTTAAAAAACTCCTAACTGAACAAATTTCGAATACAATTCCAGATCCAAATCAACCATTCTATGCAATGTGCGATGCTTCGAATTTTGGCATCGGCGCAGCATTATTACAATCACACAATGGTACAAACAAAATGAACCTTATATCAGCAAATTCTCGACTATTCACTCAAGCAGAGCTACGACTCTCAACTCTAATGAGAGAATGTACAGCCATAATATATACACTAACAGAATATGAATTTCTGATACTTGGATCAAAACATCCAACAGTTCTATTTACAGATCACAAACCAATCATTTTTCTCTTTACACAAAAATCCAACCCAAATCACCGAGTTTATAGATTTCAATTAATTCTAATGAAATTCCCAAACTTACATATAGTTTGGACAGCAGGAAAGAATCTTGCATTACCAGACTTTAAGTCGAAATACACCACCTGAATTACTTACACGTAAAACTACAGTTGAAATACCCAAAAATATAAAATTCTAGCTTGCAGAAAACGAAACATCACCCCGACTAGAATGCAAATATGCAGTAAAAACTGACGTTGAACAATCACAAATAAATAATCTACAACACTTCCCACTTTATTTAGATTACCAAGATAACCACTACGAAGTTGATCTACTTGGAACATCAACTTTTAAACCAATTCCATATTCACAATGGATAAAAAATAACACCCAACAAAAAAGAGTAAAACAACACCCGCATAAAAAAGACCTTTTTCCATTAATCGAAAAAGAAAATCTAACTGATAAAATAAATTTATCAGGACCGCAAACAAACGATTCAAAATACACAATAAATCAAGTTTTTGACCTCCATGACCCACTTGATACAATTCCTTTATCTAAATTAGAAATAGAAAACATTTTTCTCCCCCCAACAGATAAAATTACAATTAATATCTTGAAAAAATATCAAAATCTTGACCCAATAATTAAGCAACTAAAATCATGGCACAAATATAAAACTAAACCCGTAAAGGCAGATACAACAATATTAGGAAATAAAACACTCCTCCGATATTTTCGAAAATTTAATAATACAACAATTAACGAAAACACAGACCTTCTAGAATACCAATTAAATGAATCTACAGTTCCCTGTCTCCCTTTAAGTATGATTCTCATAGCTTTTAATATCTCACATACACAAAACATTAAAGGACACTCTGGATCAGAGAAAACATATTCAAATTTCATACAAAACTTTTATTTTCCAAATGCACCAATTTGGATGAAAGTACTATGCAATGATTGTATAGTATGTCAGCTAAATAAACCATATCCAAATCAAAAACAAATAGCACAAAAACAAGACTTTAAAGGACAAAGTTTGTACTTTAACCACCGTATTTCATTTGATACAAAAGGACCAATTTCACCATCATCCGAAGGAAACTCCTACATTATGGTAATTGTTGACGCATTTACACATTATGTAGCACTTAACCCAGTACCACATTGTAACGCTTATTACGCTTACACAACACTTTATGAACACTGGATAGCCAAATTCGGACTACCAGAAATTTTAGTTACAGACAACGGTACAGAATTCATAAATAATGAAATCATCACACTATGTCATTTATATAACATCAAACACAAACCACGTACATCTCACGCACCTTGGACAAACGGCTTAGTCGAAGGTATGAACCGTTCACTACAAGAATACCTTAGATGTATCATCAATGGAAATGATACAAAATACACCGAATGGTCAGCAGATGTAAAACTATTTCCCTTAGCATATAATTCACAAATCACGACAACTTTAGGAATGTCACCATATGAAATGGTTTTTAATCAAAAGCCACGCAAACCAATTATGTTTACAGCAAACTCTCATAAAATGCACAAAGTCATTGCCCACCGAATAAAGACTCAATTTGTTATAACCTATCTTTACACACACACGATAAAGATCATTTTCATCACCCACAAATTCTTAAATTAGCCTCCGGTACACACACCGAATGGATTTTAAACAGAGATAAAAAACACAATGAAATTTACCAAAGAGTAACAAAAAAGTTGTTACAAAGGCAAAACATTAATGAACAAATAAATTCACGCTTTACACCAGCCTCCGATTTAAAAATTGGAACATTTGTTTTAATACCCAATTTTAACACTCAAAAAGGAATCTCTAAAAAATTACAACCCCTTCGTAACGGACCATACCAAATAATTGCCAAGCCCACTGATGTCACATATAAAATCACCGACTCAGACAAAAAAGAAATTGTTCAACATCGAAACAACCTATTACTTATTATCCAAAAGAATACGCACTACGCGAACTAACTCAATTATATTCTTTCACAGGTTTAAAAGTTATTCAAAATAACCCACATACGGAGAATAAAACAAAGGAACAACATGACATTCATCTCGAGAACCAAAATAAAAAAATCAACTATAACGAAAAACAATACAAAAAAGCTAGATCAAAATATACCTCAAAAAGAAAGAAAAAATAGAAAATTGACAGAAAAAATAATACCTCAAGAACAAATCGACAAATCAGAACATAGAGAGTCATCACGACTTAGAAATCAACCACGTAAAAACTATAAAACATTCATTCCACAATCTAAAATATTAAAGAAAGTCGAATTTCAAAAACAGCTTTAATTTTATAATTAATAATCTTTGCACCTCTGAAATATTTTGAACTTTCATTTTTCAAAATAACATGCTGACAAACACGCAGCGATTCTAGTTCATAATTAGCCAATAGGATTCATCCAATCCGTCACTTTCTCTAACTCTAACACAGATCAACTAGACGAACGATATAAAACTCCAGGCATATCTATAACTATAACTTTGCGACCTCCAGGTCAAAAATAAGCAAACCACTCAAACTTGACAACTAAAATAAATATCACCATAATATCATAACCCTCCCTTATCTAATAACCCAAAGATCAACAATATTTCCCCAACTCCGATCTCAAACACCCCCCAAACAAATATTTTAAATTAGCCTAAAGCAAAAGAACGACCATTTTAAATAGCCTAAAGTATAAAAATCTCAAAAATACCCCAGATCATTTGACAAATAAAAATAAAGAAAAAGAAGACCTCCCGATCACCATAAAATTTGCCCCCAACAATTTTTCACAAAACTCAACCCACTTGTCAAAAAACCAATAAATAATCCGACCACACTTGAAAATTGCCTCAAACAACAAAAAATATTCGATCGAGAAGCCATTTCTTAAATGCTCTTCTCTCGACCAGTCAACATAATTCTTAACATTCTCATAAACTTTTTAACGATATTTAAACTTTTAATCATATTTCTTTTTGATACCTTTGAATCTTTTGTAATAGTCTTAATCATTTTTTGCATTATTTTTTTAATTTTCTATTCCATATTTGAACTATAACTCCAACTTTCGAAAGCTATTGACTATATCCACAGGTACGATTGACAAAACTTATCTAAATGATACGAACCATTTTTAGTAGAACAGATATTTTTTTACTATTTGTAATTTTTATAACATTTCTATCATCCCTCATCTTGACAATATGCAAATGTATAAAGAAAGCAATCATCACATTCGCCCTAGCAACAATCCTCCTAATTCTTTTTCTAGAAGAATACTATAATAAACATAAATTTTTCCACTAAAAGAATAAATATAAAACCATCAAAAATTACTAACCAACAATCACTCAGTCAGTCTTCACCGACATCATCCCAAGATAACCCAACACCATCTTCAACTACCCAAAACCCCCAAACATCCACACGAATTTTCTTTCAAGATAACCCATATACCTTTGAAGAAAATCACGCTCGCTTATCTGAACCACTAGAACCAGTTCAACGACAAGCACCTCTAAGCGAACCAACATATAACTTATACCCAACACTACCACAAGAATTAAGTAGAATACGAAATCCTAGTCAAAACCAAAATACAGTCGAAATAAATAGACAAATTATACATCCTCGACGAAACAGAAACTTTCAAACTCCCCGAGTTCATTTTGATATACCTCAATCCCCATCACAAAGTACTCCAGAAAACCCCATTGGTATATTACCAGAAACCCCTACGCTTCTTTCACAACGTAGCACCTCAAGCCTACCCTCAGATTACTTAGGTTCAACACCAACATCTGAACAAATACGCGAAAATCCATTTAACCCTGCAAACCAAACATCACGACTACCATATTGGACAACACATTCATTCACACAAGGTGAACCCAATTTAATCAATGATCCAATAGATATTTCTACGGATACAACAACATCCTCATCACTACCAGAAACATTATCACTACCATCAACACCATCAATCAGTCAGATTTCACCACCGCCTTTTAACTTAAATTTCCCAAATAACCTCGACGCTAGATATCGAGAACAATCATCAACAAATATTCCTTTAAGACTAGACTGGAATACATTCACAGCACCTCCACCATTATTTGGACAACACCCAGAAAGTAACCGACTCCACAACTGGGCACTAAATAGACTACAATATCGACAAGACATCTACGAAGACATTCGTGATCATAACATCCAAATACTCCAACAAAATAGTCTACAATTAAAATTTGAAATCACGGTTAAACTAAACAACATTACTCAACATCCCTACCCATTAAACCCACCAAATATAACAGCTCAATCACTACCACCACCATTTATAACAACTGAAGTAATATACAAATACGACAGATATACCAAAAAGACAATTGGTTACATCACATTTTATAACCCATACTCAGGATTATCATACACATGTATTTTCTAAAAATATTAATTTTTCTCCAACTATTTTTTCTAGTAACCTCCAATCAGAATATAAACCCTTCCCCCCGCACAGGACCCCAAGATTTATTAGTAACACATTACGATTGTGAAGAAAATGAACAAAAAACACTACACAAATATGCAATAAATCAAGTATCACAATGCGAAACAGAACCACAAGCTATAGAAACTACATATGTAATAGCGACACTTTATTCAAAAGCCCGAGCAACAACAGTTATAGGATATAAATTCACAGCAACATTTTCTGAAAAGAAAGTACATTGTTCACAAGTCTCAAATGGAAATAAAAACCGACTTGACCACGAATCATTCTACCAAAGTAATATCGAACGACTTTTACATCTCAATCCTGAAGATTGTAAAAACGAGTTACTAAGACTAAATATCACAAGAAATAAAAACGCAGATAGAAAATTAGTATATTTCCAAGTATTGCAGATTCTGTACATCAAGCAGAACTTGAAAGATATCAAGAACATATGAAACTAGATGAAAAATACCCATACAACGGCGCACACGGAAGATTAACTTATGACATACACGATAAACACTGGATACCACACATTGGTATAAATGACCCATCAAATTGCAAAGCAGACACAAAAAATAAAAGATATCAAAAAATCATGTTTTTCGATTGGAAAATACAACTCGAAAAAATACAACTCACACGCGATTTATCTGACAACACAATGATCTATCAAGGAATTAGATTACCCTGTAAAAACGATCAAGGCTATTGTGAACCTACAACACGAACACAAGCAACAATTGTTTGGTTCCCCGAAGACACATGTACAACATTTCAAGTAGCAAAAATACACGCTCGTATGATAAAATTTCACGAAAAATATTTTATACAATCAATTCCATATGAACAAGTCCATCCATCACGAAAACAAAGTTCTAATTTTAGAAATATACACAATATAGAAAATAAATTGACACGTTTTCAAATATATCAAGAAAGAGAACTTGCATGTAAATACAGAAATCCACTTCACAAAACACAATACTCCGAGATATTAGTTGAATACGAAAAAGGATTCGACATGACCACTGGAAAAGTAAAAATCGACCCATACGCCACAGGTCACCCTATAAACGAAGGAACATCATATATACCAGTTGATTTTCAAAAAAGTACAGGTCAACCTGGTGGACATCTAAAGCCCCATGACACTAGAAGCACACGTTTACAAGAACTATCACTAATGAATAGTACATATTTCGGTATTATCCACTATGATATTCAGCTAGATATGAAATTAGACTACACAATTAGCCGCATTTTTCAAGAAATGTCACTCGCTGAATTAGAAACACTTCACCAATTATGCGAATTAGAAAGGACACAAATCCTACAATCACTTGCACTAGCAGTATTAAAAATACCCTACGCAGGATATTTACTATCAGGAAATAGATCTAATTTTTTAGACTATGAAGGAAACATTTTATGGTTTTATACCTGTACCAAAAAAGTATCACCACTATATGTTTTTGAAGATAAACGATGCTATAAAAGAATCCCTATCTTTTATAAGAATAAAGTACATTTCGTTGACACACTTTCAAGACGAACCTATTTTTGGGATACCGCAGTCCCATGTGGATCAGAAAATAGCCACAATGTAGTACAACTGAACCCTGATGAAGATAAATACTACCTTCTTACCCCATATCCCACATTAATGCAATCACTCAAAAAATTTTCACCTGAAAGCATAAGAGCTATTGCTCGAAATCCAAATATTGACCTACAGTCAATTGGAATATATTCAAAATCCGATATCCAACATCACATTAGAACACAACAATTCCAAGAATTATTAACACAAATGGACACTATACAAAGACAATCAATTGACCAAAACTTACGCAAACTTGCCGAAACCGCAGGTTTTGCAGATATTTATACACAAGACTATAGCGGATATTTTAAAGACATTAAAGACTATATATATCTAAACGGTGAAAATTACCGACCACAAGATATCTCACCTATAAATATTTTTAGCTTTGTTACACTCAAAAATGAAATTCTTGATTTTCTAGGATGGCCCTATTACATCTTAGAAAAATTAACTATTTTATACGCAATGTTTAACTTAATAGGATTTCTTTTTTCACTTTTAAAAGGAATCTATAATACATGCGCTATACACACACAAGTAAATAGACAAGCAAGTGTAGCACGCATACTATTTGCAGGATTTTTTGGAATTTTTTCATCATCAATAAACAAAATTCTTTTAGACGCACAAATAAAAGAATACAACACAAAAATAGCAACAAGACAGAACACATATGACGAAGAACATAACAATGTAGGCATAACGCCTACAGCACCACAATTACCACCCCTACCACATAACCATCCATTATCCCTAGCCCCACGAAATTTTCGAAATTTAGCAATAACACATAATCCAAATTTTAGACCAACCATGGCTATGACACCATATAATGACACATCATTCACTAGATGAAAATACATATGAACAAATTATAGAACAACCCCATACCACCGCTTTTCAATCTCAAAATAATAATTTTTTTAGCCCACGATGAGCCGACAACTTGGATCCCTACACCGCTCAAATTCCCATCCAACCAACCTCAACACTCCAATTACAATAATTCCACTTTTTGCTTTCCCGCCACCCGATTTCCCAACCAATAATGTAACATCAGGCATGAATTCAGACACTAATTCACATATCTCAGTTTTATACTCCATTTCACAACTCAATAACCCAAATATTGAAACCCCTGATGAATTTGCAGATTCTGAACCATCTCCATCCAATAATTTTCAAACCAACTCCTCAGTTTTTTCAAAACCCCCTTTTCAACCAATCCCACCAAATAACCCACTCCCATCCATTTCTACACCCCCTTATGCTTCACAAGTCACCCCAACCTACTCTTCATTTCATTCAGACCGATCATCCAATTCTCCAGATACTACCCAAATCTCCCAGGAACTAGATAATTTTATCACCCTACAACAACAACCCTTCCACCTTGAAAACCCCACTATAAACCAGATTTCATCCACAATAGAATCATCAAACCCACCTACCCCTACACCCTCTTCAGCTTATACCGCATCATTAGCACCATCATCCACATCCACCGAATCATCAATTAGCACTAATCGAGCTCACCGCACTTTCAAAAGAAAATTCCCAAACCATCCATTTCCAACAAAACCAGGAACAGCACGTGAATATATTAATCATCCAAATCACACTAACACAAAAGATTTTTTAGCCATCACCTTACCCTCATTTCCACAGTATACTTTGAATACCCCTAACGACACTAACGACACACGTAGTTTTGTAGATGAACAAGTTTTAATGCCTACACTTCATTGGACATCTTATTATCATTTTACTAACCCCCTTTGCCTACCTTTATCTAATACTCACATCGATACAGAAAGAAATCAAGATATGCTATATCGACTCACCACACCACTAACACATAGACAATTTACTTATATAGGATATAAAATGTCACTAAAAACATACACTGCACCCCGAGCTAACGAATATACGCTAGAATATTACGATCATAACATCATCCGAGCTAACCAAGACCAATTTTTAGATGATGACCGTTTCGCTAACCCACAAATCACAGAAAAATTCTTCATCAAAACACCATATGTATTTACACTCAATATATTTGATCGCAAATTCGATCACATCATTTCTGAAGCACTAACCGACACACAAGCTTAGGAAAGTTTTAAAGAAAAATTTCAATTATTTTCACTAACCTTTCATTTCCTTGCACCACATGAACAAGATTTGCACTGCTCATACAATATTATGTTACGCACTAAACAAACCCACACATATACATATTATCGCTTTATACAAAATCACTTTGATCTACACACTCCATCAAGACAACCACACCACCGTTTTCAATTTATTAACTCTAAGTACACTTCACCATTTTTTTCTTAACTTCACATATTGCATCGAAGATACTAACCTTCACGGTATTCTTCGCAATTATGACCCCATAACCCAAATGTATATTTTTTGTCGCATCACGAAGACCTTCAACGCAGAAGAATCCAGACCCTTCCTTATCCCACATGAATTTGTCCAACCTATAGAAATCCCGATATTAGAATTCATTCACAACACTAAATACAATCACAAATTATATAATCTCATCCAAAACACTCCTTATGATTTTGCAGTTGGCACTGAAGAACTAAAAACCATTAAAGCACTTCAATTGCTTTGGCCACTGCTTCAAACTAAAAACATCATTCGCATACTAGCAAAATTACTAACAAATTCCGACATAATACACGATATCTTCCCCCACGGTTTCTTCCCCGACGACTAACAGGTAAGTATAATTTATACTATTCTTAACTAATAAATTCAAATTGAAAAACTAACCATTCTTAATCCATGTCTCATTTAGATTTTTAATCTTCATCTCACGATCATCTGCAAAATACACAAAAGAAAAATAAAAAATAGAAAACTTCTTCAAATTGTTCAAAACTCTAATAATCTTTTGCACTAGATAAAATCAATAAAAATCATACCAATGTAGTAAATTAATTTATAAATTATTTCCCTAAAAGCAGTAATTCTAATAATGATGAAAATTTGTAACTTAATTTTTCCCCAAAACTAGCAGTAAAATTGAAATTCTATGTAGTAAATTGATAAAACGAAAATGCAGTACTAACCTTTTGATATTTTCATTCACTCGCACAAGAATTCTATCCAAACTCGCACAGCTCGCCCACGAAGAATTGTTTAAATAATGAATTTCAGTTTCAAGCTTTCACACTCAACAACTCTAACACACGATAACAAGTTTCAAACTTTCCTTTAACCCGGTTGGAAAGGAATTATATACTAAAGAAAACTAACCACAACACATAGAATAACAGCATGACTAAGAAAAGGAAACCAACGGTACCCAAACCGGATTAACCCAGTTTAAAACTGGATAATTTATTCTTTTGAAGACTATTATAAAGTCTAAGAAAGAAATAATAAAACACAAAAAAGTCGAAAGACAAACCCATACAAAAAACAATTTGATTTTTGAAAAAAGGACACAACCAACGAAACATAAGAAAAACCACAATAAACCCAACATAAAAAATTATCACATAACAGGACTTCTCACAGAAACTGCACGAAATCATACTCCCACTCCTGGCCTAACCCACCAGAGAGGACGTCCTGAGCATGCTCTATAGCCGGCCTAACCCACCGCGCTACATCCACGCTTTGTGACCACACTCCTATTTTTAATAAGAGGTACTCAAGGGTGAGTAACTCTTCAAAATAACCGAACTAAAACAAAAAGCTTTTGTGAAAACAACTAATCAAAATCATAATTAAAACATTAAACTAATAAAAATTTTATAAAATGTAAAACATACTTTGCAGTATATAGATCAGCATACAACACCAAAGACGAACATCCAAAGACAAAAGGACACCACTACACTCTAAAAAGAATGGCCAACCACAATCAATATGCCGTCCACAATCACAACTCAAAGGATTTAGAGTACGACTTGACTTCGCAGAAAGGGACTTCATTGAACTAGACCAATGACCACCTCGATGTTCAAGTATACGTACAGATCCGAGTAACCAGGCATCCCCTCCACGCACAATCTCCACGCCATTCCCAGACTAGGTTGAACACAAAAGAAGTTCTCTACATGGAACAGAAAAACCTGTCATAGCCAACCCTTCTGAAATCAGATTTGAGTTTGTTGCGAAAACCCAGTCGTTGTCATGAGAAGACACAGCGATTGAACCTGGAACTTCTCTAACAAGAAAACCCAGAAGAAATATGATGTTCGCCAAATACCAACGTCCATCATCCATCCTTTGAATTGCAGAAAGACTATTCTAAAAAACTCTGTAAAACCCGGATGGGTGGAACCTGATCTAAACTACATTTTATGATTGGATAAATTAGATATTTTACCACTGTAAAGTATTTAATATTAACCAATCATGATCCATCTAACTAACAACCCACTTATTTGTAAGTGCTGAAATTACTTGTAATTTCAGCACCAGTGAGATTTGAATTTAACTTAGAAATTAGTTGCCTCTCCAAGAGAACTTCAGCAGCCGCAATAAACCAGTATACCCTAGATCTATTGAGCCTAGCAGAGACTAGTTAAACAACCTGAGACTAGATAGTATAAGAGTAAGATTAGGATCGGTATTAGACTAAGAAGTTGCACGAATCTATCCGGCCGAAAATAAGATAGCGTGACGAGCAGACGGTGTACCCTATCCGAAATTACTCTATGAGTTAACCACATTGGTTCTAACTCAAAAAGCTCACAAAATTTCAATCGCGACCCTCATTTCGCAATTTTCTCAAAACAAGCTCTTAGATTGGAAAAAAAACATCTACTGTAAACTGAAAAAAATACTGTTCAAATTATTTAAACTTTTCAAACCAAAAGATTTAAAAACAAACGGAGAATCAAAGAGTCGCGGAGATAGTATTTGGCGCCTAAGTTGATAGTGAAAGTAAAGTAAATGAAGAAGTAGACATAAATGCTGGTGACTAAAGAGGGGAAGGGGTCTCAAATATACTGAAAACAAAACCCTTTTCTCCAGCCCACCCATTGGTATTTGTTGTTTTTTCCAAAGTTCGATTTAGGAAATTCTAAAAAAAACTGAGATATGATATTCTAAATCGTGTCAGAGTGATATTAAGCTTTTCAGCTGGGAAAAAGCTCATTATTTAACTGCAAGACCCGTCACAGATTGACTTCATTGCTTCACGCAAAGTTTTCAGCTTTGGTAAAAATACGTTAAAGGGCAATTGGAACGTTTGGGGCTGTCATTTTATTGTAAAGAAAGAGCTCTATCAAAAATTATTTAATTTTTACTGCATTTGTGAAAGCTTGATAAGGGACACCACAAGTAGTTTCCTAACAAGCTTAATGTGGAAATGGTGAAAGCTTCCAAAGCAACCATAGCCTCATCAAAACTCATAAAAAATCAAAAAGTTTTTCTTGTCTTCATTCGGAACTTTTTTGACGCAAAACTAATCAAGCTCCTTTCAACTACTCAAGTTAGATGTTCGGTCCTAAATATTTTTGTTTGGCGGTGTTTATGATTTTTTCCATTAACGAAACTCCATCTGCTAACTTCTATCCGCCGCCAAATTTCTCTAATGTTGGCATCCCATCATTTGACTTGTTTTTCTCGAAAATGTCTCCATTATCATCCTCGGATACCAGGTACAAAAACAATTCTCTATATTATTACTGAATTGTTTTCATTTTTAGCTTTAACTTTTTGCTAGTTTTTTCAATATTCAAAACATTTGATGAATTTTTAGCATGATGCGTTGTTGCCACCCAATTGATCAAAAAAAGTATTGCTTCTTTGTTTTTGGTGAGTGTAATAACTCTAACAATGAAAAGAAAATTAGCAGGATAGAAGCTCTTTCTCTTTAAATAGGGTTACTTGGGTATAAAGACAGTGCAATCAAAAACAGAAACGCAAGAGGCATAATAAACAATCGACATACTGAATTGGAATATTTTGAACTCAAACATGCAAAATGAATGGTTGGAGTTTAAAACAAGGATAGCCGGTTACTGTGCAAGTAGCACAGACTGTTCAGAGCTTATTCTCTGAAACAAAAAAGATCAAAAACTTTTTTTCGTGTTTGATTTCAAACTTGCTTTGTTTTTTGTGCGCGGTGTGATGAATAATCTGACACACTTGCGATACAAAACCAGAAAGCCGCAAAGTCGAAAAAAATATAAAAAAATCAAAAATGTCTAAAACGTTCTAAATTTCTAATTTTTATAGAAATTTTAACAATTTGTGCGTGACGGTGAGCATCAAAATTATGTTTACTTTAAAACGACTCAAAATTAGGTCGCTAAGCCGATAGAATATAAGCCGAAATCATTTGCTCGGGATAGAGTTTTCAAGCAAAAAAATGTATGAAGTCAAAAAGTTACAAACAGCAGAGGTAAATCACTACAATGTAAAAATGTACAGCAAAAAAATTGTTTATACGAAGTGGCAGCTGGGCCAACAAAACATCAGCAGACAAGTTTTAGGCCGACAATTTTTTTGAAACAGAATATATCCCGTTTAAAAAAACAGGTTCTGCCCGTTTCGAGCTTTGGACCCTTGCCGTTCCAGGCGCATTCATTATCTCCAACCCAAGTGTGCCGTGGACGCAAATAATTTCGATTTCAAACCTAATTTTGTCTTTTTTCATTTTGAGTTTTCTGTGGAAAAAATTATTCACAAGAAAAAATCTAGGACCCGATTGCAATACCTTTGCTTACCGGTTGGGTAAAGAAAACCTGAAACTTAAGTATATTCGACAGTCAAAAAAAGACAAGCGGGGCAACGGTTTTTGTCAAAAAATGACTGCAAAAAAAAACAAGTTTCAACTTTAAAAAGTTTCAAAAATTATTTTTTAGCCTGCTCGCTTCTTTATTCACTCGAAATTTGACTAAAACTTAAAAATATAAAACCGGTTTTTTCTCGAAATTAGGAGAACTTTTCGAAAATTTGTTATGTTGTTCGAAGTAGGATGGGAAAATTTTTAATGTGAAATATCACTCATTTCATTCCGATGATAGTTTGTGAAAAAAAATTGGCTGAAAAACCAAAAACTACTCGCTCACCTAATTCGCTCGGATTTAGACCAAAAATCAAAAAATTCAAACTGTTTTTCTCGACACTGAGAAAATTTATTCATAAACTTTAAAAATCCTTCGAATCACGGCGGAAAGGGCTCGAATATGATATAATTTTTGACAATTCTGATGATTATTTGTGGTACCTGATTTTGCGCGGAAAACAAAAAAAGAAAAAAGGAAAAAAGTGAAAACTAAAACAACACCGGAATACAAAGTTCCTCCATATTTTTCAAATGGTTGGAAGGACAAAATATGGATAATTTTATACAACTAAAAACTAAGTTTTCATGCGTATCGCAAAGAATTTTGAAAGATTTCACAACTTAAATTCTGGAAGGTATCTCCTGGATATTGCTTTACTAACGTAAGTTTCATACCCACCCAATATTACCCAAAAGTTACCATGTTTATGTGGTATTTTTTTGTAATTATGGAGTTTTTGTAAATGCGGTACATTTGTATGAAATTAAAGTATTTAAAATTAAACATCTGTACAAGAGTAGCTTGTTTATAATTCTAGATAATAGTGATGGCCGAGACAATAGAATAGTCAAAGTGCATATCGCCGGGCGTTTAGTTTATCGTATCATATGGTACATGTATCTTTATCAGAAGAAGAATCCCTGCTGTCAGATATCCGGAAACAATTGGAAATCTAGGAGAGAAGCTGGAGGAGAGAAAAGAATCCGGAGTTTTGTGGTGGAACTTAGCGATGGCCAATGACAAGAAGCTAGAGAATATAGTTTAAAAAATCTGGGCTGCCTAGTATTGCATAATTAATGCCAGTAGACGCATCTTTCAGATATTCGAATTATCCAAACTTAGAACGTTGAAGGGAGGCTTTTGTTAAAAAATTTTCTGAACATTTTAGCAAACTAGTGTGTTTTTATAAAGTTTTCGGAGAGCTCTGAGAAATAATTTGTTCAGTCTTAGAAAAATTGGCCAAGTTTTTAATTTTTTCTAGAGAAAAACGTTGCATCCTCTCAAAACTTATGCTCCCTCTGCTTAAATTTTGATCGAATGCAAATAGCCAACAAAAAAGATATGAAATTTGACTGAATTTTTAATTTCAAAGGCAATTGGATTGACCTGCACTTTGATTAGGTTTATATACTTTAAATGGGATCTTTTTAACTATATCCGGCCTCCGATGGCAGTGAAGAATATCCCCTATAAAGAAATAAATCAACGGTTAAGCATATGAGAATTTTATACCTAGTATAGTAAGTAGTAACGAACCTCCCCCTCCCTTTTTTGCAAAAGGTGGGATATAGTTAAAGAGATCATTTAAATCTTATCAGAGACAGAATAGAGTCCAAATTAATCAGTTTTAGATTGAGGATCTGCACTTGGAACAGAGAAAGCTTCTGCGACTGTCATATATTTAGTCTACTCATTTCAACTAATCCGCTCACTTCAGCAATCGTTCCGCCTTGCAAAAAGAAAGAAAGAAAAAAAACAGGACAGGGTTTTGCAAATTGCACCCAATGTTGTATTTCGCATTGTAATAAAAAGGAAACCTTCAAATGGTGTCAGTTCATTAAGACGACAACCCTTTTTTCTGGGACTTAAAGACGACGCTACACGCAATTCTCCAGGTTGTATTTCTGAGAAATTTAAACCTCTTAAACTCAAACTGCTCATTTTACAAGTATTAACGCTTATTTGTCGTCTTAATGTCTTGTCGTCTTAATGTCTTGTCGTCTTATTTACCTTGCACTCCTCCAAATACTCGTATTGTTATGTGTCAAGTCAAAGACAAAACCATCTTATATCCAAATGCAAATGCAAATGCCATTTTGCAAAAAAAAATGATAAGAAAACAGCAAAAAGCTTCAAATTAAAAACAAAAACATTGTAAAATTCTTTTATTTTTTATAATATGAAAGGCAACTAACACGATTTATACGAGCAATCTTTTTCGCTCTAATTTTTCATTTGAGTATTTTAGTGATTTATAGGACTGGTTATTTAGGGCTGGTTATAGGTTATTTGATCATGACCTTGGTTTTTGTTTTATGTGGTTCTTTCAAATTAGCATGGAGTCTTATGGCAAACAAAGTTTTGATCTGTTATTTTATGTCTAGACCACCAAAAGTAAAAAAAATTTGCGCTCCGTTTGATTTACAGCCATTAAAAGAAAGAAGAACTTCCGATTCTCCGAAAATAATTATTTATTAAAAAGAGCAGGTTATACCTCATTTAAGGGTTTAAGGAGCTTTGAAGGACTGAATAAGTCCTAAATTTAGTTTTTTTTTCTAAAGGAAATTCTTCTATGTAAAAATTGGAAGAGTGAAAACTATTAATATAGCAGCTTTCAGGTTCAATATTTAAAGCCCTGATAGTTATTCAATATCTTTAACCGGAAAACTTTTTAAAAAAAAGTTCATCTAGGTATCTGACGGGATATTAAGCAGCGGTTGCCAAGGTCAACAAAGATTCCACTACGATTTTTTTACAGTAGCCAATTTGGGGAGCAAGCCTCCTATCAAGGACTCATTTGGTAATTTTTTTACGACATACATCAAAGTGTTCGGTGCCAAAATACACAAAATTTGAGGGAGACCATAAGCTGAAATTTTTTTTGTCTTAATCGTCCAAAAACTGACCCAAAACTTCATATTTGGCCTGTTACTTTAAAACTGGCAAGCGGATTTTAAAATTTGACATGCAGACGAAATTTTTGGCAAAATAGGTTCTTTATAGGGTTTTCATTGATCGAGCTTGTTTGGTCATTCTTAATAATAGATTTATCTAAGGTTGTTAGTTATCATCAACCTAAAATCTTGACTTCTGTAAATGATAACATCTTTCTACCCTTGTACTTCAAAACACGTTTAATCAGTAGCCGTTTCAAAACATGCAGTCTAGATTAAGGAACACTAAGGCAATCAATTTATTTTAACAAGTCGCATTCTTCTTTTTACTCAAATGTTATCTATCAAAAAGCAATCTATCATATCTACCACGGTCTGACTGAAATATTCAAGCATTCGTGTTTTCGTCCCAAAGGGAATTTTTTAAGGGCGCGCTTATTGTAGTCTACAGCCCATCTACAAATGAAAGTTCTGTTTTCTGAATGAAAACAAACAAAGAGCTTCACGCAAAAGATGATACTACTCAGCGCTTGGTAACTCTGGAGGGTTGTTTTCTTAGAGAAATCATTACAATAAGAGCAGTTAGGTCGTAGACGTCGCTTTTGGCTCATAGCTCGAATACAAGAGCGAATACGAAGAACGAATAAGTCTGATAAACTAGATCACTTGGGGAATATTTAGTTAAATTTGCACGGGTTTGAATGTGAAAAAAAGGTTAGGAAGTTCAAAAAAATTTCAAAGTGAATCTACAGCAAATACGGCTAATAGGACCGCTAAAAACATCAAACATTTACCAAGCTGCACTGAAAAAGGAGGAAAAACAAAAGCATTATTAGCCCTAGAGTATTCGTCGCAGAAAGATTGAGAAATGTTATCTCCTTTGTCCTCTAAAAAAAACTTAAATCTTCCCAAACAATAATCAAATAAAATAGGCAAACATTAAAATTGGCACCATAAAATTTTATAGACAAACAATTGTCTCAGTAAATAAAACAAAACTGCTCGTATCAAGAGGGCAAAGCCCTGAATGTTCCGACTGCCTTTCAAGGTCTATGGAGCAGTAATAACATGGAAAATTTAAATGTAACTAAGTAAAATTAAAAAACAATTTTCTAAAAAGTTTGAGATTTTTTGTGAAAACATCCCCCCACACGCCATATTAAGTACAAAGTGATAGATTTTGCTTCTATTAACAAACCAGTTATGGCATATATAATCTTCCTTGAATCAATTTGGAATGATTTCTAAGAGGGATTAAATCTTGCTTACGCTTTAATAGCGCGAAATATATCGCGCGTTAATTGTCCCAAATTGGCCAAAATGGCATCCTTTAAACCCCCGTAACTCTACAAAAAGTAATCACAGATGGAATATCTATTCAAAACTGAGCTAAGGACAACAATAGCTTTCGAATGGTGTAGAAGAATTTTGTCAAAATTGGCTAGTTAAAAAGTCGAAATTTGTCTGAAGAAAAAAAAAACCCACCTAGAGCACAAATATTCCGTTACTTTCGTATCGAAAGTCGGAACAAATAGAAAACCGAGCTAAGACTCATAAGTACACCGTGACTTTTTTTGCTTTCTTTCAGGTACAGTCCTAAATTTTGTAAGACTCAAATATGCTTCTTTCGTGGTTGTTTCACTTTCCATTTTCTTAAAGTTCAGTTCATTTGCTTAATAACTTCATTGTTATAAGGAAATCAAATATGTAAATGTATTAAAACAGTAACAAGACTGCTCGTATCAGGGCGAAGCCCTGAATGTTCCGACTGCCTTTCAAGGTCTATGGAGCAGTAATAACATGGAAAATTTAAATGTAACTAAGTAAAATTAAAACTTTTTTTTCTAAAAAGTTTGAGATTTTTTGTGAAAACATCCCCCCACACGCCATATTAAGTACAAAGTGATAGATTTTGCTCCTATTAACAAATCAATTATGGTATATATAATCTTCCTTGAACCAATTTGGAATGATTTCTAAGAGGGATTAAATCTTGCTTACGCTTTAATAGCGCGAAATATATCGCGCGTTAATTGTCCCAAATTGGCCAAAATGGCATCCTTTAAACCCCCGTAACTCTACAAAAAGTAATCACAGATGGAATATTTATTCAAAACCGAGCTAAGAACAACAATAGCTTTCGAATGATGTAGAAGAATTTTGTCAAAATTGGCTAGTTAAAAAGTCGAATTTTGTCTGAAGAAAAAAAAAACCCACCTCGAGCACAAATATTCCGTTACTTTCGTATCGAAAGTCGGAACAAATAGAAAACCGAGCTAAGACTCATAAATACACCGTGACTTTTTTTGCTTTCTTTCAGGAACAGTCCTAAATTTTGTACAGACTCAAATATGTTTCTTTCGTGGTTGTTTCACTTTCCATTTTCTTAAAGTTCAGTTCCTTTGCTTAATAACTTCATTGTTATAAGGAAATCAAATATGTAAATGTATTAAAACAGTAACAAGACTGCTCGTATCAGGGCGAAGCCCTGATTGTTCCGACTGCCGTTTGAGGTGTCATGAGCAGTAATAACAAAAAAAATAAACATAATAAAATAAAATGAATATTTTTTTCAAAAATTTGAAATTTTTCTATGAAAATCATCCCCCCACACGCCATATAAAGTACAAAAAGATAGATTTCGCTCCTATTATTTTATCAATTATGGCATATCAGCTTTCTTGAACCAATTTGGAACGATTTCTAAGGCGGATTAAATCTCCGCTTACGTGTTAATAGCGCGAAATATATCGCGCGTTAATTGTTCCAAATTGGCCGGAATGGCAATCTTTAAACCCCCATAACTTTGCCAAAAAGGGTCACAGGTGAAATATCTTTTCAAATTTAAGCTCAGGGCAACAATAGCTTTCGAATGATTTTTAAAAAATCCGTCAAAAATGGCTAGTTAAAAAGTCGAAATTTGTCAGAAGAAAAAAAACCCACCCCGAGCACAAATATTCCGTTACTTTCGTATCGAAAGTTGGAACAATAAGTTACAGTATCAAGCAAAACTTACATCAATTTTCAAACCAATTTTAAAAATTTTGATGGAATAAAAAGAAAAACAATCCTCGATTTTAAATTTTTAGGCAATTTCTCCCAATTTTGATTATCTTTTGACAAAATTGGATGAATAAAAAAAAATGCTTGGACCTTCCCCAGAATCACATAGTTTATCAATTTGTTTTTTATTCGACTCGAGTATTCATTAACAAAAACTACCGGTTAAATTTTGAAACATTGCGCTTCAAAGCTAAACTTTCAGGCTGCTAAACTTGGCATACAAAAACCTAATGTTTTCTCTTTTTTTCGTTTCTTTTGTGATGAAAAAAGTTTGGAGATAGAACAAAACGTAAACTTCTTAAGGAGGCTACTTATGACATGTTTCTGCGAAGTTTTGTCTCTAAATTTTAACGAATCGTCAATCTAACTAAAAACGGACATCTTTTACTTCAGATCTACAATGTGTGCGAGATTTAAAAAATACATCAACAGAACCAAATATTGCGAGCTGGTGGAATAGCAACAGTAGCTGAGGATTTTTTGCCAATGAATGTAACTCAAACAGCTTTAGAGAAAAAAAACTTTTTCAGTTTATCTGAAGCATATTGTTTACTTTTCTTTTTTTTGAATTTTTCTTTTATGGTTTTGTACGTAAGACTCAATTTAATCAACAAGTGAAATCACTTATTATACTGACGTAAGCATCAACAAGACTGGCGGTATTTGAGGGCGAAGCTCTGAATGTTCTGACTGCATTTTGAGGCCAATTAAAAGGTTTTTGGTTCAAAAACTGAATAAATAATCGAAAAAAAAAGAATATGCCTCAATTCAATTTAGACACTTTGGTATGCCTCAATTGGTGTGCCTCAATTCAATTTGGATTGAGTTAATCGACCGCTAAATAAGAACGCAAAATTGTTGTAAGATAGCAAAATATTGCACGTTTGTTATCCCAAATAGGACTATTAACAATTTTTTACGACAAAAGATTGCAAGTGACATTTTGTATACATTTGAACTTCGGATTTATACAATTCGGATTATACAAAAAAATGGCCAGCTAAACAAAATATCGTGAACGACGAACATTTTTCAAATTGAATGCATTATATTATTAAAAGCTTCGGAAAATTTGAACCACACTCATACTCATCAGCCAGCAAATTTCAATCAAGTTTGGTCATTAAAACTTTTAGAGCACAAATCAGCGGCAAAACCCAAAATTTCTAACATCAATACCAAAAGTTTTCGAGAAAAATCAAAAAAAAATTGAGAAAATGAGTTTTTTTTTTCAGGTGAAACAATCGCTGATTTAATTCAAGTGAAAAATTTGTTTTTGAGACGACCAACAAATATGCGTTATCATATCAATTATATCACTCCAAGAGCAAAAACTGGTGGAAAAAATGATGTTTTGGAGCTACATAAAGTTTTCTGAAGAAAGAGATATTGTAGTAATCAACGGAAACTTTATTTCGGCCAAGTGTTGCAAATAAGTTGAAAACCAAAGTTTTTTAAATCGTCACTGTATTCTTGCGTATATTTGTTTTTCTTATCTCGATTCTGATTGGTTAATACAATTTTTTTTCTACTTGATGACTTGAAATTTTGTCTACTTGATGGTATTTAACCTCTCGGGACGATAAAACGAAAGCATCAGTGCTGATGTATATTAAATGTTGTGCGTTTTTTTTCAAAATTTTCAAACAAATTTTACCCCAAATATGGGTCAATTTGCTTTTATAATTGATCAAGAAATACGCTGAAACTACAGTGTTAAACTATTTTAAAGATTTATCAACACGGGTTGAAGTACAACAGTGCCAAAATGGAAAAAATGTTCAACAAACCTGAAAACTGATGGCTTTCGGCACCTGGTGAACAACATTTTAATTTTCAACACTCTTGTACTAGGGAAGTGTTGTAATGCCTCGCCAGACGTCAATGTTCTTTTTTTTGTCTTGCCTCTGATTTGTCCCAAGAGTTTAATGAACGGCAGTTTAAAAAAACTGCTTAAATGAGACTTAATAATTGCTAAATAAACGTTTATATTGTAATAGATTTAATTGCGAAGTTAGCCTCTCATCAACTTTGTCTAATTTATTCTGACAACCGAAAAAAAAATTCACGCCAGTTTTTTTCTGCCAGTGAGACAGTTTGTGTTATTTTGAAATTCGTTACTTTTTGTTACTTTTTTTTGAAATTCGAGTCTTAAATAGTAGGGCTTTAATATAGTATCACATACAATCGGATTACTATGAAACTTTATGATTTAGCCAAATTGTGTGGGAAGAAGAAAAACACACCCTCCGCCATAGGTCCCTCCCATATTTTCTTGAAGACTATGTATTGATTTGCATTCGCATACAAAAACCGCTATGGTGAATATTTTCAGTTGTTTTCCACTTTTGGAACAGTACACGAAGTGCATGATATGAATCATTTCGTTCTGCACTTCAAAAGAGCACATCAAACTCAAACAAAAAACCCCGCCCGCATCCAAATTAGTCGTCAGATAGTTTTGACAATCTCTATAGCAGCCAAACGGCAACCCTAATCAGCTGACACTTTGAAATAGAACTTCGGGAAGACTACTAGTTTTCAGGTCATCCTAAAAGTGAACTCTTATTCGCTTCAATGCAATGACTCACTCCACAAATGAAACCTGATATCAAAAAGTTTGTCGACCTTCTTTTTTATGCCGAGCGAATTGATTTTGTGAGCTCTCCATGAACACTAAAAGGACCTCATTTAGACAACGTTTTTAGCGCCGCAGCCAAATTTTTGAAAAAAAACAGGTCAAAATTGAGTTTTTTCGAGCACTTTTTGGAAAGTTTTGGCGCGCGCTCTCCTGAAAAATTGGTATATATTGGTGTCATAGGCACCTTTAGAACAATTTTAGGTTTGGTCCCACAAATGAATGTCATAAAAAGACCGAAGAGGGGACCCTTTGATTATTGAGGTTGTCAAATCCCCGAGGAGAAGGTGTCAGCCCCCCGTGAGCCGAACTATAAACCAGCTATATAAAAAGCCTAAAACTATACCAAAAAATGAAAAATTTAAACTGTTTTCAATCGATTATAGTTTTATATTGAGCATGAATTATCTTTTGTTTTCAAAACCCCAGATTAAAATTGTTTGTTTTATGAGAATGCCAAGAAAAAAACAAGCAAAGGTAGATAGTGCTTTTCAAACTTTCACAGAATAATTATATAAATATCATATAACAGTTACGAAAATGGTACAATTGATGACTCACCATTTCTGTTTCAGATATGGGTCCGATGCTGTATATCCGGATGCCCACTGTCACGTTGTCAGTTTTCCCTAAACAAAAATCCTAAAGTTAGAGCTACAATTAAAGCTACAGTGCTCCATTGCTCGCGAGTGGCCAACGAAACAGTATCGCAGATATGAGAAAACAAGACTGCTCGTATATCAGGGCAAAATCTTGATTTTTTTGACGGCCACTTAACTATTCTCGAAATGTTTTTGCTCAAACTTGTGATAAACTATAAAATTTGTACTGCCAATATTGAATGTAAGTACTAACATTTGAAACATGACAAACTATAGTTGGCCTGAATTCAATTTGGAACGATTAAGAGTGCGGAAAATTATTCACGCATAATTAGTTTGCGTATTAAAATGCTATCAAACTATTGTTCAATCAGTGTTGCCATCCGCATTTTAGTCTAGTGCAAGCATAGTCGCCTGTCATTTTTTGTAAAATCAGTCTAAATTGAAAAAAAAATAAATTTAATGAGCTTTTCAGACTGCTTCGAAGAATAGGTATATTCGCTCTATAAAAAAATAAAAGAGTTTTTGGTTTTTTGAGCATATTTTTATTGAGTATAAAGTATCCATTTTTCGAAATCCCACTTTAATATAATTTTTGAAACTATGTAGTTTTCATATCATTTTTGATATTTTGTAAAACTGATTTAAGTTAGTTAATCAAGGAGGGGTAATCTCGCACGATCTTGCAAAAATCTCACAAGGTTCTACAAAAGTCGATACCCATTCTTTCCAACTATAACGTTCAAATAGCCTAAATTCTTTTAAAACAGGTGATCAGCTAAAAAATTAAAAAATGAAACAGTATCGTAAAACGGCCAAACAGTCCGCGTGAACCTCAAAAGAGGAAAAAAGTTTATCATACAATTCCATGAACTTAGTCTCTCATAAAACGCGAATACAAGTTTGTCGTACAAATTTCATTAAATTTGGCTAAAATGGTGTCATTGAATTTTAAAATAACTTTTTTGTTTTGGCATGAAAAAAAAAACGCTAAGCATTCACTAAAAGGGATTTGTATGAAAGGCATTTTTTGAAGGCGACTTTATAAATTTTTAAAGTGTGTTTTTAAATTTTCCACTAAAATTGTGTTCTAAAAGTTTTTCAGGTGCTAATCCAATTTTGTACTCAAACAAACATTTATCCAAAAAAATATACATGCTCGGAAAGCCTATTTAATCCGTATGGCAGATTTTTGTAAGCTTTGGGCAATGCATGATCAATTTAAATTTCAAATTAGAAAAAATCTTTTTTGCCCTATTGCTTCTTTGAAAAAGTTTGCTTCCTTTGTTATATTGTTTAAGTAAGACATCTACCCTCAGGTCTTTACCAATATGCTATGCAAGCAAAACCGTTACAACTGAGGAATTCACTATTTTTGAGAAACCATCGAGTATTTGTCACACGTGTTCGGTTACGATTTGAATTGAGATACTAAATTTAAAAAAAATTGGTTTAAGAAGAAAAGTTAATCATACAATTTCAATTAATGAAAAATCAGTAATCATAGACCTTTCGTGCAGCTTTCTGCACTAATGGAATTGCATAAAAATTGTATCATTAGCATTTTTGGTTAACCCGGGGTGTATTTCATGTTACCTTACAAATCTGTTTTTGCTTTTTTATAATATTATCTGGTTAAGTAGGACTTGATTTACCATGGCTTTTTTCCTTTCCCTCACCTGCAAAATTTAACCAGTAAAATATTTGTTATATTTTTCAATTTTTACAAAAGTTGGCATGCTGAAAAAAGCCCTGACAAACAAATTTTATCTGCAAAATTAAGGGTGTAAAACACCTCGTTACATCATAAAACTGATGCTCCAGTGAGGCACTGTGGCCTGCATCAATTGGGTTTTTTCAAAAAATCTACACAACTGGTGAGGTTCAATATACATTTTTTTTCGATGCTTCGGCAATCAAAGACGAGGGTAAGCCTAGAAAGGAAAAAGTTAGAAATTGAAGCGCACTGTTGTTTATCGAAAATCAAACTGACCTGTGTCTTTTTGATCTTAGGTTCAATTTACAATATCTAACAATTATGTAAAAACAAAATTTCTTGAAATAACCAATAAAGGTCTTCACTTTGCTGAAACTTGAGAAAGCATTGAACATACAAAAACAGCAAAAAAAATTATAAAAAAGAAAAATCATAATAGAATATAATCATAAAAGAATATAATATTATAAAGCGAAAAATTATAGAATGCAAAATCATGCTCACTTCTCGCAAATGCAATGCAAGTTTCGCGAGAACCTTGCAAAATGAATGGAAACCTTGCAACAGTGTTACAAGAAAAATCTGAAAATAATGTGTTTTCATGCAAATAAGCTTGAGTCCGAGAGCAAATAGTGCACTCACAGCACATTGAAGAACTGACATGTCAATGAACTATTAAAAAAGGCAGGTCTAAAAATGAAATTTTGCAACATTTGCATAAATTTAGATTAATCAAATTACCTGTGTGCGGAAATGCTTTAATTTATTCTGGCGATATTGTGAAAACTTTGTTCATTCCGCTTGTCACACTTATTTTAAAAATAACGAAAAGACACGGAACAATTTAGCTCTGATTATAATATCATAATACCATGGTGAATTTTTGACCTTTTATTTATCGCAAGATTTTTGTCCTCAAAATGAGAAAAAAGAAGTACTTGACGACACCATACTCTTGTCTTTTTTTTAAACTTCTGAATTAATGATCGGAATTATACTGTTTGCCAAAAATAGTCATTTTTTTATGAGGAACAAAACATGTCTATCCTTAACGATCTAATCAGTTGGTAAAAGGTGTGAAAGAAAGAGTTATAATATATAAAACCCA
This sequence comes from Symsagittifera roscoffensis, assembly GCF_963678635.1. NCBI lineage: Eukaryota > Metazoa > Xenacoelomorpha > Acoela > Convolutidae > Symsagittifera > Symsagittifera roscoffensis. The sequence goes on along the minus strand of NC_087066.1, from coordinate 12,972,106 downwards.
GGTGCTCCACTAATACATTGAGTTACGGGACACTGCGGTAACCCCAATTAAACCTAGGAACTTCAATTTATTAGAGCTCGCGTAGCTAACAAACAGTGATAATCATGAATAATTTTCAACTGTGTGATAGAAAATTTGTTCCTCATATTCTGTAGCCAATGATGTTTTTTAAAACTGCCATGCCTTATGCTTTCAAAAGTGAACTAAATATACATAAATTACTTCAAACATGTGTTTGTAATCTTACTTAAAAGAAATATTTTCAAAAACGGACTTGTTAACAATTTTCCCTCTTTTACAAAAAAGGCAATTCGTTTCAAGGTCTAATATTTGCATCTTCTTAACCGTTGGATGCGCTAAAGGCCTAAGTATTTAGATACCATAGCGGTTAAATTGAGAACAATATCTTCAGAAAGCTCAAAGGAACTCTTTGTCTTCCAAAATCGCATAAGAAGGAGATTAAGCTTAAAGCATTTGAAATTAAGGAAGCAAAGATATTGGATATTTAGAAAGCAAAGATTACATTCCAGCATAATATATCTAACAAAATTATCAGGCGCAGATCTAGGGGTTTTTGAAGAAAATGTGTATTTTCCCATATATATATATATATATATATATATATATATATTTTTTTTTTTTGAAAATTTGCGGACCTTTTTTAAGTCAGCCAAAGTTGTTTTCTGAGGTCTGCCAAAGAAAACTTTGGAAAAAAACAGATTGAATAAGAAAGTTTTGAAGAAAAATAAGAACTAAAATGAGAGACCGCGCCGAAAACGGAGACGAGACGGGGAGTATAGTTTTTGGTTCCAAAAGGCGCCTTTAGAAAACTTTTGGCTCCGTTTCAATACCATCCCCCATACCTGCCCCTAAATCCACCACTGCATATTACAATTCCCTCACACAGCGTAATCGTTAGTTACAACCTCTCTGAAAAGCTTTGAAAAAACTACTTGATTCCTTGTAAAGTTGAAGCGCAAAAAACTTACCGAGAAAAATAAGCACACAGTTACGTCTTGAGATAAGCAACAAACAGGGACGAAAAAGGGTTCAATGAGCTGCTCTGGGGCGTGGGGGGTAGGGGGTTTTGGGTTTGGAGAAAGTGACGAGCAAACAAAATATCCAACAGCGAACGTGTTAAAAACCTTTTTTTTTTTTACAAATTAACTCTCAAAAATGAAGAAGATTTACTGAATTTTTTAAGTTAAATGAGATTAACCCGATCTACTCACAAGGCAACGGACCAAGATACGAACTAAACAACTCATCACGGATAACCACTGTTGAGCCCCTGGTTAAAATTACATGCTATTTTTGGGTAATTTTTCTGGGTTGAGTAATTTTGCCTTACACTTAAATAACAATCACGGAACATGGTGGGCCTCAAACATATCCTATATTTCGGTTGAAGGGCGGAGTTGCGACGTTCATTGAGAAAAACAAACAATTTGAACTTCAAAAAAGTCGACCTTTTTGCTAGTCAGCTGATATTTTGCTGGTAAAATCAACACTCGGTCAATACGTTTACTTACAAATACTGAACACCATGAATAATAATTGATTATTATGGAAAACTGATGCCTAAAATATGGTCATTTCAACGCGTTTTTGTTGCAAATGTAGACCACCAAAATCAATTATATTTTCAATATAATTAAATATCTACGTAAAAACTCAATCCACGTTTATTTTATTTGACTCCAAAAGCGCCTTCAGAAAGTTTTTAGATCCGTTTCAATGCCATCTCACATACCCCTAAATCCACCTCTGCATATTACAATTCTCACACAGCGTAATCGTTTGTTATGATCTCTTTGAAAAGCTTTGAAAAACACTACTTGATTCCTTGTAAAATTGAAGCTGAATAATTTTACCGTGACGGCACACAGTTACATCTTGAGATAAGAAACAAACGGGGATGAAAAAAGTTTTTGTTGGATTTTCAATGAACTGCTGGGTGTGGGGGGGGGGGGGGAGAAATTGACGAGCAAACGAAATATCGTTCTACACTTGGCTCCCCCACATCCACATTTGCCCTTGCATCCACATTTGCCTCCTCCCACCGACATCCAAATTTGCCACTCCCTCACACACATATAGACCACCCTCTACGTTTATCCTTACCCCTACCCCTGCCCTCATCCCCCTTAGAAGTAAAGGGGGTAAATGCACAGCAGATATAAGTAGAGGGGTATAGGGGGTGCAAACTTGAGGATGACAAGGGGTTGTATACGTGAGAGGGGTTATCAGCTGGTATGGCGACAAGGGAAGTAAAGTAGCGTGGGGGGAGTAAATATTTTTAAAAAAATTAACAAAATAAATGAGAAGAAAAAAATGGGAAAAAATTGTGAACCAAAAAAACTGAAACCGTGAAAACTATTTTTATGTCAAAACCAACTTAGTTTCATCTGATGTAACAAGTATCAAACCAAAAGCAGGAGTTAAATTTTAAATTATTGCTGTGTTTATACTGCAAAACTGAAAAAAAAAATACGATAAAAAAATCGTAATTCATTAAATTGACAATGATCGAGTAAAATAATTTCTTCTGGTTGACAAAAAATTAGATCACAATTCATTTTTAATCTTTGGGAAAGATTCATTTTGTTTTTCATAAAGACTGCTTTTGAGAATCTACAAAACTGATCAACCGCACAATTCTCCCCAAATCGTTTTTGGGGAAGGGGAAGAGTATGGATTTTTATAAGCTAACTTAGAGTATAGCCTAAATTTGTTCAAAATTATCCGTATTACTAAAGCAAATTGAATTAAAACATTAACCTAGGTAAGTAACAGCTTACAAAATCAATCCCGCATAAAAATTATAAAATCAATTTTATTTGCGGGTTTGTATGAAAAGCATTTTTGTATAGAATTAATTTTCAGAACTAATACATGCTTGGGGAGGGCGTTCTAGGGTAGATCACTTAAGGGGGCGATTTTACGGTTGATCCTTATTTTTTTGGGGCTATCAAATATCCTACAAATAAGAAATCATTGGGTAAAGCACAATTTGGAAAAAAAAACATATATAAAGCGAGATGGCAACGCTATTTCATTAACAGTATACTAAAAAAAGGTCGCTCAAAATCTTTAAAAAAAAATCTTTTATTAGTTTCACTCAGTCGGAGGTACTCGACATACTTCGCTACCAACGCAACTCGTGGTGCATTTCTCGCGACCTCTTTCGAGCATGTCAATGCCGTTGCGACTCAAGATATTAACGCATTGACTTTGCGCAATCAGGATTTTCTGAGCAACTTAAAAACAACCTTAAGAGATGCGGTACAACCTTAAAGACTTAGCCAGCAAGACCAAAACAAAATCGTCCCGCTTTGTACAAAACATTAGAATTATTTCTGGACAACTATGAGATTTTGGTGTAAAATTTTCAAGTTTGAGGTTGCAAAGATGCGAGTTACCTTGGGTGGTTTGGACTTTGCAGCCCCATAGCTATATCTCGTTTTTTTTCTAGAAATTAACTTCTAAAATACTGAAAACTTTTGACCGAGAGCTGATTAGATGCGCGACCCATGTATCCGCTCCGCAAAGTGCGCACAACCTTATGACAGGTTTGCATGTTTCATACGGTATTTAAAGCGGTTTACTTCCTATATAATTCTATCGTTCAAGCCTTTTTTCGGCGTTTGGAGTTGAGTTAGAACTAATTTGTTTTTCCTAAAATGCAAGAAATTGAGAGCAAATGTTCCATTGATGCTTCAAGATATGGAACCAGAGGAAACCTTAGCAAAACAAAATCACTAAGAAATTGGTTCAAACGATTTCCAATGAGTTAATATAACGGTTTATCCTAAGATTTAATCAACATTTATTTTTGCCTGGAAAGTTTTTTGATGGGCTGTCATATTTACAAATTGATCGAATAAATCACAACTGGAAAAAAAAACATTGAAGGAACAGATTTCGCACCCAGACCGTTTTTCCCCGCAACATCATTTTTTCCCCTAGGTGGCAATGCCATCATCAGGACAACGTGATTAAAAACACGTGGCTCACAAATTTGATTTACAGTTCGTTAGTAGTTTATCTTAGGCCGAGGCACATGATGTTTGTTGCGACCGTTACGACACTCAAGTTGGTCTTGTTGCAATGCAACTCTAGCTACCCCTTTTGAACTAATCAAGGCCGTGATAACCAAGAGATAAATGCCTTTTCTGCAAAACCAAGAAATTTTTAGCACTTAAATTGACCGAAAAATAACAAAAGTGCAGTTTAGTAAGGCCAAAATTTGGTTTTTCGTTTTTCTCAACACGGTTTTTCTCAATACTGAAAAAAACTTTTAAGACTTATTAATATGCGATTCAAGTTTACAAGTGATTTAAAATGATATATCACACGACCCATTCCGATTTTGCTTTTCCGACCGATTTTGCGTGGAAAACAATAAAGTTTAAAACACCCGATTACAAAGTTTTTCCACATTTTTCATATGGTCGGAGCAATAATTGAATTAGTTTACTCCGTTCCAGTTTGTTTTAATTGGAATTTACGATGGACTTTTAAACTATCCCATTTGTTTAAATTTTCCGTCAGATTTTGCGCTAAGAATTTTAAGTTAAAACATTAAACAAAAAGACAGCACGGTCACTCCGATAAAACAGGTCACTCTGAGTTCCAATCTAGCTCGCTAGCTCTGTTTATACATTTGTCTCCCATTGAGCTATTTTATTTTTTAAAGACAAAAAAGTGACCCTTTCAATTACTATGCTATGGATTTTAAAGAGTTGACAAAAGTGTCTTATCATACAATTTCCATTATGAACAACTTCTTTCTTACTATGCAGTTCCATACAAAAACAAAGATGTATGAAATCTTTATGATAAGTATTTATCGATATATGAAAATTGCACGACAAACATTTTTCCGAAAACCAAAAAAAAAAACGATTTTTTAAATACTAATTTTCTGAAAATTTTTGGATTGTATTCGTAACCGAACACCAGTGACAAAAAACTTAGATTTATAAATGAAAAATTAAAAAAAACGAAACTTTTTAGAAATTTGAGATTTGAGTACTAAGGCATTGAGCAAGCAAACAAACCATATAAAAACAATAGTTATTTTGAGAGTTCCGATAGTTTGAAAAAAAGGGAAAAAAATTGAAATTGGTTGAATATGTTTTTGTAATTGCTGTCATACTTAATCCAAAACAAAAATTTGCTGAATCCAAAAGAAGAGATAAACAAGATCTCTTGCGTAAGCGAGACAAAACATTTGATTCAAAAAATCGTTTATTGGCGTCTGAGCTATTGCTCATAGAGGTCACTGGCTTGACGCCTTTACAACGTCAATCGACCAAACACAAGGTTTATTCACATGGTGAGTTAAGTATATATAAAGGCATCAAAATATACAGATCCGTGCCGGATGACATTCTCCTAGGAGAAAGATATCAGCGAAAAAGTTTAATTTGAGTTTATGGTCCCTAGGGGACTCTCCTTGAATTTCATGTTTCTTGTTCTTCTTGGGGTAACGTCATTTTTCATTTCTGGTCTGTTTTGTGGTGTTTCTTTTTGTCTTCTTCCTTGTTGCCATCGTGCTTTGTTTGTTTTTCATGTTCCTCATTTGTCTCGTCATTATTTTATTTTACTTTTGTTCCGTCTTTTCCTCCTGTTTTTCCAATGAATAATAATTCCATCATGTATTTTCTGGGCTATCCACTGGAGAGATAAGGTCGATGATTTCCGTTTGCTCTTGATTTCTAGTTTTCTTTTTATGACTGATTGGCTCGAGGAATATCATGCACGCTTGGTACTCTGGCGTTTTGTCCGAAAACCAATTTCCTGGATTAACGATTTTAGGCTTGGCTTTGTAGGTAACTGTGTTGCTTACGTTGGTGACTCGATATTGAATTGTATATTTATCTTGAATCCCGGATTCGTTTCTTCGAATGTGTTTATTGGTTTAGCGTTTCCGAGTGAGTTGGCCAATGACGATTGGCGATTTCGTACCGATTTTCTGGTTAGTTCGCCGGATAAAGCAATTGGCGGTGTTTTCTTCTGCTTCAAGGTGCCGAGATCTCCGACGTTGTCGACGATTTTCTTCTTAATCCTCTATACTGTCGGAACTCTCCGTGGGGGTGGCTTTGGACCTTCTGGTCTTTAATTTTTCGTCCGTTTGGAGGCTCATTCTTTTTGTTTGATGTGTCACGCGGGTAGGTGGCCAACCGTCCGTTTTCCTGTTGCTTTGGCTCGTCGCTTTGTTGTGCTGCTTTGTTGTCAGGCGACCTGCTCCTTCCTGGTGAGTTTTTTGAGAGACCTGTTACTGCGTCCTCTTCAAACATCGGATCCTGAGGTGCGTTGGGTTGCTCAACGTCTCAAAAACGTAGGTAAGGTCCGGATCTCCGTACGGATTTGTATGCAACGTAATCACTTAATCGTGAAGGTTTGTAAGGCCCGTAATTAGAGGATTAGGAGAACAAACGCGACTCCGCTATTTCTTAGCAATCTGGTTTGTTTCCCGAACGCTTGTACCCACGCGGTTTGTGGCGTATAAGTAATAATTTTTCCGTTGAAAATTTTTTTATTCTTGTTCGAAAATCTTAGGGTCTTTCACCTTGGTAGCTACTCGGTTTGTTTTTCTTGCTAGTTACTCAATCTGTTTTTTGGTGTTTTTGTTCACTGGTTCTTGTACGCCCTAATATCTTACGTTTAGCTTATCCTTAACTATTTCTCGTCTAGTTTTCGCACCTGATGTTTGCGCTGTTGATGTGTTGGAGATTTTTTCACATTTGGAGACTCGTGGGTAATGTTGTGCGTCGCTTAATTGACACTCCATCCTCCGACCATCGTTTTGAATGGTGCATGATTTCTGCTGGTAGAGGCGGTTTTTTGAGGTTGTTCCAATCTAAAAATGCGTGATATGCATTTTCCCAAACTAGGTTCATGGGGGAGCTAATTGTTGCCAAGTTAGACAGATGAGTATTTGGTTTTCTACCAATGTGTCCTTCGAACGGTGAAAATTTTGTTATCCGTGTGTTAAGTTACGTAGTGTTTTTGATATTTCGCCTACAACCGAGGCAAGTTTATATGGTGTGTTTGTTTTATCTATTCTCTTCAGCCCTAATCTTCGTTTTAACGTTTGGATCATTCTCTCTATGGTCGTCTACCAGTGCAAAAATAAATTGATGTTTTTTATGTTGGAAAAACAGTTGACAATTTTTGGCCCTAAATGATTGTGCTTGATCACATTTTGGTCGTCGGGGTACATCATTACTTGAAATATGTCTTTGCATAATTTTTATGGCAACACCCGCCGTTGTGTTCGACACGACTTTTGCCGTGGGGAATTTCGACATTTATCTATTGCAACTAAGATGTATGCGTTCTTTTTTTAGTTCATCAGGGAGGATTCCGGCAAAATCTAATTCTATTTTAACTTAATCATTAGGTTCGACTACCGGTTCCATTTGGTGTTGTTCTCCTACTATTAGTTTGAGGTTTTTACCTTTCTGAACAAAATTTACAACTTTGTGCCATTTGAACTTATGAACGATTTATGTGTGGAAACCACACGTGCTGATACATATCGAACATGGCCAATGATCAAGGATGAGTCAGGTGCAAACAGTCCAGTACTGTTTGTCTCAGTTGTGTTGGGATGACAATTTTTTCATCGATCAGCAAAAAGTTTTCTCTTACGTGCAGTCTATTTCGTATGTTGAAACAGTATTGCCCTAACGAAATTTTTATGGCGTCCAGTCTCATTTCATGACAAATTTTATTAGTTGTCGTAGGTTTTTGTCCTTTTTTGTGGCGGCGGCGATGAATCGTACCCCGAGTTTTCGTCGAAATAGCGATGTGTCCTTCCCTGACTCAGTATTCGTACACTGGTCAATTGTGGCGATGATCTCCTCTGTGATCAAGTGATGGCTAGCTTCTAGTTGCGTTTGTTGCGTGTCCTGCATGGTGGGTGGTTCAATTTTTGGAATAAGTTCTTCTTGCCTGCATTGAGTTGGATCCACGCGGCTCACACAGTATTCGTAAGTCTCGTGCACTTCGATGGAAAGGTTGGTTTGGGTGGCGGCTGTCATCATTATTTTCTTCGTCTGCGCTGCTTCAGCTGCCATTATCTTCAGTGTTGCTGATGATTGTGTATCGGTGACTGGCGTTTTATCGCTAAACACAACTTTCGAGAAGTTTGATCGCTTTTTTGCTTTTGATGATAAGATTTCTTGTGCGTCCTTAACTTCTACTGTTGGCGGGGGCGTGGTGGATGATTTTTATTTCATTGTGGCTGGTTTCCGCTAGTGCCACCGTGGGTCGGACAAACTTTCCCCTCTGTCCGATGGGCCCTGCCATTGGATTTCTTTACTGCCTCGTGCCTCAAGCGTTTTTACGTCATCCGGCAGGAACCCACCTTCGACTCCCTTTAAGTCCGCTTTTCGACTCAATTGCTCTTGTTTGTAGATTGTTTTGACAGAATGTTTAGAATTAGTTTTTTGGACTGAACTAATGTTTTGAGCAGAACTGATTTTATTTGGAAGTTTGAGAATAACCGCATGCGGAATGCGCGGAACGTTTGAATTTCAATTGAGAGTTTGAAGTGCTAGTTAGCGATTTTTTATTAACCACGATATTTTTCGATCAGCCGATATGGTGCTTTTTTCTGATTGGCTAGATTATTCAGTATGACGCTGTCAATTATTTCAAGGTTGTTTATGAATGATCTAATTGACGCTAGTACGAATTCCTCGTCATACGCGCTTGGATGTATTGCTAATCCAACAGGATTTTTCGACATATAGTCTATTAGCCCAATTTTTTCTCTAAATAAGTTCCATATAGTTAGTATTTAAAATGATCGAAGGCTCAAACTAACCCGAGTATTTCTAGTTTGTTAACTGAATGTTTTTCTTTCAGTGAATTTAAGAAACGTGAAGAATAAGCTATGCCCACCCAGCCTTCCCGAAACTCTTGCTCGGCCCCTAAGCTTGACCTATAGGCATCGCACACCACGCGCATATTTAATTTCTGGTCAAAAGGTTTATTTTGCTTCATTTCTGAAACTAATTTTATAATGCTATCGAATGTTGTGTTGTGTTCAGGTTTCCAATCAATTGGTTTGTTCTTTTCTGTATTTTTCAGCAGTGGACGTAGAGCGGCGGCGCTTTGTGCTAAGTTAGGAAGGTAACGTGTTATGTGATGAATAGAACCCATAAAACTTTTCAGTTGTTTAAAAAATTTTGGAGGTGATAATTTTTCAATAGCTTCTGTTTCTTATATGAGTGGGTTAGTTCCCTCCCTGTTGTTGTTGTACCCAAGCCATTCAATTTGTTTGCATGCAAACTTACCTTTGTCAAATAATATTGCCAGGTTTTCTTCGTCTAATGTTGTCAGAACTGTTTGTAACTTTTCTTTATGTAGCTCGAGTGATCCTTTCATTATTATCAATATGTCATCCAGATGAGCGTTTGTATTTGTTCCATTTGTGAGCTTTAAGTCAATTGCCTTCTGGAATTCGGCCGGCATGTCAGTGAGACAGTAAAATCCGGTTTGGAAATGATATGTCAGGGGGCGTTGTCTCCGATGAAACTAAAATTGCATTGTTCTCTGGTTGGCATGTCCAACGGGATTGGTTAGTAAGTGTACCGCAAATAAAGAGTAGAAAATATTGCTTGTTGAGACTTGTCTGGTTTGAGCACCTGTGCAATTTTTTCCAAAAGGAGATCTATGTTTGGCAACTGTTATTTATTTTCGTGAATAACTTTATTTTTCTTTTTGGAATCCAATGCCAACTTGACTGTCTGGTCCTTTCTTACGGTTATAACGATTGGGCTATTGAACTGCCGATCTAAACATTAGCTTACTTTGATTATGTGGGTTAATTACATTATTTTGTTGAGTTCGTTTTCAACCCGCTCAGGCAAACGTATGGGGATTCAGCGCCCTTTTTGTAAATTGGGGGTTGCTTCTTATCTGAATTGCGTGCGCATTACGTATTTTTATAATTCTGCGATTCGTAAGCACAATTGTTTGAAATTATCTTTAACCCACTGTTTGATTTCCGATCTTGATTCTTCCGTTTCTTGTATGCTCACCATTTGATATCACTTTGGTTTTCTTGTATCAATTTGAAAGCAATTCGCGCTAGTATGTTTCTGCATATTACGTTTGCATTTGGTCATCTACGATGAAGAATGGCGCTGATTGAAGCGTCCAGCCTCCAGATTCTATCGCAATAACTAGTCTTCCCTTTTGAGTTATGTATTCACCATTATAACATGCCAAATTGTTAGCGGCCTCTTCTGGAGGAAAACATATGAATTTTATTGATTTGTCAATTTCTTGTTGTCGCAGAGCCATTTTTCGTTGAGAAATTAAATCGGGATTCCAGAGTTGTCAATGGCGAACACGTCCTCTTTTTTAGTTCTCAATTTTACGATGTGTCTGTTGAGGTCATCTTCCGACAAGCTGGCTGAGTTTTTCAACTCGAACTCTTCTGAAATTGCCACAAATGAAAATTTGTCAACTTGCCATTCTTCCCAACCATCTTTGGATGTAGATTCTGCAAACGCAACTGGGTCATTATCTAGTATATCGGTTTCAGTTTCTACTTTTTGTTTTTCGTCATTCCAATCCTTCAAACAATTGACTTTTGTAGATCTACATGACGCATCTACATGATGCGTTTGGCACATTTTGAGCAAGTTTTGTTGGGCACGATTATGAATGGTTTGAACCGAATTGTCTGCCGCGCTTGCAACATTGCTTTTGTGAATTTTAGTTGGTTTGTGACTGTCGACTCTTGTGTTCTGTGTTCCACGCGTATAAGGTCTACGGTGGAATCCGCCTCGACCTCATTGTGGGTTCCGAATGATTGTGTAGTTACCTCGACCACTTGGGTTGATGTAGTTTTCTGGTTCTTACTTTGTTGTTGTTATTTGTCATATGAATGGGTTTTTTTGCATTGTTCGACTATGTTCGATACCTTTTTCTCGGTGGATTGCATATTCGTAAGCATCTTGAGGACTTCGCGTTTCAGCTTATAAGTATTCAACGATTTTATAGTTGTGCATGAGAGCAGTAAGCATATCTCTCGCCCACTCGTACTCTCGATCTTCGCAGTCGGCACTTGAAGCCAGTTCAACTAAATTTTGCGTGGAGTTGTTCGCTACGTTCTGTTTTCTTTTGTTTGCAACAGATAAAGTTGTATCGTTCGAATGCTATATAGTTTGTACCCACGCGGTTTGTGGCGTATAAGTTATAATTTTTCCGTCAGTAATTTTTTTATTCTTGTTCGAAAACCTTAGGGTCTTTCACCTTGGTAGCTACTCGGTTTGTTTTTTTTTGCTACTTACTCAATCTGTTTTTTGGTGTTTTTGTTCACTGGTTCTTGTACGCCCTAATATCTTACGTTTAGCTTATATTTAACTATTTCTATGGCTCGTCTTGTTTTCGCACCTGATGTTTGCGCTGTTGATGTGTTGGAAATTTTTTCACATTTGGAGACTCGTGGGTAATGTTGTGCGTCGCTTAATTGACACTTCATCCTCCGACCATCGTTTTGAATGGTGCATGATTTCTGCTGGTAGAGGCGGTTTTTTGAGGTTTAATTTATCTATTCTCTTCAGCCCTAATCTACGTTTTAACGTTTGGATCATTCTCTCTATGGTCGTCTACCAGTGCAAAAACAAATTGATGTTTTTTGTGTTGGAAAAACAGTTGACAATTTTTGGCCCTAAATGCTTGTGCTTGATCACATTTTGGTCGTCGGGGTATATCATTACTTGAAATATGTCTTTGCATAATTTTTTTGGCAACACCCGCCGTTGTGTTCGACACGACTTTTGCCGTGGGGAATTTCGACATTTATCTATTGCAACTAAGATGTATGCGTTCTTTTTTTAGTTCATCAAGGAGGATTCCGGCAAAATCTAATTCTATTTTAACTTAATCATTAGGTTCGACTACCGGTTCCATTTGGTGTTGTTCTCCTACTATTAGTTTGAGGTTTTTAACTTTCTGAACAAAATTTACAACTTTGTGCCATTTGAACTTATGAACGATTTATGTGTGGAAACCACACGTACTGATACATATCGAACATGGCCAATGATCAAGGATGGGTCAGTTGCAAACATTCCAGTACTGTTTGTCTCAGTTGTGTTGGGATGACAATTTTTTCGTCGATCAGCAAAAAGTTTTCTCTTACGTGCAGTCTATTTTGTATGTTGAACCAGTATTGCCCTAACGAAATTTTTATGGCGTCCAGTCTCGTTTCATGACAAATTTTATTAGTTGTCGTAGGCTTTTGTCCTTTTTTGTGGCGGCGGCGATGAATCGTACCCCGAGTTTTCGTCGAAATAGCGATGTGTCCTTCCCTGACTCAGTATTCGTACACTGGTCAATTGTGGCGATGATTTCCTCTGTGATCAAGTGATGGCTAGCTTCTAGTTGCGTTTGTTGCGTGTCCTGCATGGTGGGTGGTTCAATTTTTGGAATAAGTTCTTCTTGCCTGCATTGAGTTGGATCCATGCGGCTCACACAGTATTCGTAAGTCTCGTGCACTTCGATGGAAAGTTTGGTTTGGGTGGCGGCTGTCATCATTATTTCCTTCGTCTGCGCTGCTTCAGCTGCCATTTTCTTCAGTGTTGCTGATGATTGTGTATCGGTGACTGGCGTGTTATCGCTAAACACAACTTTCGAGAAGTTAGATCGCTTTTTTGGTTTTGATGATAAGATTTCTTGTGCGTCCTTAACTTCTACTGTTGGCGGGGGCGTGGTGGATGATTTTCATTTCATTGTGGCTGGTTTCCGCTTGTGCCACCGTGGGTCGGACAAACTTTCCCCTCTGTCCGATGGGACCTGCCATTGGATTTCTTTACTACCTCGTGCCTCAAGCATATTTACGTCATCCGGCAGGAACCCACCTTTGACTCCCTTTAAGTCCGCTTTTCGACTCAATTGCTCTTGTTTGTAGATTGTTTTGACAGAATGTTTAGAATGCTAGTTTTTTGGACTGAACTAATATTTTGAGCAGAACTGATTTTATTTGGAAGTTTGAGAATAACCGCATGCGGAATGTGCGGAACGTTTGAATTTCAATTGGGAGTTGGTAGTGCTAGTTACCGATCTTTTATTATCCACGATATTTTTTGATCAGCCGATATGGTGCCTTTTTCTGATTGGCTAGATTATTCAGTATGACGTTGTCAATTATTTCAAGGTTGTTTATGAATGATCTAATTGACGCTAGTACGAATTCCTTGTCATACGCGCTTGGGGGTATTGCTAATCTAACAGGATTTTTCGATATATAGTCTATTAGCCCGATTTTTTCTCTAAATAAGTTCCATATAGTTAGTATTTAAAATGATCGAAGGCTCAAACTAACCCGAGTAATTCTAGTTTGTTAACTGACTGTTTTTCTTTCAGTGAATTTAAGAAACGTGAAGAATAAGCTATGCCCACCCAGTCTTCCCGAAACTCTTGCTCGGCCCCTAAGCTTGACCTATAGGCATCGCACACCACGCGCATATTTAATAAAAGTTTTATTTTGCTTCATTTCTGAAACTAATTTTATAATGCTATCGAATGTTGTGTTTTGTTCGGGTTTCCAATCAGTTAGTTTGTTCTTTTCTGTATTTTTCAGCAGTGGACGTAGAGCGGCGGCGGTTTGTGCTAAGTTAAGAAGGTAACGTGTTATTTGATGTATAGAAGTATAGAACCCATAAAACTTTTCAGTTGTTTAAAAGTTTTTGGAGGTGATAATTTTTCAATAGCTTCTGTTTCTTATATGAGTGGGTTAGTTCCCTCCCTGTTGTTGTTGTACCCAAGCCATTCAATTTGTTTGCATGCAAACTTACCTTTGTCAAATAATATTGCCAGGTTTTCTTCGTCTAATGTTGTCAGAACTGTTTGTAACTTTTCTATATGTAGCTCGAGTGATCCTTTCATTATTATCAATATGTCATCCAGATGAGCGTTTGTATTTGTTCCATTTGTGAGCTTTAAGTCAATTGCCTTCTGGAATTCGGCCGGCATGTCAGTGAGACAGTAAAATCCGGTTTGGAAATGATATGTCAGGGGGCGTTGTCTCCGATGAAACTAAAATTGCATTGTTCTCTGGTTGGCATGTCCAACGGGATTGGTTAGTAAGTGTACCGCAAATAAAGAGTAGAAAATATTGCTTGTTGAGACTTGTCTGGTTTGAGCACCTGTGCAATTTTTTCCAAAAGGAGATCTATGTTTGGCAACTGTTATTTATTTTCGTGAATAACTTTATTTTTCTTTTTGGAATCCAATGCCAACTTGACTGTCTGGTCCTTTCTTACGGTTATAACGATTGGGCTATTGAACTGCCGATCTAAACATTAGCTTACTTTGATTATGTGGGTTAATTACATTATTTTGTTGAGTTCGTTTTCAACCCGCTCAGGCAAACGTATGGGGATTCAGCGCCCTTTTTGTAAATTGGGGGTTGCTTCTTATCTGAATTGCGTGCGCATTATGTATTTTATAATTCTGCGATTCGTAAGCACAATTGTTTGAAATTATCTTTAACCCACTGTTTGATTTCCGATCTTGATTCTTCCGTTTCTTGTATGCTCACCATTTGATATCACTTTGGTTTTCTTGTATCAATTTGAAAGCAATTTGCGCTAGTATGTTTCTGCATATTACGTTTGCATTTGGTCATCTACGATGAAGAATGGCGCTGATTGAAGCGTCCAGCCTCCAGATTCTATCGCAATAACTAGTCTTCCCTTTTGAGTTATGTATTCACCATTATAACATGCCAAATTGTTAGCGGCCTCTTCTGGAGGAAAACATATGAATTTTATTGATTTGTCAATTTCTTGTTGTCGCAGAGCCATTTTTCGTTGAGAAATTAAATCGGGATTCCAGAGTTGTCAATGGCGAACACGTCCTCTTTTTTAGTTCTCAATTTTACGATGTGTCTGTTGAGGTCATCTTCCGACAAGCTGGCTGAGTTTTTCAACTCGAACTCTTCTGAAATTGCCACAAATGAAAATTTGTCAACTTGCCATTCTTCCCAACCATCTTTGGATGTAGATTCTGCAAACGCAACTGGGTCATTATCTAGTATATCGGTTTCAGTTTCTACTTTTTGTTTTTCGTCATTCCAATCCTTCAAACAATTGACTTTTGTAGATCTACATGACGCATCTACATGATGCGTTTGGCACATTTTGAGCAAGTTTTGTTGGGCACGATTATGAATGGTTTGAACCGAATTGTCTGCCGCGCTTGCAACATTGCTTTTGTGAATTTTAGTTGGTTTGTGACTGTCGACTCTTGTGTTCTGTGTTCCACGCGTATAAGGTCTACGGTGGAATCCGCCTCGACCTCATTGTGGGTTCCGAATGATTGTGTAGTTACCTCGACCACTTGGTTTGATGTAGTTTTCTGGTTCTTACTTTGTTGTTGTTATTTGTCATATGAATGGGTTTTTTTGCATTGTTCGACTATGTTCGATACCTTTTTCTCGGTGGATTGCATATTCGTAAGCATCTTGAGGACTTCGCGTTTCAGCTTATAAGTATTCAACGATTTTATAGTTGTGCATGAGAGCAGTAAGCATATCTCTCGCCCACTCGTCCTCTCGATCTTCGCAGTCGGCACTTGAAGCCAGTTCAACTAAATTTTGCGTGGAGTTGTTCGCTACGTTCTGTTTTCTTTTGTTTGCAACAGATAAAGTTGTATCGTTCGAATGCTATAATCCTTGTGGTCACAAAACAGTCTTCTAAAATCGACAAAAAGTCTTTTGTTGAACCTGCCGTTGTCGTTCCGCGCCGATGAACGGGATAAAACAACTGCGGTTTTTTGCATCCGCCTCGTCCCAAGGGAACCAGTTACACAATACTCCTTTTTCTTTGGCTTTTTGCAGGCAGTTTTCTCAACCGACTCGCTTCTCTTGGTTTCTTACGTCACTATTTTTGTTCTGCGCCTCCGTCTCACCAATAATTCGATTTCATAAATAGATTCTACGGGTTTGATTAGTGGTGGTTTAGTTCTTAACAAGTTTCGTACCTCGATGCCATCTTTTGCAAACACAGCCTTCTCAAGTATTGCTGCCCATTTAGACCATTCTAATGGTGGTTCAGCAGAAGCCTTCTCTCAAAATGGATTGATATTTAACGGATTTTCTGAAAATCATGCTGACTGCGCCATGTCATACAGCGGTGGTGAACAAGTTGATAACTGAATCCAAACGGATTGATAAACAAGATCTCTTGCGTAAGCGAAACAAAACAACTGATTCATAAAATTATTTAATGACGTCTGAACTACTGCTCAAACAAATCACTGGCTTGACGCCTTTACAAGGTCAACCGACCAAACAGAAGGTTTACTCACATAGTGATTTAAATATAAATGCATCAAAGTGTATCGATCCGTGCCGGATGACAATTGCCATCAAAAAATGACTGCAAGGAATTATTGATATATGGAATAGTAAGATAAAAATTTTTTGTTGTATGGAATTGTATGGCAAGCTTTTTTTAGTAAATGCAGGCCAACCCGAGTCCATAACTTCAAAAAATTGCTCGGAAAATCTATGACCAGCATTTTTTCATAAATCGGTTGTAATTTTGGTTTTTTCCCTTTTCGTATAGTGGCTTGCACCAGCGGTTTTATGGGGTAGGAGGTAGGGGGACTACGAACGCCCTCCCTCCGGGATTCGACTCCCTGCCAACCCAAACGGTCATCTTTAAACTATTTTGAGACATCCATTTTTGGCTGACTGACCCTAGAAGTTTTCTAAACGCGCTTTTGGCGTATAAATATACAATTTTGAGGGGGGCGCGCGCCAAAAAACCGCCTTTTTTGCCTTGTTTTTTCAAGCCTGCGGCGCTGTTAATTTTGTCACGATGGAGCCCACGAAAATCAATTTAGTCTACCTAAAAAAGGTCGACAAAACTTTCGAATTTTTTTGAAAATCTACCCACCACCCTCTCCTCGAGAAAATCCTAGATCCGCACCTGATGGCTTGAATAATTTTGAAGTCTGTCTACCTTTATGATTTGGCCGCAGATGCTTGTTGTACTCCTCCTGAAGTTTCAAAGCCCTGTTTGTTTCCAGTTTCAGAGCCATAACTCCATTAAAAAACATCTCAAAGTGAATAAATACAAATAAAACTACAATTCTGTCTAAAGAAAAAGGTAAAAAGTGAAGAGATGTAAAACTGCTAGCTGCTTTTGCTGTCATTTTAAAAAAAGATTGATTTTTTAGCAAAAGATTGATTTTGTAACAAAAGCGAGTCTAATCGACAGGCAGCTACTTTTTCTTTCGATTACTTCTCTGATTTGAAACCAGCGGGGATTATACTTTAGGTGCAGATTAAACAGACCAATAAGTAAAATCTTCTCTTAAGCACTGTTGGAAATCAATTTCTATAGATGGTCGGAAGAATAATAGAAAGAAGGCGGATAAATTTTTATAATCAGCACGGAAATCATTTGAGAAAATTTGAACGAAATGCGCATTAAGTCGATTTCTTCACATTTTGAGGGGAGTTTGTTTTCGATTTTGGGCTAATCAGACCGCGACATTAAGGCTGACCCACAATCGGATCATAATTCAAGGAATCTTGGACTAGTAACCAAAAGTAAAGAAGGGACTTATGCAATAAAACAGGGTAATAAACTAAGCATGAAGCTAGTACAAAATAAGTGACACCGCACGGAAAAAATGGTAAAGTCCTGTTTTTAAGTGTTAACGGTTACACAATTATAACTCAAAAGATTTTAACAGAATGAAAACCAAATAAAAATCGATATCGGCAGCCGCCTTTTAAAGTACATTTAAGTAACTCAGTTATTGTTTAAAAAGTTCTTAACTCGGATATTGAACAGTTATAAACCAGATGGTCATTTCGTATTTTTTATTTACCATCCAATAACTCAATAAAAATCAAAAGTAAAATAAACAAAGTTGTAGAAAAAAAGTTGTTTTTGACTTCAAGGATATTGGCATAAAAAATGTGCAGCTGAATTGTAATGACAAAATTTTACACAATATATTACTTTTATAGCCCAGACTGTCTATAAAAGTATGAATTTTATGAATATCAACCTCGGCACAGTCTCTGAAAAGAATGGTAAATTTTCTTTTTCCTTTTGTCTGAATAAAATCAGCAGCTAAGAAAATAACAAATCAAGCTAAACAAAAGGCAAGTTAATGTAATCTGCATCGGTAAAAAAATGCCCAAAAACTGATAAATGTTAATTTTTTGGGTATATATTTCAACTACGATTGGCTAAAAAAACAACATTTTCAATTTGAAATAAAGTGACATGATTTATGTGTATAATAAGATGACAATTTCCAGTCCGCTGAGTCAAATAAATCAAAATTACGTCAATTTTTTGCTCGAACGTCGAGACATCAAAAAAATGATAAATAATTTATATCGAAACTTTTTCGAAATTATATCAACTCAAATCAAAGCTTTCAAGTTATTTAATTCTTTTAAATAAATTTTAAATCAAATTTTGTCAGAAAAACTGAAGTACAAAAAAGCGCTTTCATACTTTTCAGATTACCTTTTCCTTGTATAAATGTGTATTTTATAAATTTCGCCGTGATTACAGAACTGTAGCAGAGAAAACAACATATGCTTTGTAAACAGAGGCCAAATCGAAAAAATGCTTTGTAAACAGAGGCCAAATCGAAATAAGGATAGCCGATTACTGTGCAAGTAGCCATAATGTTTCGACCATAGTATTCAAAAAAACTACAAGGGAAAAGTTTTTTGTTTTCGAAATTAGCGTAGTTTTTGATGCGTGGTGTGATAAAAAGATCTGACGAAAACCTATAATTTAGGCACATTTAACAATCATAGTAAATAGGCAAACAAGACAACAGTTTTTTAAGGAATTGACAAAAAAATCAAAGCAATTATATTAATAAATTTAAAAAAATCATTTTGTTTTTAATTTTTTTTTTGCAGAAATTCTTCAAAATCTAATTTAACTCGAGTAAAATTAAAATAAATTGTAAATAAGCTTTTGTAAACGGCCTAAAATAAGCATAAATGAGCCTGCTCGCTGGCTTTCGTTACTAGAAATTTCTAATCAATTTTTCTCGACACTGGAAACAAATTTTGGGAAATTTCAAATCTGGTTCAAAGTACGAATGGAGGGGCTTTAAAAAGATATATCATTCAACCCAGTGTGACAATTTTTTGTGGCACTTGATTTTGCGTGGAAAACAAAAATAAATAAATACAAAATTCTTCCCCATTTTCAATGGTCGAACAATAATTTTTATCAATTTTACACTGCTCTCGAAGTTAATTCGATTATTTTCGCAATTGCAGATCGATCAAAATGATTTTCCAGGACCTGCATAAAATGGCAATTTCAAATGCAATTGAATTATTATTTTGTCACATTTTCTGAAAGGTTTTCAACTAGCGCAGATTTTTATAATGTCGAGAGCTCAAAAAATCATTTTAAATGATCTAAAAAAAGGCAGAAGTTTTTTTCTAAAAACCACCCTTGCTCTTAAAATCATCCACTGCTTTTTAGTTTAGATGCAATAATTTTGCGATGCAGTAATTGTTGAGAGGAACGGGAAGTTCGACTTGCAACCCTACGCAAAAAAACCTGCATGCACACTTTCTGGGAATGCTATCAGCACCCACCAAATTAAGTATGTTTAACTAATGAAAAATAGGCACGTCACAAAGTAGACAATTACTCTATTTACCAATTAGAATTAAATAAGAAAACCAACAAACGAAATCAAGAATTTTGAATTAACCTGGTTAGGTTTTTTTTTTTGCATTGAAAATGGGGAGAAACTTCGTTTTAGTGTTTTAGGTTTCTTCTTTTTTTTGCCCTAGAGTTTCAAATTTTGCACTAGTAATTCAAATACTGCAGTAGTAATTCAAATATTGCACTAATGGTTCAAATAATGCACTAGTTTTTGAATTTTTGTCGTTACCTCCCCTGTTCTCTCTCCGATGAAGTGATTTATTTTGCATCTATTAACACAATACTTGAATCATTTTAACATGCCAGAACTTTAAAATGAAATTCATGAAAATATTCTGTCAAGATTGTTTGATTAAGAAAACAAAATGGTTTGATTTAAAAAAAACGGCCCAATCATAAAATTTTTGTCGATTTTCACGTACATGTGATTTTTATGAATCTAGAACACTTCTAATTTAGCAACCGTTAGTGAATGAAAATTTAATTCTGATTAATTCAAGAACTTCTCAAAATTTTCAAATTAACCCCAAAAAATAAAATTTAAAACAAAATATTTTAGGATCTGTAAAATGATTAAGATTTTTTGTTTTGAAATGGGTGGATTTGGACTACATTTTTGATAACTTTTTAAAGACTTTCATATTTTTTGGCAAATAAATGTTTTAATAGATAATTGAATTTGCTTCAGCGGGATACGGCAAAACATTTCAAGTCAGCTTAAGGTTTGAATTGTTTGTAATTTTAATGCTTTGTATGCAATTTTTCTCAAAGAATACTTAAAAAACTTTTTGTGCAATAATCCGAAGAACTAAAGGATTTTTCCTACTTTTTCTTATTAAAAGCTGCTGCCATAAATAATTTTTCTGTTTTTTTTCTTGCAGATTGTAGTAACAAAACTTTGTTGAATGAAATTTACTATTACAGGGCTAGTCATAGAAAATTCACAAATTTTTCAAAATTTTCCTAGTATAAAAATAAGTGGCAAGCAATATTGATCTACAGAGAGCAAACCGGGAAGCTAATGACTCCCACAGAAAAGAACTGGAACAGCCTCAAAAAGCATTTGAAGCAGACTGCAAGACAGACAGATTATCGCTCGTTTTCTCTTTTGACTTATCTGTTTGCCCTCTATGCCATTTATAATTGATTCTTAAATATTGCAAATTTTAATTTTTTGAAAGAAAGTTTTTTCTATTTGCCAGAAGAAAACGCCTTCTTTCCTGGTTCTATGACTTAACTTTTTGGCTTTTTTCATCAATAACGTATTCGAATCAAAAAATACAATTTCTGTCGTTTTTACTCTACATTCATTATGCCATTTTTTGATAGACATTTTTTATCCATTATCAAGCAGTTCTTGAGAGCAAAAACATAACTTAATGCAAATTTTGGATGCTTGAGTTTTGTCATTTTGGCCGAAAAGTGATAATGATTTCTCGCTAATTACGAGTTTTTTCTCAAAGCGTAGCGTAAAAAGAGGTAAATGAATCCAGTTTACGGTCCATCCAAATTGGCAAACTAAATTGTCGTAATACCAACACTTCGTAACAACAAAAGTCGTAATAACAACCAATAAAGACAAGACTGCTCGTATATCAGGGCGAAGTTTTTTATAGACAAGCTGACGAAATAATAAAAAAAAAGAAGAAGAAAAGGTGCTTTGTTCTTAATATTATTCCCACCACAAACCAATGTAAACTATAAGAGGATACTTTTTGCGTATTGTATCCTAATATAAAGACAAAATTACATGCCTCAATTCAATTTGAAACGCATCAACCTGTTACTTACGCGTGTTATAAGAACGCAATATATCGCGCGTTAAATTTTCATTATCTCAAATTTGTCAATTAGCAATTTTCAAATCTTATAAGGAAAAGTCATCGCAGTTAAAATCTCTTTTTAAGTTTGAGCTTAGGACAACAATATCTTTCAGAGGGTATTGAAAATGTTTTTTTTTTCAAAAATGCATAGTTAAACATTAAACACTCGAAATTTGATTGAATAAGAAAAACCACTTTAAGCATGAAATTCGGCACTTTCTTCAAAAGTCGGAACAATAATAACTTTTACTTCGATATGCTTGAGGCGGAAATATTTGCCTAACAACTAAAATCCAAATTTCTTAATTTTTCTTAATCGGAACAATTAGCGTTTTGTTCTGATACCAGCAGTCCTGCTCTCCAATTTTTTTTTCATTTCGGTTTGACCGCGAAATGCACAAAAAATGGAACAACTGCTTGTAGTTTCTCATGATAAAAAGTATAAACAGTCATCAAAAAATGATTTAGCATCATGGTTCTAATTTAAGACAGATGAGATTCCGTATCTTTTTGAACAAATTCAGATGACCGGAAAAATAACTTTACACATTAGCGCGCCGAGGGCAACCCGTATCCTGTATAAATTCTACGTCCCAAGTTTTTTCAAAGAGTCCCGGGTACTGTTCTACAACATCCATTTTGGTTGACCAACCGTTAAACTTATCTAAAGAAACCTTGAGCAACAAAATGCACTAAATTTGAGGGTAAACCGCGTCAAACAACGTCAGATTTGAGATTTTTCCTTCAAAAAAATGCATATGGGGCCAAAATGTTTAGTTCTCAGGGTGATCTAGGATTTTGACGAGAGGCTAAGGGCGGGATTTGAAAAATTTTCAAAAACTTTTCCGAGATCTTCCAAAGCAATCTAGAGACCCCATTTTGGCCAAAATTTTCCGCTGCAGGCAAATTTTTGAAAAAAAAACAGGCCAAAACAAACGCCGCTCTGCTTTTCAGGCGCTTTTCCCCTCAAAATTGGTAAACATTGGCGCCAAAGACAACTTTAGAAAAAGTTTGTGGTCAGTCAGCAAAGAATAGATAACTCAAAATAGTACAAAGGGGACCCCTTGGGTCGGCAGGTGGTCGAGTCTCTAAGGGGGTCGTCCGCAAGTTCCTTCACTCGAATGTTCATTGGCAGCCAGTCATTATGATACATCATTACAAAAATTACTGCTTCTTGCTTATTTCCGAAAATATCTCGAAATACTAATGACAGACTTCTT